>NC_056524.1:242840385-242850957 GCF_019175285.1 Sceloporus undulatus
CCCAAGCCTTCTTAGGAATTCCCCCTTCCTCCTTTTCCTTGCCCCCTCCAACCCCCCCAACCCCCTCACCCCCTCTTTTTCCCAGGTATGTCTCAACTTAGGAGGGATTTATGGGACAGATCCAAAGCCTTTTTTCTTTTCTAATGGGGGCAAAGCCTTGAGAAGCCCTGGACCCCTGAGAAGAAGAGGAGGGGGGCTTAGAGAGAGGAAGAAAGAGAAAAAGAAGATGAGGAGGGGGAAGAAAGGAAGAAAAAGGAGAGGAGGAAGAGGAGGGGAAGAGGAGGAGGAGAAAAAAAACGGAACAATAATAAGAAGAGAAGGAGGAGAAAGAGAAAGGGGGAGCAGCTCGCCTGAGTGTAAATTCCTCCCTGCTCGGATGTTGCCCAAATAAGGAAGCAGAGGGCTGGCCAATAGAGGCAGGGCAGTGCAGCAGACCCCGCCCCTGCTGGGTTCAGTCCTCCTGCTGCTGCTGCTGCTCCAGGCATGCTTCACCAGCAGCACTCTATAGAAGGCAGGCAGCAGCCCTGGGAGCTCAGAGTTGGGCAGCCACCCGGGGGCGGGGGCGGGGGCGGGACGGGACCAGGCACGCCCCCCAGGGGGCGAGAAAGTCCCGCCCACCAGCGTGAAATGGCAAGCCTAGGAAAGGGGCATGTTTTTAGGAACAATACGCTACTGAGATTTCCACACATCCATTGAGTGTAATGTGGGTTGAATGGGAGAATTACAGTAGGTTGTTAAGTGAAGCTTTTCAATATGTATTCTTCCTTTTCTTCTGGTGTTATAACCTCCCATGTAAAAGGGATGCGATCAACACTAGCCACACTTTTCTAGAACAACTGGACATATGGAAACACCATGGTGGCTTACTTTTTCAAGGTGCACATACAGTTTTATGGCAGATTACTGTTCCCTAGTGTACAGTATGATAATTGTTCCTATAGATTAATTTGTATCCCAAGGGATCTTGCACCACATTTGACACTAATTGAAAAAAAGTAGTGGGCACCATGAGGTTTCATAAACTTGAGTATACTTCCTCAGATGCCGTGACAGACCTACAGTATATAAGCAGGCTGTGTGTGAGAATAAAGATAGAAATGTTAAACCTTTGGGTATAGAAATGAAATGACAAATTCAGTTTTGACTAGTGGCATCACTAGGGTTGGTGTCACCCACTGCAATTACTCATGGTGTCACCCCCCCTTGACGTCCTCACATTCTACACCATAAAGAATACTTAGCAATGGTATTTGTACTAATATTACTCACAAATTATCATTCTCATATATGAATATGTTGTGACATAACTAAGAAAATTAAAATTATACCTTTAAATTAGGAGCCCTGGTGGCGCAGTGGTTAAATGCTTGTACTGCAGCCATTCACTTGAAACCACAAGGTTGCAAGTTCAAGACCAGCAAAAGGGCCCAAGCTCGACTCAGGCTTGCATCCTTCCGAGGTCGCTAAAATGAGTATCCAGATTGTTGGGGGCAAATTAGCTTACTTGCTAATTAGCTTACTTGCTGTTCACTGCTATGATCTTTGGAATAGCGGTATATAAATAAAACAAATTAAATTAATTACAATATAATCTATGGGGGGGATCATATACAATTGTATTGTATTTAGAATGTTTTAATGTTGTAAGCAGCTTTGATTGTTGCATTACAAAAGATAAAAAAAAAATAAAATTATGATTATTATTATTTATATATATGTATGCACACAGCCTAAATATATTTATGTACACATAGTTGTATATAGTTAGTGAAATTGGGTACGAGCGCAATGTTTTAAAGAAAATTTTAAAAGAATGAAAAATAACTATATATTTTAAAAACCATTTTAAAAAAATAAAAATAAAAACTGATGCCTCTCCTTTCTCCTCCCACTGAGCCTCACCCCATTAACACCATCTCTTCTACCAAACTCCAGTGTTTTAAAGGGACACAGGCAAACCCAAAGGCAGATGTTTGGTGAACAGTGGTGTCACACACACACCCTTAGAGTGTCCCTGTACACTCACACCCCAGTAAGGCTCTGAGTTTTGATAATGGTCACTGTGGGCAAAGGTCCTGAGCAGACTGGTCAGGATAGCAGGAGGAATGTCAGAGAAACTCCACAGTAAATGGTGGTTCATTTGTCCACATGCTAAGCCGTGTTTGACCCAGGACGGGGGCTGCCCACATCTGGTCTCCGGATCCCAGACAATCCTGGCCTAGGCTAATGCCGTGTACATCCAACAGGATGATGTGAATCCAGGGATCATGGGCCTTTTGACCCATGTGAACAGGCCCATCAGCAGGAGAAAGGATCTTGCATAAAACCAAGCTGAGTAGATAACATCAATGGTAATGGGAGTATTGAAATGTAGTGGGGAAGGTAGAACATAGATTGTAATGAACTGGCTAAGAGAGCCCTCATGGGGCTGGTGTGTATAGTGTGTTATAATGTGTGTAGTGTGCCAGGAAACCATTGTCTCTGTTCACCCACGTGTTGATGGGCACGTTTATGGATTATTCCAGTTCTGCTATTTTCTCTTTCCAATTTCCTTGTAGTTTTTTTTTTAATTTGTTCATGGACTGCTTTTCTGAGGTCTGATATGAAAGGCCCAGGAAGACTGAAGTGTTAGATAGTCTACGTTATGAAGTTAAGATATTTGATTCATTGGTGTAGAAGGACTCTCTTTTGCAATGTATTTTCTTGCAGCTTGTGTTCTTTATGGATTATACAACACAACAATCAAGTGGGATTGATGTGATCAGCAAGCTTGAAATGGCACTGGTAATCTTTATTGGGAATAAAGCTGGTGGAGCAAGATCTCTAGAAGTCTAGCTTCATCGTTTTCTAGAGTAGTTCTGGTGTGGAAAAGTACATGCCCATTGTATATAATGGGGCTTTGTAATTTATGGGTGGCGGAGGGTCTTGGAACCAAACCCAGTGGATACCAGGGCATACTGTATTTGTGAATGATCAGATACATTTTTATCAGATTCAAACTTAAACAAGTAATATACAGCTTCTCTTTGGTACAGCTATGTTTCCCAAGAGAGGGGAACATCATGTACAACCTTGTAATTTTTTTAAAAGGACATGGTCAAACCTTGTAAATTAAAAAAAATGGTGTTAGACAGATGTTTAATATTAAACTAATATACAGAGTAGTAAGAATGAGCTGGTAGGTAAGGTGCTTTACATTTTATACGGTTGTTTAAAGATACGTTATACCATGCACATGACCTATTTTGAACACTTCACGTGTTGTTATTACTGTTGTAGAGAAGGGCAGATAACTTTAATCTGCATAGTTGGATTCTGTTCAGTACACTTATCTGGGACAATATTTTCTGTGCCCTCTCCCTAATTTTTTAAATAAGAAAAACACATCAAGGAAGTCATTTCAAAATATTGCTTCTCCTATATTGGCCCAGGGTGACTCTGAGCATGGCCTTTAGACACAAAAGAATACCAATTACAGAGTGTACATTTGAAATGTATGGAGAACATTGATTGTGGTACCATTTTTAGCGCCTATAACTAGTGAAACTCTGTCATTACAATAATTCATAGGTAACATTTTAACTGCTCAAAACTGGTGTAAAGTTGAGGAGTAGTCTGTGTAGACATATGAAACAAAGGGCCCATAGAGATAGGTCAAAAAAGCTGCTTCAGATCACTTGGGAGGTATGCGGTTTAAATGATTCATGCGTCCTAAGAGGCCAGAAGCCATGCTAAAGCCACACTCCTAGGACTGGACCACGCTTTGGCACAATGTCTGGCCTCTTAGGATGCATGTATCTTAAACAGCATACCTCCAAAGTGACCTGAAGCAGCTTTATTTTGGCCTGTCTGTAGTGGATGCATTGTTTCATTGCCAGCAATGGAGGCATTAATGGGAGTCATATTCTGTCCTAATTCTACATATAGATGCACATTTTGTTTGTATAAGGTCACTACAGCTCTGCAGTTACACTTATTATACATAAACATAGAACACCAATTATCATAACGAGTGAGAAAGGAGTTTTAAGAGATTGGATGCCCCTTAAGTTTGGGACATCTTTATGTACGGGTGTCAATCCATCAGTAACAAACGCATTGTAGGGTACTCAGGTGGTGTCACAGTCCCAGGTTCTGGCGTGCAGTCTTCTTCTTAAGGCATATTGAGAGGTAACTATTAAACCCATAAATTCCCTAAAAGCACCAGATCCTGTCTTACTTGGAAACTAAGCAGGGTCGCCTTGATACATGTGATTGGATGGCAGACGATCAATGAATTCCAGGTGCTGTAGGCTATATTTCAGAGGAAGATACTAGCAAAGTGCCTCTGGTATTTCTTACCTTAAGAAACCCTAGGAAATCATGGAGCCACCATAAATTGACAGGTGAGTAAAACACACACACACACCCTTCCACGTGATTGAAGATCGAAGGGAACTGCTTCCTACTGTCGGTGGCACAATCACTTTCTGACTTCCTCAAGTCATGTTCAGGACATGGGCTTCTGGCTTGGACCAGCAGGAAGTAGTGGGTTGTCCATCTTTCCAGCAATTCCAAGAGACGAAAGAAGCCAGTGTGTTGGTGGCTCCGTTCATTTCTGTGACTTCTTGTTCCTTTTTTAGCATCTGGAAGCATAATGCTAACTGCTGTCTCAGAACTACTGCTATTCCAGTTCCCAGGTTTGAAGTACCTTTTCCTTGAGTGAGCCTACAAACTATATCTGGCTCTCTATATCACTGTAAAAAATACTTTTGTGGCCTTTGGCAGACAGCTTCACGTGTAGTTTCCTTGGCATTCTTTTCTGTGACTATTTACACTAATCTTACGAGCCTATCAACCAACAAAGCTTCTCTGGTCCAGATGATTATCCTCGGCCGGAAGGAAGCCCAGTGTCTGTTATCAGTTTAGCATGTCTGAACTTTTGTCATTTATGTGGCTAATCCCATGAAGTCTAAGATTTTCTGGCATGGTTTAGCAGCGGAGGAACACTCCTGAGTTCTAATCCCATGCTAACACGATGTTACTAACATTACAGGATCGTCACTGGTAACAGCTCCCCAAGGATGTTCTGCTCAGTCAGTCTCCACAAATAAACAAAGAGTCTTGTGGCTTCCTCGTCCCTTCACATTAGCTTTTGTGAAGTGGATTCTAATTTAAGAAACTCATGCATGAAATATATAAAGTAAAGTAAAGAAGAGGTGCTTTTGAGCATGTACAACTAACATTTCTCCATTGCCTAGTAACCACATGGCCCAGTGCACGTGCACAGAACTTGGGACTTAGGTGCAGGTATATGACATACAGAGAGGTCACTGCAGGGGAGTTGTCCTGGGGCATGTCCATATTTACTGATATTAAAGAATGCTGTTAGCACTATATAAATGATGTTAATATTCAGGGAGATTTAGAGAGAGCATTATGATACTAGGAATATGTTTGAAATGCAAGAAAAGATTGGTTTCCAAAATGTCACAAAAACAGTTCATGGTTTTCTCATCCCGAAGCTTTTTCTGTAAAATGGGGTCCATGGCTCTTTTGGTTAGGTTTTGTTTTTTGCAGGGCCAAATGTGATCTGTAGGTCCATAAACACCCAGAGCATTGCAGGAGAAACAGTTTTTCCTATCGGTGGAATTCAAATTTGATGTTAGAAACCTGGGTCATAGAATTACTACCAGCTGGGATGTGAATCATATATCCTGGAAGCTAACTTACACATGATTGTGCTAGGCCTTCCTTGTGTTGAATGGCAACTTTTGCAACCCAGTGCATTTCCACCGGCACAACAAAACATATGTACAACTCACTTTTACAACCTTGAATGCAGATGTTCTGTTACGGACAAATAATGTCCAACCAATTCCATAGTGAAACTAAGCACACACAAGACATCAACAGGACCCAGCCATCTTTGTGCTCATTTTCATATAAGTTTTTTCAGGTTAACAAGCAAGTGCATTCACAATTACTTGGCGCCCCGTGAAGTGAACTTTCTGAGTCAACAAAATATAAGGCACTGCATGTAATTTTGCAGTTAGTAGTGTTTCTGATATTGGGAAATAGTTATTGAAGTATGTTTTCCTTCGATGATTGCTATTTAATGTACTTATTTCATGAAAACATTTTTGCTAAAAGGTAGAAGTTCTAATAATGCAAAATACATAAGAAAAATGTATATGTCCTCCTGACACTTTGAATATGGGTGAGAGTTGAACAACATAATCCGTTTATTTACTCAGAATAAATTTGTTTGTGCACATGAGCCATACTCCTAGGGATTGTAGGAATTGGTGGCCACTATCACTACCTCCTGCAGAGTGCCCACCATGCAATGGCAGATGGATGGTTCCAGATGTAGCTCTTACCAACCCAAATGAACTCTGACTGGAGAGGATGCTGAGAGCTGAGTCCTAGCATATTTTCATTCAGCTGGTACTTCTAACTCCAAATCTCCACAGAGGAATTCTGGTAGAGCTTCATGATTTGCCAACATAAATACAAGCTCAGCATTGTATTTAAATACAGTGGTGCCTCGGGTTACGAAATTAATTCGTTCCGTGGCACCGTCGTAACCCGAAAAGCCTCGTAAGCCGAATGCCATACGCTAATGGGGAAAAGCCGCGATTCCGTGCGAAAAACCGAAAAGCACCAAAATTTTTCGTAACCCGAAAAAACATTCGTAACCCGGAACAATGTTGTCCTATGGGATTTTTCGTATCCCGAAAATTCGTAACCTGGGTATTTCGTATCCCGAGGTAACCACTGATACATCTGTTTTTCCATAATCTGTAGCAAGTGTACATTGAAAACTCAGTCACCCACATTGCCTCCATTTTTGCTGTTCCTACTTGGGTACTTGTTCCAAATTGGGGGCTGTTCTTACTTGGTCCACCCAGCTCCCCACATCATCCAGTGAAAACTACTGCAATATCTAAATATAGTTTCAGGCTAAAGGAACAAATTTCTGAAGAAACTTAACATTCACCTTGTTCTTTTTTTTTTTTTTTTTGGAGAGGATATCTGAACATAGAGAGATGCAATGAACTGGATTTACACTTGGCATAAATGAAGATAGAATTTCCTGTCTAACTCACAGTAGGACGTGGATGGAAAATAACTCCACTCCCTTACTCTCCCCTGAAAGCCTTTCCTGAGGCTGCAGAATGATGGTGGGTTGTGGCATGGCATCTGAATGATCAGGATCACTAAAAATTGTACAGAGACACCTTCTGTAAGCAGAGATTCTACTCAAGGAAGACGCCTCTGTCCAGTTTTTAACAATCTCCCTTTGCCACCTCAGCCAACCAATAGCACACCCATCCCATTCAGAAGGAGCCCTTCAGAAGAAGTTGCTTGGGAGAAAAGAAGTGGAAGAGTAACTGTGGGTTGCTCACTATAAGGTTAGAGTTAGGTTAATTAAAATCTTGCTCATGGCCAATGGGTTTTATTGTGATTGATTTTTACTGCCTAAATATCAGCTGCTTGCCCACCCCATACAATTTTATATCTTCCTCTGGTTTTAGAAGTGATATACCATGTAGCATGAAGAAAACAGTACCAAAGAATGCATAGACAGGTGCATGGCCTATTGCAACCTAGCTGAAATTGCCAACAAGTGTTAACCTCTGCTCCAGAATAATGGTTCTCTTTGGATCTCCAAATGTTCTGAATTTCAACTTCCAGAAGGTCCAGCGAGCAGGGCCAGTGGTCAGGGATTCTGGGAGTTAAAAGTCCAAAATATCTGGAGAGCAAACCATTGAACAACACTGCTATAGAATATGTAGCACAAAACCTTATGGTGAAATCAGGCACACATAAACAGATACATACTTCATAGCACTTTCCTTTGTACTGAACAATATGCTGCTGCAGAATCTAATGTGTCATTTATTTCCACCAAACGTATACATTAAATGTCATCAAACGCCTTTCAGAGGAGAAACTAATGAGTTGTTGTGGGTGGTGAGGTGATATTGAGATGATTCAGCTACAGGAGTATGGATTCATCATTGCAAGTGAAAAATGTGGAAAGACTGGAGATATGTTTTTGAGAAGTAGCCGTGAGTGGGAGAGCTATCCTAACTATGTATCTACAGGGTAAATGATGTGATAGAGATTGTGAAAAAGGTAATGTAGTTTATCACAGTTTATGAAAGAGCATATTATGGGTAGAGAGAACCTACATTTTTGTGTACAATTTTCTCATTTTCACATCTTGAAAAAGATCTGTATATCAGTCTCCCCTAACCAGGAACTTTATTGGCTGGGGATGATGAGAGTTGTATTCCATCACATCTGGAAGGTGCTAGATTAGAGAAGGCTGATATATGGTATTTAATAATCACAATCTTTTTGACAGCTCAGTTCAAAGAGTCTCTAAACCATCTGATTGGGATCTGATTGTCAACCAGTTCTGTGTCACAGGATGAGCAATCAGATGATCCAATCACAGCAGTGGGGTCTAAGTATGTGGCAGTACCCCATGGGCATCACTACTGCAACCCTCATGTTGAATGGGCCTTGCCTGTATAGTTGGATCACTTAAACATTGTTCAGGCTGTATGGGAACTACACGTAGAAAAACAGATCTTTGTGTAGTCAAGAATAATTTCAGGGGATAGTTCATTCTCTCTTATGTTCATATCATACCCAAAGAGGTTCTATTTTATAAGAAATTAAAAGGAGGAAAATCGGGCAAAATCAGTAATTTCCCCATACTGGGAATTCAAAGCTGGAGGGTTAAGGTATTATTCATTATGAGTCCCAAACAGAAGAGCCTTGATGGATGGTACCACTCTTGCATTTTTGAGATATCTGCAAGAAACCCAAACCAGGAAGTGAGGGGATCCATATTCACCCAGGATTTATCTACACAAAGGGGAGGGGACCCCTGAACCCCTCTCAACTCTGTGCCAGTCAGTACATATGACATGGCATTTCCCCTGAATCTGTGCTTATCTGGACACATGACATTGTAGGGCCCAATCAACAGCATATTCACAGTTAAAATGCCTTAATGTGAATTTTAAAAACTGTTTAAAAAATTGCTGCAGAGTTTCCAGGAAATTTCAGTGTTTCCTGCATGTGTCCCATTGATTTAAATGGATTTGGAGGAAGGGTCAGGCAGGACAGTTCATCTGGTAGGTGCTGCCATTTACCTTCCCTACCTAGAATGACATTAAAAGCTTTTTTCCCCTTTTTCTTTTTTGCTTGGGAGGCACCCAGAGCCTGCCAGGAGTGGCACCAAGGAAGGAAAAGCCCAGTTCTCTGCCTGGAATGACATTTTTTTTCCTCCTTGGTGGCATGCTCTAAAGTCACAAAGAGGCACTGGCCACTTCACAAGCAGGAGGAAATGTCAATTTTAATGTTGTTCTGGATGGGGAAGGAAAAAGGCAGCCCCTGCCAGGAATCTGAAACCCCGACTGGGTCTACAACCTCACCAACACGGAAGCCATTAGCTGCCACTGCTGCTGTCTTCATAGAGCTTGCTCTGGACCTGTTGCCTTTTCCAACCACAACAACTTGACTGCTTATTTTAGGTTGTAATCCCACCTTGATCCAAGTTGGAGAGGTGAGAAATATAAATAAACTATTTATTTATTATTTTATTATTTTTGCCCAGAAACCTGAGTAAAATGTAAAGTCTTCTTTGATGTCTGGGTGTAGAGAAACGCTGCTTGCATCTGGAATCTTTTGTGCCCTGTACCTGTGCACTGTTTGCCTTTCTTTTCAAGAATATATTACTGAGTTGGTATGCAGAACCTTAAAAGAATGTGCAGGCAGAAATAGTAAAACCACAAGAGCAGGTATTCTCTATATCTGGGGTAGGCAACCTTTTTGTGGCCGGGTTGGGTGCCCCACAGACAAAACGGGGGGGGGGAGAGAAAATTAAATAATTAAATAATATAGGACAACATTTTCAAATGTTGGACACATTTTTTTAAATGGAGGACATGCAAAAAAATTGATGATTTTAAAAAAATGTTAATATAAATGCATGTTTCTTAGGCATGATCAAAATGGAGGACATTTGGGCATTATTCCTAGACAGATGGCAGAAATGGACTTCCCTTTCTGGCCAACCCCCCCTTCCCCCATTCCAAACAGTACATTTGGGCATTGAACATGGCTTTACTTAAGATGGCCTCTTGCATATTTCAGAGGCTTATTGCATAACCAAACTCTTGGGGTTTCACACTGAACATGGGTTCACATGTCAAGGTGGTTTCACAGTTCTTGCACCAAGTGTACTTCTCAGAAGTATGTACTTCGTCAAGGGACTTTGGTTTTTCTTCACTGTGCATGAGTTTGTAAAAATCACAGCAATTTACATTGGCCTTGCCTCAGAGGCTTTCTGATATCAATATCACCATTAAAGAACCAAAAACACACAGAAAAGGCACTTTGGAAAGTCACACTCTCTTGGCTTCAGAAACAGTGCATGCATGCCTCCCAAGCTGACTCATATAATCATCATCATCATCATTGCCACACTATCACTGTCAAAACAAGGGAGACTTGTTAGCATAGCACTCAAAACACACTTTGGAAGGTGACACTCTCTCGGCTTAAGAA
>NC_056524.1:242851057-242852661 GCF_019175285.1 Sceloporus undulatus
TGATAGCAATATCACCATTAAAGAACCAAAAACACACAGAAAAGGCACTTTGGAAAGTCACACTCTCTTGGCTTCAGAAACAGTGCATGCATGCCTCCCAAGCTGACTCATATAATCATCATCATCATCATTGCCACACTATCACTGTCAAAACAAGGGAGACTTGTTAGCATAGCACTCAAAACACACTTTGGAAGGTGACACTCTCTCGGCTTAAGAAACAGTGCCTGCATGCCTCTCAAGCTGACTCATATCATCATCATCATCATCATCACACTATCATTGTCAAAGCAAGGGAGACTTGTTAGCACTTAAAGCACACAAAATAAAAATTTAAAAAACCTTGAGGCCTCTGGCCACTCACCACCTCCTCCTTCTGCTCCCCCTCCTCCTCCTTCTGCTCCCCCTCCTCCTCTTCCTCCTCCTCCTCCTCCTTCTTCTCCTCCCCCCTCCTCCTCTTCCTTCTTCTCTTCCTCCTCTTCCTTCTTCTCCTCCCCCCTTCTCCTCTTCCTCCTCCTCCTCCCCCTCCTCCACGCGCCGCGTGGCCTGGGGGCGGGGCAGAGGAGGCAGAGGAGAAGGAGGTGGGCGGCGCAGGCCCGCGCGGGGAGGCGGGGAGGGCGGCGCGGGCCCACGCAGGGAGGCGCGGGGCTTCCCCCTTGCCTCCTCTGCCCCAGGCCGCGCGGCCCTCCTCTTCCTCCTCCGCACGGTGGAGGAGGAGGAGAGCAGGGCGGTCGCGTGGCCCAGGAGGAGAAGGAGGAGGAGGTGGTGGCGGCGGCAGCAGCGGCAGCGGCAGGACCGGGCTGGGGCCACGGGCCAGGGGTTGCCGACCCCTGCTCTATATATTTTCTCACAGAGATAGTATTGAGTCAAAGACTGCCAAGAAGACATCTTGTGAATATTTTCCTGGAGGGATTTTGTGCAAAAGATGATGAAATAGCAATGGCTCAGTACTTGAACAGTTGGTTTTTTTTAAATATGAATGATACAATACACATCAAGGTTGTTGTTTTTTTAAAAAAAGAGGGCTCATATAAACTTATTCAGAGTTTAAATTCTTGAAGTATAGCATTTACAAACATACACAGAGAGAGAGAGAGTTACTATCCCAAGGAATCTGTCTGACTTGGGATCAAATTTACATAGGTGTTCTGTTTATGTGTCAGAAGTGGTGTAGTTGTTGTTGCATGAATTGAGAAATTACTGCAAAAAATTATGTACTGGCAATCAAAGATCATTTGGAAGATTTTAACACTAAATCGAGTAGCCACATACCAGGGGAAGCATTTACCAGAATGAACAGGGCTTCTCAAATTGCATATTAAGGAGGGTTTGCATTGATGTGGTTTTGCAAAAAGCCACAGCAATCCCTATTCATCCCTCTGCCCCCCCCCCCAAAAAAAACATGTAAAAGAAATCCACTGTTGAGTGAATTTCTACAGCATTATCCTGTGTGAAATACAATTTTATTGGTCTGCTTTAGAAATTGCTAGCTCAGCAAGGGGATGTTTTGTGTGTATTTGATGTGCTAAATCAGTGCCACAACAAATATCCTGTGTGTCTAACATCTCCCCATGGGAACTGTGGCTTTTATTTTTCTTTCCCTG
>NC_056524.1:242854988-242865313 GCF_019175285.1 Sceloporus undulatus
TAACTGCCAAGAAAGACATCTGTGAATATTTTCCTGGCGGGATTTTGGCAAAAGATATGAAATAGCAATGGTCAGTACTTGAACAGTTGGGTTTTTTTTAATATGAATGATACAATACATCAAGGTTGTTGTTTTTTTTTAAAAAAAGAGGGCTCATATAAATATTCAGTTTAAATTCTGAAGTATAGCTTTACAAACATACCAACACAGAGAGAGAGTTACTATCCCAGGAATCTGTCTGACTTGGATCAAATTTACATAGGTGTTCTTTTTAGTGTCAGAATTGGTGTAGTTGTTGTTGCATGATTGAGAAATTACGCAAAAATTATGTATGGCAATCAAAGATCATTTGAAGATTTTAAACCTAAATCGAGTAGCCACATACCAGGTAAGCATTACCAGAAGTAACAGGTTCTTCTCAAATTGCATATTAAGGAGGGTTTGCATTGATTGTTTTTTGCAAAAAGCCACGCAATCCTATTCATCCCTCTGCCCCCCCCCCCAAAAAAAAAACATGTAAAGAATTCCACTGTTGATTATTCTACAGCTTACCCTGTGTGAAATACAATTTTATTGGTCTGCTTTAGAATTGCTAGCTCAGCAAGGGGATGTTTGTGTGTTTTTGATGTCTAAATCATGGCCACAACAAATATCTATTGTGCAACATCTTCTAACATCTCCCCATGGGAACTGTGGCTTTTATTTTTCTTTCCCTGGTTGACACACATTTGAGTCATGATAGAGCTATGCATAGGAGGACGAAGGCATTAAAGCCATTTCTAGCAAATGCTTTTGGCACCATTTCTCAGGTGTTGTCTTTCCAGTTCCCTTTCCCCCTTACATATTGTAAAATTAACTTCGAGACACTCAATGGCCCTTGGGCAGGCTTTACATTTAACAGCTATTATAATCTGTCACTTGCTCTGCAGCTCACACTAAATGTCAGATGTGAACCTTGGGAATAGATGTGGTGTTTCTATTCCAAAATCTTTATTACAAAATAATAATAAAAAAGGAAGTAATTGAATCTGAAGTGAAATGCAGAACTATATCAAAATATACTTTTTTGTCTGAAAGACATTAAAATTGACCATTGATCCAGAAGCGATGGAGTACCAGTGTCCTTCCCAATGCTGGACTCCAGTTCTCACTATATTTGACTATTGGCATTGCTGGCTAGAGTTTATGAAAGAGGATCACCATCCTGATGTAGTAGTTAAAGCTTGAATCTGAGCAGAAAGGAGAATATAATTTTCCATTTCATTTCGTGAATGTAAAAATAAAGCTGCCATTCTGCTAGTCAGTTGTTGCTGTGCACCTTCAAGTTGTTTTCGACTTATGGTTCTCCTAAGGTGACCTATCACAGGGTTCCCTGGCGCTGAGAGCATGGAGAGTCACTCAGTGGCTTTCCATGGCTGAGAAGGAAATCTAACCTTGCTCTCTAGAGTCATAGTCCAATATTCAAACCACTACACCACTCCTACTAGTCAGCTTCAATATTGTAAATGATGCTTACGACCTTGTAACTGTTTCCTATTCATATTAACAATCATGGTACCAATGTCATAATCGGGAATGCTGCCATACTTTAAAATCCAGATAGCCACACTGAGGGATGTGGTTCTCCAGAGCTGGTGAACAGGGTGCTGAACAATGATGTGTTCAGCCCCCTCCAGCCAGTGATGAATGGTTTTGACAAACTGTGACAAAGGTCCCTGCTTCTCATTGGTGCATTGCCATTTGCTGACAGAAGGGGACTGGGTATGTCATCCTTCATGCTCACTAGTGCAACTTGACTGGCTAGATTTACTGGGGGTTTCAGGGTTAATGACCCCTGAAATATGATCATAGAAGAAATACATAAATTCAACCTAGACAACAAAGAAATTAAATTAGTTAGAAGAGTTCCTATACCTAGGATCAAACACTGGTCAGCATGGTGATAGCAGTCAGGAAATAAGAAAAAGACTAGGAATGGGAAAGGCAGCTATGAGGGAACTAGATAAGATCCTAAAATGTAAAAGCATAACTCTGAACACTAAAGTGAGGATCATCCAAGTCATAGTACTCCCCATAATCATGTACGGAAGTTTGGTTTCTAGGAGGGATGCTCCTTTTTGCAGATATAGTTCATGTAACATCCAAAAAATAGACACTGTGACCACAGAACTGCCCCTCTTACACTTTTTTTTACCATCTTCATCTTTCCTGATGCAGAAGCCTGTGAAGCTTTGAAAGTAGTGTGATGTGTTAATGCCTTTTGGTTGGCCAAATAGAGACAATTACCAGAAGATGGATTTTGATTTTTTTTTCATCTACACCTGAAATTTGAACAAGGGGAGACTACAAATCTACATAGTGACTTTTTAAAACACAATTGATTTCAGACTTATAAAGCTGATTGATTTCTTTGGTAAAGAGAACCATAAGGATTACAATAAAATAATTCCAAGTGTATATTCATTGCAAATTGGAATCTTGTTTCTTTTAGTCAATAAAGAATTACAACAACCAGCAACTGAGAATGCTCAAAGATGGCACAGTTTGATTGCTTAGTCATAGAAGCTGGGCAATCACTGAAAATACAAATCAACTTGTATTCAACATGGGGTTGAATGATAAAACTATTAAAGTTCATCCATCTGAAGCCAGAGCCCATTACACATTTAAGAATTACAAACCTACTAGACTCAGATTACAAAGTGGCTCATTTCAAGATGTGGCCATCTTACTGAGTTCTTGTTCATTTGGGGTCAACCTTGTATAATTCCCTGTGCCTAATTGTTCTTTCCTTTCCTTTTTTTTCCAACTGCTTTTCTTTTCTCATTAATAAAAACTACAGAAGTAAATGTAATCAGTAAACCCAAAGGTAGAGCTCAATCTGACAAACAAACATTACTGAGGTCTTGGGGGGATTCTGTTAATTTGTTTCAATTTCCAATGCAAAGTAGGCTACATATGGTACTGTAATGTGCCATCTTGCGAAATACCTGACATAAAAGAAACTTTGTGCTGAAAATGTATGGTGCTCAAGGTTCCACCCCTCCTCCTCTTGGCACATTGCCTGCATTTGAATATTTCTATGCATATCAAATCATTTTTTCTATTTGATCAGGGAGTACAAAAGAAATATGTCTTCTGACTAAAATTGCAACGGAGTCTCGTTGATAATAGTGTTTTAAGAGAGTTGATGTGGGTGGTAGAGACAAAGATTAAGTATGCGGTAGACTCAGGAAGTGGAATTCCCTAAACATCACCAGACTTGTGGAAATGCAAATATTGGTGAGGATACTCAGGCTGTAGCTCAGTAGTTCACATATTTATAGGTGAAAAGTCTACAGTTTAGTCCCCTTCCCTCTGCATCTCCAGTCTTGGTTGAGAAAGAAACTAGAATCATAGAATCATAGAATCGTAGAGTTGGAAGAGACCCCAAGGGCCATCCAGTCCAACCCCCTGCCATGCAGGAAATCTAAATCAAAGCATCCCCGACAGATGGTCATCCAGCCTCTGCTTAAAGACCTCCAAAGAAGAAGACTCCACTACACTTCGAGGGAGTGTGTTCCACTGTCGTACAGCCCTTACTGTCAGGAAGTTCTTCCTAATGTTGAGGTGGAATCTCTTTTCCTGTAGCTTGTATCCATTGCTCTGGGTCCTGTTCTCTGGAGCAGCAGAAAACAAGCTTGCTCCCTCCTCAACATGACAACCCTTCAAATATTTAAACAGGGCTATCATATCACCTTTTAACCGTCTCTTCTCCAGGCTAAACATCCCCAGCTCCCTAAGTTGTTCCTCATAGGGCATGGTTTCCAGACCCTTCACCATTTTAGTCACCCTCCTTTGGACACGCTCCAGTTTCTCAATGTCCTTTTTGAATTGTGGCGCCCAGAACTGGACATAGTATTCCAGGTGGGACCTGACCAAAGCAGAATAGAGTGGCACTATTATTTCCCTTGATCTGGACACTATACTTTTAACCTAAAATCACATTGGCCTTTTTAGCTGCTGCATCACACCGTTAACTCATGTTCAACTTGTGGTCTACTTGGACTCCTAGATCACTTTCACATGTAGTCTCATTCAACCAGATGTCCCCCATCCTATATATGTGCATTTCCTTTTTCCACCCTAAGTGCAGTATTTTACATTTCTCTGTGTTGAATTTCATTTTGTTAGCTTTGGTCCAACTTTCTAGTCTATTCAGGTCATTTTGAATTTTGATCATGTCCTCTGGGGCATTTGCTACTTCTCCTAATTTAGTGTCATCTGCAAATTTGATAAGTATGTTCCCAATTCTGTCTTCCAAGTCACTGATAAAGATGTTGAATAGCACTGGGCCCAGGACAGAGCCCCACTGGACACCCCACTGGTCACTTCTCTCCAGAATGCAAAGAAGCCATTGTTGAGCACTCTTTGGGTTCAGCCAGTCAACCAATTAGGAATCCATGTAACAGTTACCTTGTCTAGCCCACATTTTACAAACTTGTTTGCAAGAATGTCATGAGGAACCCTGTCAAAGGCCTTACTGAAATCAAGATATGAAATCAACTATCTGGAACTAACACAAAACCTGATGGATCAATGGTCCAATTTAATCCCAGGTGATTCCTATTTTTCTACGCCGAGCAACAGGAATTAAGAAAAGTTAAACATTCAGTGTGCTTGATGGAGTTGTCAGTTATGTGATGGATGTAGACTTTCAGGTTGCACTTCTAGATTCTCGAAGGTGGCCAGAGGTAAATTAGATGGGCCTCTCCTTCCCTGCATCTCTTACAATATGCAGGGTTCTAAGTGTGTTACAGTGAGGGGCGAGAATGGAGCAAAGGATGAAAAGCAAAGCACTCCATGGATTTCATGGGATTTTCTTAGGCAAGAAATAACCAAAGTTGTTTTTGACAGTTCCTTCCTCTGAAATATAGTCTAGCACACCTGATACTTATTAGTAGTCTTCTAACCAAGTACTAAGCAGGGCTTAGTTCCCAGTAACAGGCAGGATCTGGTGCTTTTAGGCTATTTAGGATTTATTCTGCAATTACTACTTTTTAATTCACACATAAATGTGGATTTGATCAATTATGTAATATGTATGCATCATTATTCTTCCCCCCCTCAAAGTACACATTTCTAAACGTGATTTATCCTTAAATATGCATTTTATTTGCATTTTGCATTGGCATGAAGAACTGCATTGGAATATTTGGGAACTGAGTCTGAATATCATGTTGGGTGATGTGGATCAGGTTAGTTTGCTTTGAAATGCAGACTGAATTAAACCCCTGAATGTGCCTAACCACAGATTCCATGAACCCATGTACATTTAGGTGTGTGTATGTAGTCTGGGGGAAGGGCCAGTACATGTTACCCTGATTAACCATCTCTATGCATTCATTTGTACTTTAATGAGCAAGTTAATATGGTTGGTTTTAAATCTGCCAGATGGCAGTCCTAAGGGCAGCTTACCACAATTCAGCTGGCACATGCTTTGTGTTGGCACAGACTGCTATTTGCATGGCTTTACAAAGTGGAATGGAAATGATCTATGAATGGATGAGAAATGCTTCAGATTCTCATTGACCCAACCTTCCTCCAGATGTTATAAAAATGTTGAGATTTGACTCCTATATCATAGCCGATCAAAATATTATGGCTAGTTGAACATTTCCCTGCCATTATTCCACCAGAAAAGAAAAGAAAGAAACTGGTAGCTGAATTTTTTTCAGTCAGAGCTCAGACATGGTTTTTTTTTAAAAAACTACCTCTCCCAGAATATGGCTCTGAGTGTTGTTCAATGTTTTCCATAAGCTTTGATTTCAGTACTGGTGTCAGCTTCTTATTACTGCACCTGTGGGAGACACGATAGCCTTGCTGGTCAGACAGTTATAGTGCTATGATTCCACTTGCTGCCATAGCAACATCCTATGAAATCTGGGGATTTGTAGTTTGGTACGGCACTAAAGCTCTCTGGGTGAGAATTCTTGATATGCAACCCTAAATTGCAAAACCCAGGATCCCACATGTTAACTGTGTCAGTTAAAATGGAATCATATTTGTGTAGTATGAAATGGCCCCTGGTCACATGGCATATAGGCTTAGTCTTTCTACGGTGTTTATCAGACGAGCTCTTAAAGAGGTACTATTCCAGTGTGACTCCTCTAGCTGCCTCCTGTTGCATGCTGGGATTGGCAGTTTTAAGGAGGGGTATTTAGAATTCTCAGGCAGAGAAGTTCAGCTCCTTAAAACTGCCAATCCCAGCATGCAACAGGAGGCTGCTAGAGGAGTCACACTGGAATAGTACCTCTTTAAGAGCATAGTGTGATAAACATCTACGATACAGTACTCAGCATCTGCTAAAAGAGGGGAAATGCCACACTCTCCCTCCAAATAGGACCAGTCCTACTGAACACATAGGAAACATCTGTGTCCCATTGCAAATGCCCTCTTGCTTGTAGACAGGAGATTCTGGAATGTTGTGTTTTCTGAATCTTGTGGCCCTACTAGTTATGGTAGTTACACATTTGTTCTCTCTCAGACATTTATTAAATATATTTTCTTTTTAAAAGAAGAAAAAGAAGCCTGCCTCCCTGCCGGCAGTATTTTCCTTCCTGTGAAGGAAGCTATCTTTGGAGATGCCATCCTGGATTTCCCATTAGTCATAGCAAGGGGAAACAATAGCTTTACTTGTGCAGTCAGGTTTTGATTTGCATTTTCACAATGCTCTCATTTCTGCCTTTCTGTGTCAGTAGATCTATCTAGAAAGGACTGGCTCTGCTGTCACTGTGAAACATTTGCATTTCCTTATTGCCTAGCCTTTCTACTTATGGACAAAAACCATGCAATTGCTTTCTCTGTCCCAGTCATAATAGAAATCCTTTGAGTATGGGTCTCATATCTGAGGGCCTAGACTCACTTCTACAGGCCTCAGAGCAAAGAGAAGAATCTTTGTTGAGAGCACTGTCCAGAAAAAGAAAATATTTTCCCCCAGTTGTATGCTGCTGGCTCCCAATGGTGCTTTAGAGTGGCAGAATTAAGAGCTTACTGCATGAACTTTAAAACCGGCTCAAGCCTCCCGGACTGCAACCGGGTCATGGGATGGAGGTGGGTATTATCGCATGCTAAATCACCACCTAATCTCCAGTCACCATCAGCCCGGGTCCCAGTCACACTTCACCAGCAGTTTTTAGAAGCTGGAAAGCTGGCGGATTGCAGCTGGGACTCAGCTTGGACCCAGGCTGATAGCGGCTGGCAATTAGGCAGTGATTTAGCATGTGATAATCCCCACCACTATCTCGCACCCCAGCTGCAGCCTGGGAGTCTTGAGCTGGTTTTAAATGTGATAAGCTCCATAGACCGTTCCTCTTCTCTCCTTTGTTAGGCTTGTGTTCTTATTTGAATATTGGGCTCTGAGCAAGGGTTGAGTGTTGGGGTGTAAAATCTCAGAGCCTGGCATGCTCCCGACTTGGTAAACATATGGTTGTAAGCCTTGAGATGATCACAGTTAGAGCCAACACTCGCCAGGAGGATAGCCAGCTACAGAGGCTGTTCCTGCATCTTCTCCCATTAAACCAAGTTGGTTAGGGTTTTGGACTGGGACTTGGAAGATGCAAGTTCAAGTTCTCACTGAACCATGGTGCCCATGGGCCAAGGATTCACAACAGGGATGTTGTGAAGATAACGTGGGGAGGAATGCCATATACTGTCTTCATCTCATTGGAAGAATATAGACAGTTTTTGCAACTAATAAATAATAATTAAAAATACCCTCTGTATTGGAAACTAGCCTGGGAGGCCCAGTGATGCACAGGTGTCCAAATTCTGTGGTGATGAATACCTGTACATACAAAAGTTTTTATTTTGTTATATATTTACATTTTTCAATGGTCAGCAAAAAGGCCTCAGCAGTTGCTTACAATACATGAAAAAATAAAATTTAACCCATTATAAGGAACACAGTAAATTACCAAAGATTAGCCTACAAGCAGTCGGATAAAAGTAGCATGTATGTACAGCATGAGTGATGAATTTGTGGTCCTCTAGGTGATGTTAGACTGCAGCTCCAGTCAGTCCTACCTAGCATAGCAAAAGGTGTGGATTCCATAGGAGAGCCCATGCAGTTACAGTGCTACAGTCATAATGCTATAACTGTGTAGAGGGAAAGGGCCTTTCTCACCCTAACCCCCTTTATAGGGCTAAAAGAGCCACAGATTGGGCTCAGGATGGGGTAGAACTGTTATCAAAACTGGTAGTAATTTGAGATGTTTTCTGGACTTATCATGGGTCCAGAGTATCCTCCAGAAGGTTTAGTCTCAAATGCAGAATTCAGAAAAGTTACTTTTTTCAGTGACAATGTTCAGAATCTCCCAGGTAGCTTGGCCACTAGAATTCTCAGAACCGGCCAAGCAGTGACTGTGCTGGTTCATGGATTCTGAGAGTTGTAATTTAAAAATGGCTACAGAAACCTTTACCATGGCCATGTCATAAACTATCTAGGGCCTTGGCAAGGTCTATGATTCCATGAACATGATACTGGGCAATCAATCCCTTGTTTCTTTTCTGTTAATGACAGTCTATTCTGAAATATCGCACAAAAAACTGGAACTCCTGCCAGCCATATAAACTGTTGAGTAAAGAAGAATAAGGCTGTCTTGGATTTTCTTTTTCGTCCCCCATGTTCTTCTCTCTCTCTCTCTCTCTCTCTCTCTCTCTCTCTCTCTCTCTGCATGCAAAAGTGAAACAAGACTAAAAATAAGGCTGTAGTATTAAAAATAATGTTTGAAATAGGGTGTTCATTTGGCATCACCAAAAAAGGAAAGGACACAAAAGCATGGTGATTTGCATAGTATTAGTACATGTTAAAATGTGAGTATGGAAATAATTTGGACATTTGGAAATGTCGTAATTTAAAGAGAAACAATGTATTTCATCTTAATAGGGAAGACTATGACCAGGTGACCTTCTAAGAATACTGTTGTCCAGGTGTTATTTGTATATGGGCAACTTCAAAGCCAGTGGTGCAACATTAGACTCTGGACTTAATGGTTTAATGGTGGGGAGGGTTTTACATAGCCATGTGTTTTACTTTAGCTGTGAAACCTACATCTAATATTTCTCTTCTTTCACACTCCCACATTCCACTCTTTACAACTGCTTCTACATTTCTATTATATTATAGCAAAAACAATCTTGCTATGTTTGCAAACCCTGACTTTGAGTGTGTCAGTTTCATATTTTAAAATCACTTAAATCATAGCAACATAATAAATTCAGGAATAAAATAGACTTTGTTTCTACTGACCTACTGCTAAACACATTTGCTTGGGAAGAAGCACCATGTTGTTGTGGGAAAAGATAATGTGTTTTATTAGGGGAGGGAGACTCCATAAACATGGACATCTGTAATTATGGCTTCAGTTTTGCTATCAGGTCCATTGAATCAATAAGATTTACCTATTTATTGAATCATCAACAACTGATTGAGCAGGTCTACTCTAGCTGGAAATAACCAACAAAATGCCAGACTAGATATGTGTCTGATCAGTTGCCCCAGACTATAAAATGTCTTTAGCATCCTGAAATATTGTTTGGTCTCCTTTCTTGCCGCTTTTATCTTTAAACTGGACTAGAAGAATCCATTCTTCAAGATGCCTTTGAATGGAGGACTGCCTTCTCCAAAGTAGGATACCTATCCAAGCTTGAAAGCAGGTTCTCCTGAAATTAATTGGACTCTGCTGCAAAGTTATTTACAACCCTGTTGTACCTTATCTAAGGAAACTTTCTTTGCCTATACTGAATCAGTAAAGCAGACTTCACTAATGCAGAAGAATAGGGAAAGGAAAACATACAAGTATTATTATAAGTTCTAGAAAAGCCAAAATGTATGAGTAAGGCTAAAAAGCAACAACACTGGTTTCCTTTGGTTTGTGACTAAGCTTCCGTATCTGCAACAGAAAGATTTAAGACCTTTTTGTGACCTGGCATCAAGACCTTATCTCTTCTCACAAATACAGTTGCCCCTCTGTTTTTGCAAGGGATCCGTTCCATCCCCCTCCCCTGCACAAATGGAAAATTACTAATATTCAAGTCCCACTATCTTGAATGGCGGCATGCCCCCCTGAAGGCACCCAGGGGTATGCGCCACAGGCACACATCCCATTCCCCCCCCCTCTGTTTGCCACCCTTAAATGGATGAGGGACGTGGACTTCAAGTCTGCAAAAATGGAGGGGCAATTGTACTTCTATGTATGACTTTCTGCCCTCCCCCCCACACATTTTTTACTACAAGGAGTGTTCTGTTTTGTGAAGCTGTCCTACAGCTTTCATAGACTCCACAG
>NC_056524.1:242866916-242978983 GCF_019175285.1 Sceloporus undulatus
CCCACAGATTTCTAAATTGGAGTTAGTCATGCTGTTGCAGTGACAAATGTGTAATATTTCAATCCCCTGTCAACTTATGGTGACCCCATGAATTTCTTGCATTTTTAAGGCCATACTCAGAGTGGTTTGCCAGTTCCTTCCTTGAAATATTGCCTACAGCACCTGGTTTTTCATTGGTGTCTCCCCTCCAAGTACTAACCAGTGCTGACCTTGCTTAATTTCCAAGATCAGACGATCTTGTGCCTTTAGTAGGGTTGCCATAAACCCGGCGGCCCCCGTGGCAATCACGGTTTTTGGGGGGCCCTCCGTCCGGTCCGGTTTGGGGCCCCCACCCGTGCCTTGTTCCTGGTTTGGGGCCGCTCCGGCCTTGCCGCTGCCGCTAATGCGGCTGCTGCGGCACCAACCCACCTCCTCCTCCGGCTCCGCCTTCCTCCTCTTCCTTGGCGGGCCAGAAGCGCCGCCGCCACACGCGCCCCCACTGTGAGGGCTTGCGCACCGCCCAGGCCTCAGCAGGGGCTAGTGGCAGCGCGCGCACCTGCCCCATTCCCCCACAACACCGGCACGCGCCTGCCCCGGTTCCCTCTGCGTACGCGCGCCAGCCATCATAGGAGGAGGAGGGGGGAGAGGAGGAGGAGGAGGAAGGAGCCGGAAGAAGGGTGCCTGAAGGCCAGGGCAGAATTGGGCCAGAGGAGGAGGTGGTGGAGGAGGAGGAGGAGGAGGGAAAGCTGAGTCAGTGGCCATTAGGTCTGCCTTGGTATTTTGGGGTTTTTAAAGTATATTTAAAAATATAAAATACTTATTTTATTTTATTTTTTTAATTTTTATTATTGCTTTTATTTTTTTATTTATTAAATTTTATTATTGCTTGTTTTGTTTTATTTATATTTTTATTATTGCTTGTTTTTGTTTTATTATTAATTTTATTATTGCTTGTTTTTTATTTTATTACATTAGTTTTTATTATCAAAATCTATACACCCCTGGCCTTGTTTTTTTATTTATTTTTTTCATTATTTTTTATTATTAATATATGCAAGTGATTTTTTGTGAATTTATGGTGCTTTGAATGCTCAAGTCTGCCTTTCTTGGCCAATTATAGTGGTAGTGTTGGTGATGATGATGATGATGATGATGATGATGATGATCATGATATTGATATCAAACAAGCCTCTGAGGCACGGCCATGTAACTTGCTGTGCTTTTACAAAACTCATGCGCAGTGAAGAAAACCACAGTCCCTTGACCAGTTACACACTTCTGAGGAAGTACAGTTGAACCCGAGGGCAAGTACATTTCTGCCATCTGTCTAAGAATAATGCCAAACTGTCCTCCATTTTGATCATGCCTAAAAACATCATTTATTAACATTTTTTTTAAAAAAAAAACTTCAATTTTTATTTCAGCTCACTTGCTATGTATCTTTAATGTCAGCTCTTGCTCTGTGTTTCCAGGCTATTTTAATAAATGATTGTTAGCGAAGACATATCTTTATAATGCTGGTTCCCATATTCAAAAGATGGATGCAATGGCTAAAAATCTGTGCATTCTTAATTTGGCAGCAATATTCTGTTGAAATGAATAGGATTAAGTTCTGAGGACATATGGATTGGTCCAGGCTTCATGTTTAACAGGTTTCTAGAACTGTGCAGTTCTTTTTGCTCTCCATAAATAATGCATTGTCTTACAGATAAAGTGGTCAGTCAGTGTCAGAGGAGGAGTGCTTTTTAATGCATGCAATCTATATTTTATTTGAAAACCTTCATAATCAGTGAACATGGGCATATCCAATGATATATTCATTTTATTTGAGGGATTCAAGGACAGGAGCTGTCCCATGCCAAAATAAAAAATAATTAAATTCTAATTCATCAGTGGATTGGCTTATTCTTTCTGCATTATGCTTAAAGTGTCCCACTAAACTTTTGATCTAGCATTGGAACTCCCATAAGACACAGCTGCATGTAGCAAACCATGTTGCAAAAATTATTAAAGGTTCCCTGCACCAACCTTCCTGTATGGTACTGGAAGAAAATTAACTGTACAGTTGTCTAGAGCTGCAATTCTATTCATACTTATCTAGTAATTATCTAGCAGTAAATCTCACTAAATTCATTGGAATTCAGTTCTGAATTAACACAGTTAAGATTTAGGGCCAGTTCAAGATACTGAAAAACAAACAAGATATGAAAAACAGAAAGATGGTCAACAGACTGGAATTGATCAATGTACATCCCCATCCACAAAAAGGAGAAACAAGACTGCATCAACTATAGGACTATAGCATTAATTTCCCAGATGAGTAAAATTATGCTCAAAATTCTACAACATAGACTCCAATCATATATGGAAAGACTGAATAAATCAGGGATCAGGAAAGGAAGAGGCATTGTAAACATATGGTGGTTAAGGGAGTGCACCAAGGAATTCCAGAGAAAATCATCATGTGCTTTATAGACTCTAGCAATGCCTTTGACTGCATAGACCATGAAAAACTATGGAAGGTTCTCAGATATGGGAATGCCACAATATTTGATAGTCCTTATGAGAAATCTGTACTTAGGACAAGAGGCTACTGTTAGAACAGAAGATGGAGACACAGAATGGTTTCCAATTGGCAAAGGGGTCAGTCAAGGCCACATTTTATTGTCCTACTTATTCAACATATGCAGAAAATATTATACAATGAGCATGAAGAAGGAGGAGTGAAGATAGGAAGATGGAACATCAACAATCTAAGATATATGGATGACACAATTCTACTAGCAGAAAACATATACTTGGAACAATTACTAAGGAATGTCAAAGAAGACAGTGCAAAGGTAGGCTTGCTGCTGAACACTAAAGAAAACAGAAATAATGAGAATGGAGAATCTACATAAAGTCAACCTAGATAATGAGGAAATGGAAATACTTAAAGATTTCCCATACTTTGGATCAAACTTTGATCAGAATGAAGTCAAGAAATAACTGCAGTCAAGAAATAAGAACACTAGGATTGGGAAGGGCAGCTATGAAAGAACTGGACAAGATACTAAAGTGTAAAGACATACAAGTGAGCATTAATTTAGAATCATCCAAGCCACTGTATTCCCCTTCACCATGTACCATGTACCATGTGAGAGTTACACAGTAAAACGAGCTGATAGAAAGAAAATACAGTGGGCCCTTCTCTTACATGGGGATCCGTTCCAGACGCTCTGCCACCCAAAGAAAAACCACATAAGCTTGAGCCCCATTAGAAGTAATGGGGCTTGTGCCCGCCACGCAGCATCACACAGCATTGCGTGCGTGCTACAGGTGCATGCCTCATTACTTCTTTTATGGCGTACAAGCCTTTCTTCTGGTGCAGCTTCCAGCATATGCTGGAAACCGTGTATGACACGGGCACACTGTAAACTCATTTGAGATGTGCTGCTGTAGAAGAGTGCTGAGGATTCCACAGCCAACCAAAAAGATAAACAATTGGGTTCTAGAACAGATTAAGCTTGAACTCTCCTTGGAATCCAGGATGACTAAACTGAGGGTGTCTATGTGCTTTCAAGTTATTTCTAACTTAAGGTGACTTATGTGATAAGGCAAACTTATCACAAGGTTTTCTTGGTAAGATTTGTTCAGAAGGGATTTGTCATTTCTTTCCTCTTAGACCGAGAGAGTATAATTTACCCAAGGTCACCTAATGAGTTTTCATGGCTGAGCAGGGAATCAAACCTTCACCTCCCAGAGACTAAGGCTAATTCATTTCTCTTTTCAATACTCTAGCTATTGTCCAGCACCACCTGCTTTAGCAGTAGAACTCCCTTCTAGCACCACATTTCAGTTGGTTTTATTTCTGTCAGCTTTTTTTTACGGCCTGTTTTTCACAACCACTGTCCAGTTTCTGGCAGGAGAAATACAAAAATAATAAACAGAGTAACTTAACAATTTTCTACTCTTTCATGATACCCAACTCTTTTGATATTTTATCCTGTCTAATGAGCAGGACTAACCCTGATAAGACTGCACAGCACGTGTATTGATGCAACACAAATGAATCCAGTGCTTGAACACAAATATATGGAGGCCCCAGGCTTCCCAATGCATTTACCTTACAAAGAGAGAATTATAAATACAGCTGAACAAAAGGGGTGCCATAATATCAGTCAGCTAGAGTAGCTGACTCTTGAGCAGCAACTGAAAGTGCAGATACTAGCAAAAGCCTGTTTCTATCTTGATGCTTTGGAAAGCTTTATCTTCTGATATTTGGGCACCAAGATAGTTTTAAGATGGAAGAGAAGGCCACACTATTTTTGTTGTTGTTCCGGTCAGTTGGCATCTCATTGTGCCGTACATTCTGGGGTTTGTGAAATCATTGCTATGTTGTTTAATACAAACAAGTCACAGAGATAAATACTGTTTTTTTAGTTCATAACAACTTATGCAAGCTGGGCTTTATAAATTGATTTTATTTATTTAAAATAAAAATTAAAAACTACCATATATCCTACCATGGAACTCTAAAAATATAAATAAATTGTCCTTTGTCTGCAATGGATCCCATGTAGTATGAACATTTTAAAAATGCTATACAAAGATCACATGATCACAATGGCATAGGGAGAATCATCTAGCCACCCTGGACTCTTTCAAGATCTGTGGAGCAAAGATACAAGCAGGACCACAGAATCCTGGAACAGAATCATAGAATTACAGTGCTGGAAAGAACTATAAGGACTACCTCATCCAACCTACTTTGCAGCAATACAGAACTATAGCAGTCCAGAGATGGCCATCCAACCTCTGTTTAAAAGCTTCAAAATAAGGAGAATCCACCACCCTCCAGTGCAGTCTATTTCACTATCTAACACCTCTTGCCATCAAGATGTTCTTCTTGATAGCATCTCCCCCCCCCCATATAATTTGCATTATTGGTTTAATGGCTGGTATCTGAAGCTGCAATAAACTAGATCATTCCATTTTCTAAATGACATTGTCTCAGATATTTAAAGATTGCTATCATGCCATTTCTCAGTCTTCTCTTCTCCAATCTAAACATACTCAGCTCCCTAGGTTGTTGCTCATAAGACTTGGCCCTGTGCAGAACGGCCATTAAGGCTGGCCTGGGGACAGAGTCAGTGTATCGGGTCCATGTGATGCATGCCCTGACTCTGCCCCAGGGCACCATGATGCCACACGCTACTCCACAAAACATGTGGTATCATGGCATTTCTCTGGCACTGCATCCACATGACGCAGCACCAAAGGAGTGCCTTCAAGCTGTGGCACTGGCCAAAAAGTGGACACTTTTTGGCCATAGAAACTGAATTCCAGAACAAAAAGATCTTAGTGGTGGAAATTTATGCACCTGAAACTAATTCAAAATATGGTTTATGAGAATATTATTTTTCTATTATTATTATTATTATTATTATTAAGCTTTATTAATAAAGCGCTGTAAATTTACACAGCGCTGTACATACAATCTTTTTAATTGGACAGTTCCCTGCCCTTGGGCTTACAATCTAAAAAGACATGACACAAAAGGAGAAGGGAAAGATGATGGGGAAGGGGCCTCTCTAGTAGGATAATACATATAAAATACATAGCAATACAGGAAGTGATTCAATAAAACAGACAACAAAAGAACATCAAATAGCAAGGGACAATTATGCAATGCCTGGGAACGCTTCTCTGAACAGGATGGTCTTCACTCTGTTTTGAAGCTGGTTAAAGAAGTGATGGCCCTTGCTCGCAGGGGAAGAAGGTTCCAGGAGTGAGGGGCAGCGAGTGAAAAGGGGCGAATCTAGGATGGGGCAGAGGAAATCCTGAGCTGTGACAGCAGGCCTTGACTACCAGAACGGAGGGCCCTGGTGGGAAGGTGAGGAGAAAGAAGGTCTGATAAGTAAGGAGGGGCCAGTCCATGGAGGGCTTTAAATGTCGACAGCAGGAGCTTATACTGAATGCGGAAAGGGAGGGGGAGCCAGTGAAGGGATGCCAACACAGGAGAGATGTGGTCAGAGCGGTGGGTGAAAGAGATAATACGTGCAGCTGAATGCTGGACAGAGATTAAAGGACGGAGGTGAGAAAGAGGAAGCCCAGCCAGGAGGACGTTACAGTAATCAAGTCGTGAGATCACTAGGGCATGGACCAGGATCTTGGCAGTAGGGGCGGAGAGATATGGTCGGATTTTGGCAATATTGTACAAAAAGAATCAACAAGCCTTGGCTGTGGTCTGGATCTGAGGGATACACGACAGAGAAGAATCAAAGATAAAACCAAGACTGCGAGCTTGCTGGACTGGTTGAATAGAAATGTTGTCCACAGAGACAGAAAAGGAGTGTTGAAGGGTGGGCTTAGGAGGAAAGACAAGAAGCTCCGTCT
Source organism: Sceloporus undulatus (assembly GCF_019175285.1). Taxonomy (NCBI): domain Eukaryota; kingdom Metazoa; phylum Chordata; class Lepidosauria; order Squamata; family Phrynosomatidae; genus Sceloporus; species Sceloporus undulatus. Next base: position 242,873,274 of record NC_056524.1, read on the forward strand.
TGGATATGTTGAGTTTCAAACGCCGATGGCGCATCCACTGCGAGACAGCTGTGAGACAAGACGAAACTTGCTGTTCAAGCCTTGGAGAAAGGTCAGGGGTGGAAAGATACAACTGAGTGTCATCGGCATACAGATGGTAGGAAAAACCAAAAGAGCTAATGAATTTTCCTAAGGACAGTGTGTAGAGAGAAAACAGAAGGGGACCCAGAACAGAGCCCTGGGGAACTCCAACAGATAAGGGAACAGGAGAAGAAGTCTGAGCCCCTGCAACTACTGCAAAAGATCTGCCAGACAAGTAAGATCTAAACCAGTCGAGAACAGAGTCTGAGAACCCAAGGTCAGAGAGTATGTCAATTAGGAGAAAGTGATCAATGGTGTCAAAGGCTGCAGACAGATCGAGAAGGATGAGAACAGAGTAAAGGCCATTAGCCTTGGCCCGTAAAAGGTCATTGGAGATCTTAGTGAGAGCTGTCTCTGTGGAATGCCGTGGGCGGAAACCAGACTGAAAGGGATCGAGGATGGAGTTGGCTTCAAGAAACTCAAGACAGTGAGAATAAACAACCCGTTCCAAAACCTTAGAAAGAAAGGGAAGAAGTGAAATCGGACGATAGCAAGACAAAGAGGAGGGGTCAAGAGAAGGCTTTTTCAGAATTGGGGAAATGATCTCCTTTTCTAGGAGACTTCATTGGAGTAATTGACCCAAAATGGATAAAAAAATCAGTTAAAAAATAATGGACTTTCAAGGGAAACTCCCTAAATCCTTCTTCTCCCTAAAAGAAGAATTTGAGTTGTATGATATTTGGAGACTAAAAAAATGAGTTTGTTAAAGACTATACTTTCTTTTCAGACCAACACCCCTCATATTCTAGAATAGACATGTGTTTGGTGACGAAAAGTTCATGTAAAGATATTAATACTAAATCTTACCTAAATTAATCTCAGATCACAACCCATTAGTAGTGACCATGAGAGGTCCTATCAGAGAATACAATTGGAGACTTCAAGATTGTCTTTTACAAAATAAAATGATTCTAGAAAATGCAAGAAAGACTCTCCAATTTTACTTTAAAGAAAACAACAAAGAGGACATAGATAAAAACATATTATGGGCAGCCTCTAAAGCAGCAATGAGAGGCTAGTTTATTCAGAAAAAAGCTATACTTAATAGACAAAGGGAAGAAAAGATGCAAGGAATAATTCGAGAAATAAAGAAAAAAGAAATCAAACTTCATCAAAATCAGTCTAAACAACTTAATAAAAAATTGCAATCAGAAATAAAGATTCTTAAACAGCAAATTTCATAAAACTGGAGCAGCAAGATGGAACAAAAGTTGAAATCAACCAAACCCCGATTAAGATCCTGTGGGCCTCCCCTCCTCTTCCGTGGCCATGAGGATGGGCGACGGGGCTTTTATTCCTGCTTTTATTTTTATTGTATGGTTGCTTGTTGTTGATTGTTTTTAACTGTATTTGTGTGCATTCGTTGCACTTTTGTTAGCCGCCCTGATCTTTCTGGAAGGGCGGGATAAAAATAAAGATTTTATTTATTTTATTTAACTATGACAATTTCAACATGCAAACAAAGCAGGGAAATGGCTAGCCTTTAAATTAAGGAAAATAAAGAAATGCTGTTTTTTTTGTGGGTTTTTCAGGCTATGTGGCCATGTTCTAGAAGATTTTCTTCCTGACGTTTCACCATCCTCTGTGGCTGGCATCTTCAGAGAAATGCTATTTATAACTAAAATAAAACAAGGCACAAAAACCACAACAAACCACAATGAAATTAAAAATATATATTCAAATGGTATTATTCGGACTTATTTAAAAGTAAAAAGATCGACACAAAAACCATCATCGAATACCTAGATAAAATAGTGATTACTCCACTAAAAGATCATCAAAGAGACATCTTAAACCAAAAAATCACTGCCCAAGAAATTGAAGGAGTAGTAAAATCATTAAAACCAGGAAAATCACCAGCGCCTGATGGTTTCACACCATTATACTATAAAGAATTCTTGGATATTCTAGTAGAGCCTCTACGGCAAACCATGAATATCATCAAAGAAGGAAAACTACCACAAACTTGGGAAGGGGCAAATATTATCCTGATTCTGAAAGAAGGCTGAGATCATTCATCCCCAGGAATTTATAGACCCATCTCTCTCCTGAATGTGGACTATAAAATATTCACAACCATCTTAGCAAATAGAATAAAGAAGTTCCTGGGAACAAATCAAAGTGTGAATTTTGACCTATCCAGACTATCTGAAAGAATGTGTCTCCCATGGTGTCATTCATTAACCCAGCTCACCCAATGGCTATGGATGGTCCAGTTTTTCCCTGCCTCTGATTCTCTTGCCTCTCCATCCTCCTCCTCTCTTCTTTTTCATCCCTTTCATTACACCTGCTTCCTCTTTTAACTTTCTCCCCTGAGCCTCTGTGTCTGTTAACAATTTTAACAATTTCTAATGAACTGGTGGGAATTGGCTGAATAATAATAATAATAATAATAATAATAATAATAATAATAATAATATTTATTTCTATACCGCTTGTCTGCAGTGATCAAAGTGGTGTACATAGTAAAATTATTAAAACAACATAAAATTAAAACCACATTACATTAATTACAATATACAATTAAAATCCACTTCATAGGTGTATGTAAGTGAGAGGGAGAAAAGGGGATCGAACATAACTTCAGCGAACATGGGTGAATGCTTGGTTAAAGAGAAAGGTTTTAAGTCTCTTTTTAAACAGTTCAAGGGAGGTAATGAGACGGAGCTCCTCGGGAAAACTATTCCAATGCTTGGGGGCCGTTACTGAAATGGCCCTCTGAGAAGTAGTAACATATCTCGAAGTAGGGACTTCAAGCAAGTTCTTCTTGGTTGTTCTGAGAGTGTGAGGCGGATTATATGGGGAAATGCGGTCCTTCAAGTAACTCGGGCCCAAGCCATGTAGGGCTTTATAGGTAATTACCAACACCTTGTATTGTGCTCGGAATCGAATAGGCAGCCAGTGAAAATCTTTTAAGATTGGTGTTATGTGGTCAAACCTGGAATGACCGGTGACCAATCTGGCGGTCATGTTTTGTACTAATTGAAGTTTCCGAGTTTGGTACAAAGGTTGCCCCATGTAGAGCGCATTACAGAAATCCAAACGAGAGGTTACCAGAGCATGTACCACCGTTTCAAGGTCTCTTTGGCCCAGGTAGGGTCGCAGTTGGCATATCAACTGAAGTTGATAACAAGTGCTTCTGACCATTGCATCAATGACACCACTGCCTTCCTCTCTTAAAGTGTGGGCTCTAAGATCTTCAGAGGAGGGTTTTCTCTTGGTCCCACTACCTTCATGGACACATTTGGGGAAGATACAGGAGAGTGCCTTTTCAGTGGCTGTTTCCAGGCTGTAGAACGTCCTTCCATGGTAAGTCCAGTTGGCCACCTACCTGCTCCCTTTCTGGTGCCAGATGGACACATTTTTTTCATTGAGGCAGACATTTGAATTTTAAATTATATAGCCATTGTTTGTGTAAAGTGGTGTGCTGTATTTTATTTTTTAAAATATTCTATTAGTAATTATGTTTTAAATGTGTTTTAACTGTTTTAACCATGGTTTTAACAATAATATTGCTGGTTAATTATTTTCTAACTTTTGCAAAATAATATTTTAATGTAATCTTGTTTAAAATTCCTGTAAATTGGCCAATCTCCCTCTTAAATCAAGATTATAAAATTTTCACAACAATTTTGGCAAACAGATTTTAAATTTTTTTAAACAGTTGGATGGAAGAAGATCAAAGAGGATTTATTCCAAAAAGACAAATGAAAGACAATTTACAGTATATATTAAATTTATTAGAATATTATGACAATCATATTAACGAAAAATTAGGATTGATATTTATAGACTTTGAAAAAGCTTTTGACTCAGTTAATTGGCAGTTTTTGTACAAAATCTTAGAGAAATTAAATTTAGGCACAAATTATACTAATTGGATTAAACAAATTTACAGAGAACAATCAGCTAGAGTGATTATTAATGGAGACAAAACATAGAGATTTAAGATATATAGGGGGACTAGGCAAGGATGTCCTCTCTCCCCACTGTTGTTTATTTTGATCATGGAAAGATTGTTGGTAAAGGTAAGAGCAAACAAAGAAATGTTTGGATTAAAGAAGAAAAATTATTCCTATAACACCTTAGCATTTGCAGATGACTTGGTAATAATCTTGGATGACCCAATAAAAAGTGGATTGGAAACAATAAAAATCATAGAGGAATTTGGAGAAGTTATGGGTTTTAAAATTAACAGATGTAAGCGATTTTGACAAAAAACATGAAAGGCTTGGAAGAACAACAACTAAGTCAAATAATGGGTATTAAAGCTAAAAAAAAACAACGTTAAATATCTAGGAATCAACATTTCCAAGAACACTGTTGAGTTATTTGACAAAAACTACAACAAAATTTGAAAAGAGATTTAAAAAATGATTTAATAAAATGGAGTAAATTGAGATTGTCAATATTAGGTAAAATATCAATAATCAAAATGTCCATCCTTCCCAAATTTATGTTTTTATTTCAAATGCTTCCAATTATTGTAAATGACAAACCTTTTCAAATCTGGAATAAAGAAATTACAAAATTAATCTGGGATGGAAAAAAAACCAAGAGTCAAACTGAAAATTTTACAGGACAGTTGGGAGAGAGTTGGATTGGGAATAACAAATTTAAAACTGTATTATGAGGCTTGTGTACTTAATTGGACTAGAGATTGGGTTAAATTAGATAACAAAAGATTACTAGAATTAGAGGGAGACGACCTTAAAATTTGGATGGCATGCGTACCTACAATATGGGAAAACTGAGGCAAATAAAAAAATTAATAATCATTGTATTAGGAAATCATTGTTAAGAATTTGGCAAAAATATAAGGTTAAATTGTATAGGAAAATCCCTATATAGATCTCACCACATGAAACCTTTTATAGAAGAGAAATGATGGGAGGGGAACATTGGCTAACATATAAAATTTTGAGTAGAAAGATAAAAGGAAGAAGAGATTTGAAATCAATGGAGGAATTACAAAGAGAGGGTATAAAGATTAACTGGTTTAGCTACAAACAATTAAGAGAAAGATATAAAGTTGATAGTGCAAATCAAGGATTTGAGGAAGAAGAAAGTGAACTAGATAAAATTTTACTTAATGGTAAGGAAAAATTGATTGGCAAAATTTATAAAGTTTTACTTAATTTGGATCAGGAAAAGGAAACAATTAAAAATACAATGGTGCAATGGATGCAAAATATAGGGCACCCAATAATAATAATAATAATAATAATAATAATAATAGGATTTATTTATATGCCGCCCAATCACTGGGAATCCGGGCGGCTTACAACAGAGGGGATAATAGACGGTTCCCTGCCCTCAGGCTTACAATCTAAAAGACATGACACAAAAGAAGAAAGGAATGGTGAGGGGGGGAAGGGATCAGGTCCAGCATTCTTCTGTAGATGGACCTGGAGGGAGGGCTCTTCTCTCAGGCTAGCCCGGTGGGAGCGGGCGCATGGTCAACTCCCTCGCAAGCCAGGGATAGCAGTTATGGAGGGAGGAGTCTCTTCTTCCAGGCTAGCCCTGATGGAGCTGGGCCTGCCTGGTCAACTCCCTCGCAGGTCAGAGGATGGCAGTTATGATGTAAAAAAAGACGACATACAGTATCTTAAGAACTTTAAGCTAGGGCAACAAAAGAAACGACACGAAAGGAGAAGGGAATGGTGAGGGCCTATTCTCTCCCTCACAGGCCAAAGGATGACAGTTATGGAGGGATGAGCCTCTTTCTTCAGGCTAGCCCAGATGGAGCTGGGCCAGCCTATTCTCTCCCTCACAGGCCGAAGGATGACAGTTATGGAGGGAGGAGCCTCTTTCTTCAGGCTAGCCCAGATGGAGCTGGGCCAGCCTATTCTCTCTCTCACAGGCCGAAGGATGACAGTTATGGAGGGATGAGCCTCTTTCTTGAGGCTAGCCCAGATGGAGCTGGGCCAGCCTATTCTCTCCCTCATAGGCCGAAGGATGACTGTTAGAACTCAAAAAATGGGAAAACATCTGGATTAAAATTTGGAAATACACAAAATCACAAAATATGAGGGAAAAATTTTATAAAATGTATTTAAGATGGTATATCACCCCAGAAAAATTGGCAAAAATTTATAATAAGGGCTCAAATCTTTGCTGGAAATGTAACAAAGAACCAGGGACATTTTACCACTGTTGGTGGTCATGTGGCAAAGCTAGACAATACTGGAAAGGAATAGGTAGAATAATGGAAAGTATTCTGGATTAAAAAATTCAGCTAAAAACTGATTATTATTATTATTATTATTATTTTGTTAAACATGTGGGATACACAAATAGGGGAAAAAAACAAGAAAAAATATGCTTCTACATGACCACCACGGCACATATAACTTTTGCACAAAATTGGAAATTAAGTATAATTCCAGATATAAGAGAGTAGTTAGCAAAATTGTATGATGCATTAGAAATGGATATACTGTCACAGAAACTGGCTTCTGAATCAATAGGAAAAAATACAGAAAGAATGGGAACCAGTGTTAAAATATATGGAGTCCAGGAAGAACAACTGAAAAAGGAACAGATGATGTAAAGACTCCCCCCCCCCCACTGGCCTTGGAATCCTTCAGAGGAAGTCAGAGTAAGTAAGACCAGTGCTCCTCCAAAGACTCTCCCCCCGGCCTTGGAATTCACCAGAGGAAGTCAGAGCAAGTACAACTTTCCGCTCCCTGAGGACCACCTCCTGCTTGCATTGGACTCAGAAGGCCTGAGTTGGCAATAGCCTCTAAAGCTGCTTTAACACCACAATAAGAGAGAGCCAGCTACAGCTTTTCTTTTTTCTTTTCTGTTTCTGCCATTGTCTCATCTTCTCCCATTGCTCACTTGGCAGTGAATCCTATCCTTCCCATGGCTCCACACATTTCTCCTAACCTGATCCCCATTCAGCCTCTTCTTGTCTCCCTGCTTCCATTTCTCTGTTCACTCTGGAACTGTTGTTCTGCTGCCTCAGCAATTCATGACCTTTTTCTCTCCAAATCCTTTAATCTCCTCACTCTCACCGAAACCTGGCTCCCAGCCCATGATACCTCAACCCCCGCTGCCCTTTCTCTTGGTGGTCTCTCCTTCACCCACTCCAGCTGCCCTGAGGGTTGAGGAGGAGGGATTGGTATCTTGCTATCTAACTCCTGCCAGTTTCAAGTTCTACCTCCCCCCCCCCCCCCCCCTTCTTTTGAGTTTCATCCTATTAGACTCTTTTTTTCCTCTACAGCTCCGGGTTGCAGTTATCTATCCCCCTCCTGGTTCTGCTACCCAGTTCCTCTCAGACTTCGAATCATGGCTGACATTCTTTCTTTCAGACTCAGTCCCCACTTTGATCCTAGGTGACTTTAATATCCACGTTGACGATTCCAATAACCCTACAACATCTCGCTTCAACTCTCTCCTAGCTTCTTTTGTCCTCCAACCACATTCCAGCTCTTCAACTCATTCTCTCGGCCACTGTCTTGACCTAGTTCTTGCTGCAAACTGCACCATTTCTGACTACTTGGCACTTGATTTTCCACTATCTGCCCATCATTTAATCTCCTTTGCTTTTACTTATACTCCACCTCCTCGCCATACTGTTCAACGCTGTTTTCATGATCTTCAATCTGTTAACTCTAACCACCCTGGATTCATCTCTCTCTTCCTTAAATCTTGGGAATTCTGCTGACTCAGCAATGTCTTTATTTAACTCCACTCTTTCCTCAACTCTTGACTGCTTTGCCCCTGTCTCTGTACACACTTCTTCCTCTAGGACTAGGCCTCAGCCCTGGCTTACCCCCCTCATTAAACCTCCCTCTCCTCCTGTCTCTTCATCATTCTCCCCCAATGACTTCACTAATTACTTCATCTCAAAGATTACCACCATTCACTCTGAGACAGTCCCTTACGATTCTTCTTCTGCTCATAATCGTCTATCGCCCTCACCTAAAAAAAAATCTGTGTTTCCTCCTGCTTCTCTGGATGAACTCTCTACACTTCTGAACTCTTCCAAACCTGCAACTTGTTCTCTTGATTCAATTCCTACTTGTCTTCTAATTTCCATAGCTCCCTCTCTTCTGCCCTCGCTTCTCCATATCTTCAATCTCTCTCTCTCTACAGGCTTCTTCCCTTCAGACTTTAAACATGCTCTCATTTCCTCAATTCTGAAAAAACCTTCTCTTGACCCCTCTTCTTTGTCTAGCTATTGTCTGATTTCTCTTCTTCCCTTTCTTTCTAAGGTCTTGGAACGGATTGTTTATTCTCACTGTCTTGAGTTTCTTGAAGCCAACTCCATTCTCGATCCCTTTCAGTCTGGTTTCCACCCACGGCATTCTACAGAGACAGCTCTCACTAAGATCTCGAATGACCTTTTACGGGCCAAGGCTAATGGCCTTTACTCTGTTCTCATCCTTCTTGATTTGTCTGCAGCCTTTGACACCGTTGATCACAGCCTTCTAGTTGATATACTCTCTGACCTTGGGTTCTCAGACTCTGTTCTCAACTGGTTTAGATCTTATTTGTCAGACATCTTTTGCAGTGGTCACAGGTAGTCAGAATTCATCCTCTGTTCCCTTATCTGTTGGAGTTCCCCAGGGCTCTGTTCTGGGTCCCCTTCTGTTTTCTCTCTACACACTGTCCTTAGGAAAACTCATTAGCTCTTTTGGTTTTTCCTACCATCTGTATGCCGATGACACCCAGTTGTATCTTTCCACCCCTGACCTTTCTCCAAGGCATGAACAGCAAGTTTCGTCTTGTCTCACAGCTGTCTCGCAGTGGATGCGCCATCGGTGTTTGAAGCTCAACATGTCCAAGATGGAGCTTCTTGTCTTTACTCCTAAGTCCACCCTTCAACACTCCTTTTCTGTCTTTGTGGACAACATTTCTATTCAACCAGTCCAGCAAGCCCACAGTCTTGGTTTTATCTTTGATTCTTCTCTGTTGTGTATCCCTCAGATCCAGACCACAGCCAAAATCTGACCATATCTCTCCGCCTCTACTGCCAAGATTCTGGTCCATGCCCTAGTGGTCTCACGACTTGATTACTGTAACATCCTCCTGGCTGGGCTTCCTCTTTCTCACCTCCATCCTTTAATTTCTGTCCAGCATTCAGCTGCACGTATTATCTCTTTCACCCACCGCTCTGACCACATCTCTCCTGTGTTGGCATCCCTTCACTGGCTCCCCCTCCCTTTCCGTATTCAGTAGAAGCTCCTGCTCTCGATGTTTAAAGCCCTCCATGGGCTGCCCCCCCTTATTTATCAGACCTTCTTTCTCCTCACCTTCCAACTAGGGCCTTCTGTTCTGGTAGTCAAAGTCGGCTGTCCCAGCCCAGGATTTCCTCTGCCCCATCTAGGATTTGCCCCTTTTCACATGCTGCCCATCACTCCTGGAACCTTCTTCCCTCGCGAGCAAGGGCCATCACTTCTTTAACAAGCTTCAAAATGAAGTTGAAGACCCTCCTGTTCAGAGAAGCATTCCCAGACATTGCATGATTGTCACTTACTATCTGATGTTCTTTTTGTTGCCTGTTTTATTGAACCATTTCCTGTATTGATATGTGTTTTATTTGTATTATCCTATTATTTCTTAGAATGTACGCCATAGGCAGGTTTACTCTTTTATATTTGTTGTTTTTATGTACAGCGCTGTGCAAATCTACAGCGCTATATAAATAATAATAATAATAATAATAATAATAATAATAATGTAACCACAGTAACAGGTTGTTAAAAGGATGACGAATGGAGGGAAAAGGAAAGAGAGAATTTATAGAGATAATTTTAGTCAAGGATAGAGGCTTTTAGGTCTGATAGATTTTAGGTGTTAAATATATAACATAAAGAACAAAAGATTATAATTTAGATAAAAAGTTGTGACAACAGTAGCAAAGTTATGAATAAAAATATAGGATATTAGAAAAAGTAGAAAGGAAAAAAAACAAGTTAGAATAACAAATTATTTAGGAAATCCATAGATCAAGGGAAGGAGAAACTGTCCAGATTTGAGGAGGAAGTTGAGTAAGTGAAGAGTGTTGAATGAAGGTTAATGAATGTTATTTAGAAGGTGAGAGTGGGGATTGAAGTGGTATTAGTTTTGTAAAAAAGAATGAAAGAGGATGGGAAGATAGAGTGAGTAGGGTGAAGAGGGATTTGGTAAGTTGGAGGATGTAAGAAGAAGATATGTGAGGAGAAGAAGATAAGATAAAAAGAAGAAAGAAAAGGATCAAGATAAGTGTGAACAAGATGATTGAAGAAAAAAATAAATAAGAGAAAATACAACTACATGACAAATACTAAAGATTAAAATAGACAGAGACTCAGACAATTCACACATGACTTTTTTCATGGGATATATGTAAACAAACAGTAAATGTAAGAGTGGATGTTTTTATGTTCTTTTAATTAATAAAATTCTTTTGAAAAATAAAATAAAATTCCTGTAAATTATCTTAGGTCCCGTTCCAGGAGAAAGGTGAGGTATACATACAGCTCAATAAATAATTTCTTGGACTCTGGCCAAGATGATTGACTATATATACACACGCATACACACATGCTACTGCTGTGTGCCTTCAAATAATTTCCAACTTACAGTGACCCTCAATGAACTTGTCATATGATTTTGGGGGGCTGAGAGTGTGTGACTTGCTTAAGGTCATCCAGTGAGTTTCCACGGTTGAGCAGGGAATCTAGTCCCAGTCTCCAGAGTCATAGTTCAATGTTCAAACATCACACTGGCTCTCATGTATACATACATACATTTCCAAAGCTGTTGCTTGCATTTTTAGGAAAGTATTCTGGTGCTGATCATAATTTGCCTTGAAATGCAAATAGCTTTGAAGAGCTGATCCCAAGATTGTAGCACTGAAAGGAAACCATAACCTCCACTCCACTCCTCAATCCAAGTTTGTTAAGGTTTCCTCATGGCTGCTCTTTACATAACAAAACAAAAGTGCACATTAATTGTAAGTAATGTCACATCTGCTTGGGTGAACAGCAAGCCATCCTGAAGCAGACTTGCTGACAGGCAGAGCAAGAAAGAGCTGGTCATAGAACTCTGATCCAGAATAACTGCACTGCTGTCATGTTTCCACTGTGTGGTGGTTCTGATTCCCCTCCAGGGTACATCTTGCCCCTTCCATTGGTACGAATGGCACTTTTACTCCCAGAAAGAACAGAAGATAGAGGGGAGGCCATTATGAGTAAGACTGAAGCCAGTTCATTTGCAGGTGACCCTTCTACTTATAGTGGGGTCCTGGACTTTTATCACATAGTCCTTCTGCCCTGAAAACACTGCTGCATTCAGAATTGATCAGTCTGGTAAATGCTTAGTTCTACCAGTGCCACAACATCAGGTTATTGTCAGACCATTCCCAGCTCCCCTGGAGTGAGGTGTCTGTGTGTTTTCATCAACATCACAGCTTTTGAGTTATATATAATGTGTTACATGTGCACCTAGGTGAAATTATGGGATGGTTTCAAGTAATAATGCTGACATACATGGTAGCATCACCTCTGAAACCTTTATGCTTGTTCTGCTATGGGACATCACAATAGTCTATCGGTAAACCACCTTTTGTGACTTTTTATAATGACACCTATCCTCTCTTCCCTCACCTCCAAAGGAATTGAATACTATGACTTGTGTCATTCAGCACAGTGCTGTGAGCCTCTCATTGAGGGAACAATTTTATCTGTGCACACTTTTGTGTGTGTGCATGCCTAAATCAGATGATTGCTTTCACACATGGTTGGGCAGACAATTTGTACGCTGATCACCATAGAAACCTGCAGATATAATATGGAAGCAGTATGACCAAGTGATGTGCCTGTGAGCTGGCAGCGGGAAGTGAAAATATGGGATGAAGGAAATGTGAGAGAAACAGCTTATTTCTCTTTGTTCTTTATGAGACTTAACCCTGCTCTTCCCTGATGACAAGTTCAGTTGGATAAGGATCACATCCTTCCATTCAATCTGAATTTATTCCTCTCCTCTTCAAAGATTGCACCAGCATGTTAATTCCACTTTTTAAAAGGTCCCGTTTACTAACAGCGTACTTGTCTTCATCTTTTTTTGAACAGAATTCAGAAGGGAAGAGGACATAATATCATGACACTTTCTTATTTTGGTTGTTGATATGTTTTTACAGAGATCCAGTGTGATATAAAGGTTTGAGTACTGGATGATGACTCTAGAGATCATGGCTCAATTCTCAGCTTGGCCATGGAAACCCACTGGGTGACCTTAGGTGTGCCACACTCTCTCAGCTAAGAAAACCCTGCAGTATGACTTCAGAGTCACAATAAATCAGAAGTGACTTGAATGCACCCAACAACAACAAATGCATTCACAAGGGCAGATTCACATATTAGAAGTGGCTTAGTTATGTGTTTGTGTTTTATCCCCACTAATTTCATGTCTGATCTGCAGATTGATTTAAGCAGATGTTATGCAGTTTGAGACTTCAGTGCTGTTTGTGTGTCAAGATCATTCTGGCATTTTCAACTATGTTAGAATTTGCTTGTATAGGATGGATGGATGGAGGTGTGGCTCTCCAGATTGTGATGTACTACAACTCTTATCACCTTTTCCCATTGCTATGCTAGTTAGGGAAGGATCTAGCCCTATGGAAATAGCATCAGTACATCTGGAGAATCACATGTATCCCCCACTTGCACAATACAGAATGCTTATTATGAGGCAATAGGGTAGTCCTGGGGTGGACTCTCCAGATGTGTTAGACTGCAACTCCCAACAGCCCTCACAATTATTGATCCAGTCTTGAACTGATCAGTTGCAGTACCTTCTGGAGTCCAACAACATTCAGAGGGCCAAAGTTGTCCATTCTGACTCTAGGTCTTCTTGTCATATTGCCTATCTCACAGGCATGACACAATTACATTGTTGTTATTATGTGCTGTCAAGTCAGCTTTAATGACTAAAAACAAAAAACCTCCAAGATATCCTATTATTAAGTCTTGCAAACTCAGGGCCATGCTTGTCTTAACTGAACAATCTTACTATAATATTGACGCGGTACAGACCACCCCAAAGGGGTGGTTTGGAGCTACCTATTCTCCTTCCAGAGGGAGCCTGCAGCAATCAAACCACACGGGCTCCCTCCCCTCTGAAAAGAACCCGCTAAAAGCAGGTTCTTTTCTGCATGCGGGGAGGATGTAATCAGTGCGCCATTGGCACACTGCGACGTGCTTATGATGCAAGCGCAGCGCCCAGAGGTGTGGACGTGGTGCCGTGCTTGCGTCATGCACGTGTGTCATGTATGGACAGCACCATGTAAAGATAGTGCTGTCCATATATATTAGGGGTCCAGAGTGCGCGGTTGCCAAGCACTCTGCAACCCTAATTTTGGCGCTGACACAGCACTTGTGGCCCATCTGTACCAGGCCATTGACTCCCTTTACCCCCACTAATTTCCTCTTTATCAAATATTATTGTCATTTCTAATGACTCATATAATTTCATTTCAGGCACACCTCAGTTAACAAAACCTCTGACAAAGAAGCTCCTTTTTACAAAGTCATTTTATGCCTGCCCCCCTTCCTTTTCTCCCAGCTGGATTTTTTAAGTGGCATTGGGAGAATGATGAAGGAGAGCTGGAAAAACACAGACTTTTGGTGTCACACTGTAGCAGTGCATCTGCAATAAATAATGTGATAAAGCCTGAGCTGGGAAAGAAGCTACTCTAGCTGAACCTACTGAAGCAGTGTGTGCCTGTCTAAAACAGACAAGGTAAACAGCAGCTGCCTCCAGAATCCCTTATGAAGCATGTGTGAACAGAAAAAGAGGGAGAGAGAAGGAAGAGCAATTAAGCCTGTCTTATCATCTACCCCATGTTTAAAAAGCAAAGATCTGTAAGTCTGGCCACCAAAATGGACATCACAAGAAAATAAAAGATTGTGAAAGAAAAGTCTTTCCTGGATGCATTGTGCAAGAAAACCTCAGGTGCTCTGAAGGAGGTTAAAGTATTTTTCTTTCCTTGTGAAATACCTAGCTGACCTGTCTGCTTCATTTCACATGTACATATTAGTTTTGAATAAAAAGTTTACTGGAATGTGTTGAACTGTTCTTTTTTTGTGTGTGATATAGGAACCTATTCCTATTCTTTTCATGTTATTTTTGCCTCTAGTACCAAATTTTCTGTTAAACACATAATGTCCTGGAACACAGCTACGTTGTGAATTGAGTTATACCTGTATATGCCCAAAGTATGATAACATCAGTTTATTCATCTTGGCTTCTTAAGAGAATTCAGACTTGATTTGCTTTTGGAAATATTTTTTTTTCTTTTTAATAATAATAATAGTTTTTATTTATATCTTCCCGCCTCTCCCGATGGATCGAGGTGGGATCACAACAGAGTTAAAAACAATTACAATATTACAACATTAGTTACCACATAATTAAAACCACAGCTAAAAATATGAAACATCAATCAATCACAGGGTCAGGTGCTCTCGTTCCATACCAATAGGAGGTCAGGAGGATATGCGGGGAGAAATAGCTCTGCCTTTTCCACCTTCTTGAAAATTTCCAAGGATGTAATAAGGCGAGTCTTCTCTGGGAGTCCGTTCCATAATCTAGGGGCAGCTATGCTGAATGCTTTTTGGGAAGTAGAGACATGTTTGGATGCTGGTACCTCCAGCAGAGTCTTCCCACTTGTTCTAAGAGTGCGGGGTGGATTGTATAGGGAGATGCGTTCCCGTAAGTAACCTGGGCCCAAGCCATATAGGGCTTTAAAGGTGATAACCAAAACCTTGTACTGTGCCCAGAAGCTGATTGGGAGCCAGTGTAGATCTTTCAAATTAGGTGTTATATGGTCAAATCTCGAAGAGCTCGTGACCAACCTGGCTGCCACATTTTGCACTAGTTGGAGCTTCCGAACTTGATACAAGGGTTACCCCATGTAGAGCGCATTACAGAAATCAAGATGAGAGATTACCAGAGCATGTACTACAGCTTCAAGGTCCTTTTGGTTGAGGTAGGGTCGCAGTTGGCATATCAACTGAAGTTGGTACCAAGCACTTCTGGCCGTCGCATTGACTTGAGATGACAAATGCAGAGATGGATCCAGAAGTACTCCCAAACTGCAAACTTCATTCTTCAGGGGAAGTGTAACCTCGTCTAGGAATGGTGGAAAAATTTCCTTCCCTAGACCTAAGAAGCCTATGGCAAGTACCTCCGTTTTCTCTGGATTCAGCCTGAGTTTGTTTTTCCTCATCCAGCCCATTACTGACTCAAGGCAGGGATGCAGAGGGGAGATGCCATCCTTAGTCACTGTAGCAGTCAGAGACACAGAGAAACATATTTGGGTGTCATCAGCATACTGATAACCCTGCACCCCATGTCTCCAGATGATCTCTCCCAGTGGTTTCATGTAAATGTTAAATAGCATGGGGGACAGAATGGCGCCTTGAGGGATGCCAGATGTAAGCTCTTTTCTAGAAGAGAAACTGTTTCCTATCCTCACCATCTGGAACCTGCCTAAGAGGTAGGATTGGAGCCACTGGAGCTCAGTGCCCCCTATGCCCAACTCCCTCAGGTGTTCCAGAAGGATACCACCATGGTTGATGTTCTTGGAAGTTCTTGGTATTTGTAGAACTCTCCTCTAGCACCAAATTTCCAATAAGTTGATATCCTTCCTGTCAGCTTTCTTGACTCTCCTGTCTAATTTTCATATCCATAGATAGGAACTGGAAATACTATGGCATGGATGATCTTGATTTTATTATTCTATGATATTTGTTTACACTCGAGGATCTTGTCTAGCAGCTTCATAGCTATCCTTCTTAGTCCTCTGATTCCTTTACTACTCTCCATTTTGATTCATGCAACATAGTTTCATATTAATATCTTATTTGCTTTTAGTGTTTGTGATTTGTTACATTTCTTGTTTCTATCTAGGATAACCCAATACATTTTGCAGGGTTTCCCATTAGAAAAATATTAGCTAGATTTCCCTTCCCACAACCTTAATTTTGATCCACAAAGATGGACAGACAAGTTGGGAGTGTTCATAAATAGGAATGAGGCTATGATATCGAAGCAACACAAACTAGCAATCATGGTTTGTGAGTGCCTACCAAACCCATAACTTGCAAAGTTATTTTTTAAAATAATTTGTTATAGTTATAGCCCTGAGACCAACAAAAATATAGTTATTTTGACTAAACATTTTTCTTTTGAAAAGCTCTTCTTATTTTTCTTGTTCCACAAGCAATAAAGCAGTTACTTTTTTAGTTACTTTTTAAAAATCTGACTGTTAGATGTCATTTGTGGTGCAAAGTATGTTTCATCTCTGTATTACTTCAACACCCACAAGAGAACACAAGCAGCAGAACAGGGCATGGCAGAAGGCAGCACTTCAAACATGTTATATTTCTCCTTCACTATTTATTAAAATCACCCTGTAACAATAAAGGTAACTAAATAATTTACACCACAATAAGTGTGTAAGTTATCTCTAGTTAAGTTATTGTTTCAATTTCACTTCCTCATGCCTTAGTTATTTCTAAGAGAAGTTATTCAGCTCTGACTAAGCAACAATCTGAAAACATGTTTTGATGCTACTTAGGCATTATGTCTGAATGGCTAAATCATGATTTGGGCAGTTTCTCATGTTTTAAAAGCTGCAAAAGGCTGAGGAAGAGGGAAAACATGATGGTCTGCCTGTGGATTTGGAACACAAATTGCAGTTTCAAGCCTAAACTTTAGTATGCGCAAAACAGTTTGGTACTGTGTGAACCACTCCCATGAGCTTCAATGAGACATCAAGTCAAACCATGGTTAAAGCAGTGGTGTCACTGGGAGGAAGGGGTGCAGTGGTATGGTCCACACAAGGTGACACCCCAGAGGAGAGGAGATACCCAATTGGTGGGCCCCTCTGGCATTGTCCCCCCAAGGAGGGCCCCTCCCCCCCCAGTCCCCTAGTGGGGGCTCTGCTTCATGTCTTTGCCTGTGGGCCTCCCTTGGCCTCCCTGAAGGATTTGGGCTTACTTTGCCCTGGTGGCAGGCAGTCTCCTTGCAAGAAGGCCACCGCCTATGTGGCAAAGGAGGTGAGCCATTTTGGCCACATCCCGAGCAGCCACATCCCCTGCACCAGGTGACACCAGGGGTAAGAATGCCACTTGGTTATAAAGTTTAACTATGATGTGGCATCATATCTGACTTTATAAACTAAGGGTTGTGATAGGGTAGCATTCCAGAATCACATATCATGTTTTATGGTAAGACAGAAAATAATGGAAACTGTGGCTTGACATGGTGCATTAACTGTGAAAACATACTTAAAGTTGTAGTTGTAACCCCAGGGTTTGCTGTTCAAAGCAGAGAAACTCTGGACCATTGCCAAGATCCTATATCAGAGACATAGTTACATACAGTGGTATCATTGTAGAGATGCAGGGGATGTGGACCACACCAGGTAACACACCAGAGGAGGGATGGCACCTGGTTGGCCTTTCCTCCCCCTTTGGTGCTGGAGGATTTAACACACATCTTTACCAGCTGCTTTGTCACTGGGCTTTTTTCTGGGAAGGAAGCCTGGTGATGGAGCAGTGAATGCATGCCCTTCCCAGCTGCTCCATCACCCTGGGGAGGAGGCCTGGTAACAGAGGAGAGGAGGGACAAATGTGCACCTTCATGGCTGCTCCATCATTTTTCCTGGGGAGGAAGCGTGACAACAGAGCAACAGGGGCAAATGCATGCCCTTCCCAGATGACACAACTTCTACACTGGGTGGTATCCTAGCTAGCGACACCAGTGGACACAAATTCTACAGTGGCTCTGTTCCTTCCTGGAGGGGCGAACTCAGAAGGTTGTACTGGGGGACTCCTGTTCGACCCCTTGGCCATTGACCTGTGGGGTCCCTCAAGGTTCTGTGTTGTCCCCTATGCTGTTTAACATATACATGAAACCGCTGGGAGAGGTTGTCCGGAATTTTGGGGTGCGGTGTCATCAATATGCAGATGACACTCAACTCTACTACTCCTTCCCACCTCAATCCAAGGAGGCAGTCCTGGTTCTAAACCAGTGCCTGTCTTCAGTAATGGACTGGATGAGAGCAAACAAGTTGAAACTAAATCCAGACAAGACAGAGGTGCTCCTGGTCAGTCGGAA
The DNA here is from genome assembly GCF_019175285.1 of Sceloporus undulatus. Taxonomy (NCBI): domain Eukaryota; kingdom Metazoa; phylum Chordata; class Lepidosauria; order Squamata; family Phrynosomatidae; genus Sceloporus; species Sceloporus undulatus. The sequence continues at coordinate 242,891,514 of NC_056524.1, forward strand.
GGCAGATCAGGAAATAGGGATCCAGCCTGTGTTAGATAGGGTCACACTCCCCCTGAAGACACAGGTTCACAGTTTGGGGGTAATCTTGGACTCAGCTTTAAACTTGGAGGCCCAGGTCTCTGCTGTGACCAAGAGTGCTTTTGCATATTTAAAACTTGTGCGCCAACTGCGCCCGTTCCTTGAGAAGCCAGATCTGGCCATGGTGGTACATGCCTTGGTTACATTCTGTTTGGACTACTGTAATGGGCTCTACATAGGACTGCCTTTGAAAAGTGTTTGGAAAATTCAACTTGTTTCAAGAGCTGCTGCCAGGCTGTTAACAGGCACCGATTACAGAGCCCATACAACTCCCCTGTTGAAACAGCTTCATTGGCTGCCAGTTCATTCTCGGGCACAATTCAAGGTACTGGTTATATCCTACAAAGCCCTACATGGCTCAGGCCCACATTATTTGGCAGACTGTTTCTCCCTGCCCGGACTCTGAGATCCTCTGGAGAAGCCCTTCTCTCCATCCCAACACCTTCACAAACACGTTTGGTGGAGACACGAGAGAGGGCCTTCTCAACAGCTGCCCCTAGACTCTGGAACTCCCTGCCCAGGGAAATAAGAACGGCTCCCTCCTTGATGGCTCTCCGTCGGCAAGTGAATGTTCAAACAGGCATTTAAGGAATCACTATAAGAACAGGCAGGAATGTTGGACTAGTTTAATCATTCTGTTTAATGCATGTCATTTATCTATTTATTTTTTAAATGTTTTAATTGTACTTTTTGTTTGTTGGTTTTTTAATTGCTGTGAAGCCGCTCTGAGTCCCAGTCCTGGGAAAAGAGTGGGATATAAATAAATAACTACATAAATAAATAAAATGAGTAACTATGTCTTATCTCCTGCCCTTACTATCCAAACATATCTTAACAGCCTGCAGATGCATTGAACAATGGAAGTTTGTTCTCCTGTTGATGATATTTCCAACCTCTTCCTACCAGCAATCTCTAATGTGGTAAGGAGTTACAACAGGTCCTGCTTCTGATTGTTACACCACAGATCTCTCATGGGAGGGGTTTGGAAATATCATTATGCTACACCCTAATCTGCAGCAGAACAGATCTCCATGCTCGTCTGGTGGTACATTGGTTAAATGCTTGTACTGCAGCCACTCACTCAAAACCATAAGGCTGTAAGTTCAATACCAGCGAAAGGGCTCAGCTTGACTCAGGCTAGGATCCTTCCGAGGTCGCTAAAATGAGTACCCAGATTGTTGGGGGCAATTAGCTTACAGTTGTAAACCGCTTAGACACTGTTAGTTCAGTATGAAGTGGTGTATAAATGAAACTGTTTGATGCAGCCTATGGTTGTTAAGGTGGTGGTGGTGGGAAATTGCAATGGTGGCAATAGTGCTACAACCATGAATGGAGCATGGTTAATTATAGAGCAGTTACGAAACTTTAACTCTAGCTTGTGACTGCATAACTGTAGTGTTGAAAGCTAGCTCACTTCTGCTGAATAGGTTAATAAGTTACCCTGCATCCTAGTCCTGGGAGAAATGGCAGATAGAAAAGCAGACACAGGGAGAGATATTGTACAGATAGTACAAAGTAAGTACCAATAGTTCATTCTTTGGTGTGGTATCTTACTTGAACTGAATCTGTGAATGCTCCCTGTAAGCAAAAGCTCTAAAAATGACGGCCAACATGTAAAATTTCCATTAAAGCACATTTTTCTTAAATGGTAATTTATACCAGGAAACTTGTTTTTGCCCCCAAGCCAACATTACTCTTAATGTGATACCATCATACCAGGACAGATTGCCAGATGTTCGCTTCTCCCCCAATAGTTTGTTTGCTTGCAGATTCTGTAAGGTTGACAAGACATAATGTAATACAGTATTATCTTTGCAGTGCAAAAACAGTGACAAAGCTATCTGGACTCTGCTGTTCCCTAGATTGTGAATGAAATATGCCTATCCCCCCTCCATATTTTCCTTTTCAGCTTTTCATCTGTAAAGCCACACTTCCAATAATGTCCTATATCTCGCCCCAGAATATTTTTCCAGCAACAATAATTTTTCATTATCTTTAGGAGTTACTTTGTTTTTGAAATGCTAAGAATACCACCTTCAGATCAACAGGACATTTATCACCAATTATGACCCATAATATATCCTTTCAGCAGTTCCTTGTCTTTGTTTCCTTGACATTTTCTAATATCTGGCAAACAAAATGGCAAATATGTATTTTGCATATGACTTTTAAAAACACATTGATATTGTATACATTTTACATTTTCCTGAACAAAAAAACTGGCAAGAATGATGACATGCTCTTCAGAAAGATGAACTGTAATTGTTCATAGTGTTTTGTTGTACAAATTACAGATAATAAAACAACTTTGAGTCATTGGTTACAGACTGCACTCATGTAGCCCTTGTATTGTAAGAAGGTCAAACTAGAATTATTACAGAAAAAATTTATTATTGTCTATGACTTTATACCTATTTTAAAAATGTACTTACATAAACCCATGGTGGTGCTGCCTTCTGTTTAGTAAATCAGTAGAGCGGGTCCTTCTCATTTGTGAAGGTTCAGTTCCAGCCCATAACTCATGGATTGGGAAAAATGCAGAACCTTAAGGCTGCATCTCCATTACAGAATTAATCCAGATTGCCACCACTTTAACTGCCATGGCTCAAAGCTATGGAATTTTGGGAATTGTGCCTTTGGAGACATTTACCTTTCTCTGTCAGAGAGCTCTGGTGCCACACCAAACTACAATTCCCATAATTCCATAGCATTGAACCATGGCAGTTAAAGAGGTGGCAACCTGGATTATTTCTGCAGTGCGGACACAACCATTGTCTCATATTATCCAATGGATGGAGATGTGCATCAGCATGCCCATATGCGTGCACCAACATTGGATAATATGGGGCATGGTGTTCAATAGATGTTCAAATGTGTATATGAAACTGAGACATTTCATTACTTAAATGTTTGTTTAACTGAACCTATAAGATAATTTGGGGTTTGGGGATTGGGAAAAAGAAAGAAGACACCTTAGTGTCTTAAATTGGCGTTTGGAATTTAAGTGATCGAGCTCAGTGGAAATTGTTTTTAATACATGGGTTTTAAAATATCCCAATATTAGTAATCAGTTTTTCATAATTGTAGTTAAAATCCTGAGAAAACCTAAGTAATGAGTCAGCATATATACTGTTTACCATTTCAAAAATACAAATGTTTCAAAATTAAAAGTGAATTTTCATCAACTTCAATGATTCATTGTTGCTCTTTGGCAGAAAATTAGCCCTGAGACCCAGACCCTTTCACACTATACAGTTACAGTACTATGAATCCATTTTAACTGCTGTGGTTCCATCCTAGAGAATCATGTGGCTAGCAGTTTAGATTCCATCGCCAGAGAGTTCTAGTGCCTCATCAAACTACAAACTCCAGCATTCCATAGGAAACAGCCATGCAGTTATAGTGGAATAATAATGCTATATAATTGCGTAGTATGATGCCCACCCCATACTAGCCCTACTGCATCATAGAACCAGGTGCACTGCTTTGGATAAATGGTACTTTATGTAAAAGCATCTAAATGAGATTTTCCATTGAAAGATGTTATGCAGCCAGGCACTCCTCTTCATTTTCATCTGTGTTTTTTTTTTTAACTTTCCCATATTACATAAGAAATTTATCTGTGTCCAAGTTACAAACACCCGCAAAATCCAATGAACTAAGCAGCAACAGAATCACTTTCTAGCACAGCCTCCCCACATCATTTAATAATAATTTGTTTTTTTATTTGGGAGGAAATGCTTCTGGTTTCTAGTTCTGAATATTCTAGAATTGTATTGAGAGGCTTTCTCTAGCTTTTTTGCTTTTTTATGATCTACTGATTTTTTGGGTTTTTTAAATCATCATGTCATCATGCATGCAACAACCTCACTGCAAAGTGCCATGACACTTTCTCAATCAGTATCAGGAAGAACTGCTTCTTAAACAGAGGAAATGGCACAGCATGAAGCAGTGGATTGGTTGCAAAGAGTAGCATATATCTCCCAAGTTAAAAGAAGAGCATGATGTATTATTATTATTATTATTATTATTATTATTATTATTATTATTATTATTTAAAATAAAGAACTATATTAACAGGGGAGATGTGGGCTGCACATAAATAAAGGCAGGAGGAAAAGGAGGCTTTCATGAACAAGGAGCATTGCTTAGAGTTTGGAAATGTTACATTTTTATTATAGCTCTCAGAATCCCCATGCTGGTACAAGATTCTGAGAGTTGCAATCCAAAAAGACAGCTATTCCCAGCTCTCCAGTACCACAGCAGTGATCATAGACTCATAGGACTTTATCACATGGGGAAAATCAGGGGTTTAAACAGTAAATGTCATTTGAAAATCGTGCGATCACAATTAAGATTAACAAATCCTGTGAATGATTTGTTGCTGGTTATTCTCTGGATAATGACTCTTTAATCACTTTTTGTGTGCAAATCTTAATCATGATCATGCAATTTTCATGGGATGTTTACTGTTTAAACCCCCAATTTTCCCTGGTGTGATAAAATCCATAGAGTTAGAAGAGACTACAAAGGCCAAACTGCTGCCCTGCAGAAAGACACAATCAAAGCCCCCCAACAAATGGCCATCCAGACTCTGTTTAAAAACCTTCAAAGAAGGAGACTCCACCACACTCCTAGGGAACGTATTCCACTGTTGAACAACTCTTACTGTCATGACGTTCTTCCTCATGTTGAGGTGGAATCTCTTTTTCTGTAGTTTGAATCCATTGCTCCAGGTCCTAGTCTCTGGAGCTACAAAAAAGAAGCTTGCTACATTCTCAATATGACATCCCTTCAGATATTTAAACAAAGCTATCATATCAGAGTTTCAGGAAGAATTGGTACCAATATTATAAAACATAGTTTTGATTGGGTGTCTTGTAATTTTTTTAAATGTTTAACTCTTCTGGTTTAACTAGGTTTTCACCAGCTCATAAGCATGCTAGCTCCATTAAGACCTACATGTACAGAGGCTTTCTGACTCTCGGTATATGTTGGAAGGAGCGACAAAGTGTTGCTAGGTTAGATCTATGCCAGGCCATGAGACCTTAGAGCCACAGCCTGAGATCTGGAAACTTGAGATGTCGCAGTGGGCAGGACATGGTGATGCAACGAAGATTATCTTACAAGGAGTGACCCTGATGAAGTCATTACACATGATTTCATTGATTAATTGATTGATTTTATTTATATTCTTCCTTCCTCCTGGCATGGGATCCAGTATGGCATACAACCTTTTAAAACCCAACACGGTTAAAAAGCTCTTAGTGCTTTTTAGAAGAAGAAAAGCAGAGTACAGTATTTTGGATGGGGTGCTGGTGGGCCAAGAGCAACACAGGAGCATCCTAAAATCTGCTTATGGCCTGAGGGTCCTATGATTCGTATTGTGATTGAAACTGACAAATGATCTGAACTAATATGAGGCAGTTCCAAATAAAATCAATAAGGCCTTGGCATGTGAGTCCTTACTACCAGGAGCCAACTAATGTACTTCTTTTGTTATCTCTTTTAAAACCCCATAGTCATAAACATTGTGAAAGAAATTATTATGTACACTGAAACAGCTATAAGATTTTGATAACATTTTAACTGTTAGGGCTCCACTGTACAGAATCCTGGGATACACAGTTTGAAGGATAAACTTAGATTTTTCTGCTGGAGATATCTAGTAGAGCTGTCTACCAGACAATTCTAACAACCTTAGAGGACTGTATATTCCAAGATTCTGTAAGATGGAATTATAACTGTTAAAATAACACCATCATACTGCTATAATTGTGTAATGAGCCAGGATGGTATGGTTGTTTGAGTATTGGACTGGAACTCCAAGGGACCATGGTTTGAATCCCAGTTTGGTCATGGAAACCCACTGGGTGACCCTGGGCAAATTTTTCAGTCTATCAGGAAGGTAATGGTCAACATCCTCTAAATCAGTGGTCCTCAAACTGTGCCCTTTAAGGGATTTTGGACTTCAGCTCCCAAAATCCAGACTATTGGCCAACATGGCTGAGGCTTCTGAAAGCGGAAGTCCAAAATCTCTTAAAGGGCACTGCTCCAGATAAATCTTGCCAAGAAAAATATACGTAAGATAAAGAACATTACCGCACCGGGGGAAAAATGTTCCCCAATGCGTTCTCACGGGCGCAAGCCCGAAACGTGATGTGAACCCAATGGGTCCCAGAACACTAGTTTACCGCATGGCAGAACGCCGCCGTCGCCACCGGGCATTCCCAATGTGTTCCAGGAGGCCCATTTCTGGGAACGCTTTTGAAAGCGTTCCCAGAATGGTGCCTCCTGGAACACATTGGGAACCCGATGGGAACGCCCGGCGGCGATGGCAGCATTCCTCTGTGTGGTAAACTAGTGTTCTGGGACCCATCAGGTTCCCATCACACTCCGTGCACGCCCGCGCTCGTGCTCGTTAGGGCGCATCGGGGAACATTTTTCCCCTATGCGATAAACTCCATTATTACCATATGTTTAAGTCAACTTGACTGCACATAAGAGCAAATATACCATACCATGTGTGCAGTAGGGAAAAAATTCTAGTCTATGGCTATGTATTGGTAATGCTAATAATTCTTTTAGTAACAAATTCTCATCATTTCTCTCTCTCTCATTAAACAGTTCACTAGTCACTTAAGTCATGTGTTACTGGGCAACATTTTAGTTCAAAATATTGCTATTTACGGTCAGTGTCTAGGATAAGTTTGGAAATGTGCACACAGTTTGCTAAACTCTTGAGCATTTAGGCTTTTAAAATGTTTTTGGCTTTTTGCTGCCAAAGATGCAATGGGTTGTCACATCAGACTTGACAGTATGCTCATTGAAATCTCAGAGGAAAAGCACAACTGGAAATTTTTCATGTATTTTGTTTCTGTCTCCATTATGTCAGCAATAATTTGCCTTGAAGAAGCTCTTAAAATGAGTTCTTAAAATCTGCAGTAGTTCTTAACATTAGGAGGAGTGTTCTTCTTGCATTTGGAGGTTTTAAATTAGCATGTCTTAACATTTTCCACATCCCCAAGTGGGTAGAACATTTCAGGTGCAGACATTTATAGTGTTTTGATACTGTTGCTGAAAGTCCCACTGAACTCAATGGGGCTTACCGCTGAGTACTTTCTGTGCAATTACATTGGAAGATTCTGTGTGAGGGAAGGGGTATAGAACCAGACCCAACAACACATAATTTCAGTAATTTGATTAATATAAAATACTGACATGGGTTCATCCTGTGGGATCATGAGATTTGTAGTTTGATGAGGCATAGTTCAGAGGAGTGAATTGGTAGTTTGTAAAATGTTTAGATCAGAGGAAAGCACTAGCGCATGCCACCATTTAGGACAATGGCATTTTGTCCCCACTCAAGCCAGCCTCACTGTGGCAGGGGGCTACCTTTTCTTCCTCCTCTTCCCTGCCCCCTCCTCCTCCTCCTCCTCCTCCTCTCCTCTTTCCCCTCCCACTGCTGCTGCAGCTCTTCCTCCTTCTCCTTTCCTTTCTCACTCTCCTCTACTCCTCTTCCTTTCTCCTCCCCCTCTTATCCCCTCCATTGTTGCCACTCATCCTGCTTTTCATTCCTCCTCCCCCTTTTCCTCCCTCCTCCTACACCCCCCCCCCGCCACAGGCTTGACATGAACGGATGCTCAAATCTACACATGGCAAGTCCACAGATATGGAGGGTGGACTGTATCATTCTTTTATAAACCTGCTGTTGCTGTAGAACTGTGGTGTCATAGAACTGTAAACTTCAAAAGGGCTTTGAGGGTCTACTAGTCAAAATTCCTCAGTAAACATCCAGCACAAGGCAGCCCACCAATCTCCAAAGATGCCCATTGAACTGTCAACCAATACTTACTGTATTGTCAAACTATTATTTCCAGTGTTTAGTTGAAATTGTCTTTCAGTTTGGGCCCTAGCTTTAGGAGCAGTAAAAACCACAGAAAATATATTACTGTTTCTCCAAGGACACTTTTTAATCCCACAACAATTCTGTAAAGCACAATAAATTGAGATTGACTGGTCCAACCATAACCATTGTTATTTTTTGTGGGGTTTTTGGGCTATGTGGCCATGTTCTAGAAGAGTTTCTTCCTGACGTTTTGCCAGCATCTGTGTTTGGCATCTTCAGAGAATGCTTGCCTGGAAAGGAGTTGTGTGTGTGTGTGTGTGTGTGTGTGTGTGTGTGTATACATATACATACTGTGTGACCTAGAAAAAAATAGCAAGATAAAGACTAAACAAATGCAAATGAGAAATCTCCCAGGGTCAGGGGTTTCCCAGCAGACAATGAGCACTAATCAAGCAGACACTCATCCTCCTTTGCATACCCTACCACCCTGAGGCCTGCCATTAGCAACAGGACAATACACATGCAAATCACTCCTGCCTTGAAACTCTTCTAGAACATAGCCACATAGCCCAAAAACCCCACAAAAAACTATGGATGCAGGCCATGAAAGCCATCGACTCCACATAACCATTGTGATTGTGTGAGAATTTTAATCCATGCCTTTTCCTGTAGCCATGGCTCTCATTCCCACCAATATACCATTTTGGTATTCACTAGCATGCCATGTGATGGGATGCAGTCTTGTGAATGCTTAAAATTTGTTTGGCTGAGATGTAGAGGATATTTTTTTCTTTTCTAGTCCAGGTCCCTGTGCCCAGTTCAACCTTGTCTCCCATGAGGAAACTGAATATTTTTTGTTTTCATCCAAAGCAGCAGAAAGTAGTACTTGAACCACTCTCAGTCAAATAGGAATTGTGGGATGAGCTCTCTGATTGTAATGAGACACTCAGAGTCAAATTGATCAGCTTTACAGTGTGTTTTTTTCCAGCTTCGTAATGGGATTTTTTTAAAAAAAACTTCTTCTGCCTGCATTGGGCCTGATTTCCCCTCTCCCACATACCCATACAGTCCAGCTTGGTTAATTCAAAATCAGCAAGGAAGATGCTTTGTGGTACAATTTGTCTAGATCAAGAGGTGACTATGCCTGAAGAAGACTTTAGGTGCCATCTGCTTTCCATGAGACTTATTTAAAAAAAAACACCCTATGATTATATTCATTGTTACTATATTTTAATGATAGTTGCACTATAGTTCTAATCAGAGCTTTGAAAGAAAGTTACTTTTTTGGATTACAACTTTCAGAATCACCTAGCCAGCATGGCTCCTGTTTCTGATAGGAGTAGTCAATAGTTAAGTAAAAAGTTAGTTTCCAAATTCTGTTTCTAAGTGTACCTCTTTCTGGGTACTATGGGGCTTTTTATAATGGGCATTGAACACACAAGCACAATTTAAGTCCAAATAATTTTTAACAACAACACAACAAATTATAGACTAAAGTGAACACATACTAGCTGTCCCAAAGGTTCCAGGACATCTAAAGAGGTGCCAGTGCAGGACTTGATTGTATGACTCTTCTACATATGCTACTCAGCAATATCATACCCTCTAACATTTCACACGGGAAAAGTGGAATACGTGTGGCCAAGCAATATCAGAGTGTGGTCAAGATGGCAAAAGTTATTTGCTACCCTACCCTGGAATAAAGAGACCAGACACAAGATGTATGGGTTAAAAACAGGGCCATTTATTGACCTATTTATTAAGTTCTTAAGGGAACTGCAACTAGTATCATAACCAAAACAAATGTGGGAGACAGGGAAAGCTGCATACCGGTGTCTTACCTCAGACTACCTCTGCAGCTTATCAAGGACGATAATACCTGGGCCCTCAACAACAGTCCATAAGCAGGGTTGCCGTTCGACAGCCCAAATAAGGAAGCCCAGCAAGAAGTCCACCTTCCCAATCTGCAAAGATTAAAGTCGAGGTATACCTTCCAGCCAGACCCAAGGTCCATTCCTTTCATCCACCTCCCAGGTCGCAAGGCCCATAGAGGTGCTTCCAGAAATTTTTCTAACACCCAGTAGGGTGTCCAAGGTGCTCACCGAGATCAAATCCAAAGATTTATGCAAAATATAAATAAATACGTCCAATTAGAATCAACAAATTTCAAACCAAATCTTGTATTATTGTGACACCACCTCAGCCAATCTCCCTTATGCCACTGGAAACAGTGTGGTGTAGGCGAAAAAACCCATGGAAAAGGGGGAAAATTCCTACACGGCCCCTAGGTGACCAAGTGAAATTTCACACTATACCAGCGGCGGGTGGCTGGGTCAACAGTTAATCCAGGAATGAGACACTTAGGGGATGACAGGCAAAGCATGCCCTTAACCACACCCCCTAGAGCCTCATGTCATGGCAATCAGCCATGGCATGATTTAACTGCCCTGGTCTCCACCAGTAGGAGGGCAGCAAAAAGTCTATCCCTTCTCTACAGCCTCTGGCATGGAGGGAGGTGGGATGGCCATTCTGAGGAAGAAAAGCATGCTAGGAGAGGCTGCAGCAGTTTATTTTTGCCTGAGCCTACTGGGAAGGGCAATATTCTGTTGCCTCCAACCCTCTCCCCCTGCTGAGATAACTAAGTGTAAACTACTTTTGCATTTTGAACGCAGTTTGCACAAACTGAAGTAAGATCAGGACATAAAGGAAAAGTGGGAGTCAGAGGATTAATCAGCACAGCTGGAGGTATGCAGGATTGCAAACTTAGGCCCGTTCTACACGGGCCTTTGCCACGCCCCCAGTACATCCTAGGGGTTGGCCGAGGACACAGCGTCCAATCAGGCCTCACCCCTAGGATGTACTGGGTACGTCAAAATGGCGGCACCCTATACACATGGGTGCCGCCATTTTGATGTCATGGATGCTTAATGTCTGCACGTCATAGCGTGGTAATGACGCCACAAGTGTGCCATTGGCACCTTGCGGCGTCATAACCGTGCCACAAAAAGAACCTGCTTTTTGCAGGTTCTTTTTGCTGCGCCAGAGAATCACGCAGTTTGTTTGCTGCGGTTCCCTGGCGCAGCAAACACGGGTGCTGGCAGAGCGCCCTTTTGGGGCACTCTGTAAAGCGCCTTAGATGCAAATTTTAAAGCCCTTAATTAAAGATACACAACAGGTACAAATGCACAATAGAAATTCCACTATAAGGAATTTACCATTTTGTTGCCTTCTAAATATGTATTTGAAAACCTTACTACGTTATTCAAGCCAAAAAGTCCTAATGTTTATCCCTTGTAGTTGCATAGTCATTAAGGACTCATTTCACTTCATAGGAAAAATCAACAACCTCGATCTTAAACCCAGAGACATACTAATCAGCTTTGATCTGGTGCCCTTGTTTACAAGAGTCCCCAAAGACACTATGGCACTCATCTGACAAATTTTTCCAGAAGACATAACAGCCCTGTTTGAACAGTGCCTCACCACAAGCTACTTCCAGTGGGACAGTGGATTCTATGACGAGAAAGATGGGGTAGCCACGGGAAGCTATCTGAGCCCTGTGACACCAAACTTTTACATGGAACACTTTGAAAAGCAAGCCCTGGAAACAGCACCAAAAAAGCCCACAACATGGTTCCGATATGTGGATAACACTTTCACCATTTGGAGCCATGGAGAAGAAGATCTGGCTGTGTTTCTGAAACATCTGAACAACATCCATCCAAACATTCAATTCTTGATGGAAAAATAAAAGGAAGGAACATTGCCATTCTTGGATGTCCTGGTCATCTGCAAACCGAACCAAAATTTGGGCCACACACACAGACAGATATCTGCACAAGAACTCCAACCACCAACCAGCACCAAAAAGAAGCACAATAAGAACACTGGTAGACCAGGCAAAACAGATCTGTGAACCCAAATTCTTGGAAGATGAACTGAAGCACCTAGACTGGACTCTACTGACTAATGGCTATTCCAGCTCAGACATCAGAAGGGCTGCCAGATCCAAAAAACAAACAAACAAACAAACAAAAAACCAGAGTGAAGACAAACAACCACCCTAACAGAAGATATGTCTACCATACATCAAAGGAGTCAGAAACATAATAGAGAAATGGTGAGGAAACACTAATAGAGAAACTGGTGAGGAAACACAACCTCCAAATGTCCAAAACTTCTTGACAGACAGAGCTCTTTGAAAATGGAGCCAATGATTTAAAGAGGTAATGGGGTCTCTTTCTCTGGACATCTTCAAAAAGAAGCTAGACAGCTACCTGCTGGAAATGCTTAGACTGCTCAGGACAGGGGAATTGGATCCAATGGCCCATGGGATCCCTTCCAACTCTGCACTTCTATGGTTGTAGCCTTTGCATTTTTAAACACTATTGACTCTGCCAACATTGCTGTGGTTTGCTTCCTCCTTTTCCTGAGCACTACAATTTGTCTGTGCCAGTTGTGTTTTTGTTGTTGTTATTGTTGTTCTCTTTCTCTCTTCCTCTTTCTCGTTTTCTTTCTTTTTTATGATTCAGCTGATAGACTACAGGAAGGAAGGGTGGATCTGCAGAGAGTTCCTGTCTTGTGACTCAATGATACAGGCTCCTGTTTTCACACTTCACATGCCACTGTTGGGACATTAGGAATGTGTCTGCAAGTGGCCACAAACCACAGTTAATGCTTCATAAGGAACAATAGTTAGAACTGCTAGTAAAGACCATGACTTATGCTTGTGCAGCTTCTCCCTGCCTCCCTCTCTCCCACCAACTTTATTTCTTTGGAAGAAGGGCAAGCAGGAAAGAGCACAAGAGTGCAAGTTCAATAGTTCACAAATGAATCTTCTAAACACTGATGCAATTGGCTTTGAACCAGTATTTTGGGGAATAGTTTTCTATCTTTTCAGCCTCTGTGTGCTTAATGTTTGTATTCAAATTGTATTCAACATCTTCAAGGTCAATATCTCCACCTAAAAATGAAAATGAGATTGGGAACAGGATAAAATTAAAGTGCAGACAGAAAGTTTTCATTTCTTACCGACATAACTGATTACTTCTGCAACTTTATTATGGGATTACTTTATACTGTACTTCATACTAGTGGGCCTTGGCTTTGTTCCCACTTCGGTCATACTTTACCTCAGCTACCTGACTCAATTATGTAGATGTTCTGTGGCTGTAGGATTCAGTCCTGCAAATCCAAGGCATATGATTTGTCCATTACATATCTGGAGTACAATGAACCCAAAGGGTGGCTGTACAAACAAGTGCACAATAAATTATGAAAGTATTTTACCCCCCCCCCCAATACAAGAATGGGTTTTTAAACTTATTTCTGTGGTTTGTCATCCAGTCTTATGTCGGTATAACAGTCATTGCTGTTGATGACTAAATGAGTTCATGGTTTTTATGGTATGCTCTTACCACAGTAATCATTTGTTGCTCAGTGGAACTAGAAAATTATTCTCACCTTTCCTCTTTGCTCCTTCCTTGGATGCTATAACAACCAGGGTGAAAGAAAAATTTCTAAGCTTGCATGCTGTGGGCTGGTGTAGCATCACTGTGGGAACTGGGAATGGCTGAATCATAATAGTCACATTTAAATATTTGAAGCAATGTCACATTGAAGATGGAACAAGTTTGTTTTCTGCTGCTCCAGAAATTAAGATTTTCACAGGACATCACTATTAAACAGGCAATAAACAGCAACAAATCATTCACGGGGAAATCCTGAAAATGATATGCTGCTGTTTATTGTCTGTTTAATAGCAATGTGTGTGAAAATCTTAATTGTGATATCATGGTTTGCACAGGATAATTGCTGTTTAACCCCCCCCCCCCCATTCCCCTCTGATTTTCCCATGTGATAAGGTCCTAGAACATAGACCAACTGATGCAAACTACAGAAAAAGAGATTCCACCTAAACATTAGGAAGAAATTTCTGACAGTAAGGACTGTTTGACAGAATACACTGCCTCAAAATGTGGTAGAGTCTTCTTCTTTGGAGGTTTTTAAACAAAAGCTGGATGGCCATCAGCTGGGAATACTTTGATTGGGGGTTGTATTAGATGGCTCTTGGAGTCTTCCACCTCTATGATTATATGTATGGAAGCTTGCACAGCATTGTAGAAAGTTATTTACCATCTCATCAGATAATGATTATAGTGGTGATGATGAGGTAGATGTAACAGCAGCAGTAGTAACTGTATCCCTTGTAATAAATTGTGCCAGTGTATGTTTTTCCTTTTTTCGTCCTCAATCAAAGCAATTTTCAATGGGATGGATAGCTGTGGGAAACTGATGAGAAGATACTAAATCTTCTCCAACATTATTGACAAATATAATATCATTGATGGGTCTGACATTTGGATTCCAATGACACAGAAATGGGATGTCATTAATGACATTGGTGGAAATGCCAACTCTGAGTCAAAATTTCCTGGAGAACATTTGAGAACTGTATGAAGGAAGCTTAAAGTAGTTTGCTTTCTCAGTTACCACCACCCAAGGCATCTTTCCTTTGCCTGGGGCCATTGCTTTCATTTCAACGAAGCTTATTGTGAGGAGTCTTATGAGCAATAATATTCTGAAATGACTTACATCAGTTGCCCTGTTGCTGCCTAAGAATGCATAAACAAGGAAGGTCCTTGTGCAGACATCTGAAACACTGTCTACAGCATATCAGTGTGATTATTTATCTGCTTCACCAGTCAGTTGACAGGAAATGTATTTGTTCAAGCAAGGTTAGTCAAAAGGTTTCTGGGCCAAACAAAAATGTACAGCAAATGTTCATTTCAAGTCCTTGGGCATATCTGTACAAGATAGTTGTTGATTTACAGCAATGCATGCATTTTGTTCAGACAAGCTGAAGCCAATTGAGTCCTAGAACTGATGAACCAACTAGATACAATGCAAAAACCATTAGGCCTGCAGAGTAAAGAAACTTTCACTAGCAAATGCTTATTTCTGTGTATTCTTCATCAACAGTGGATTGTTAAAATTTGAAGCTATATCCCAAACAACAATAAAAAAGAAAAAAGAAAAAGCAAACAAACAGCTGGACATATCAATACCATCAGACAATGGTGTCATTAGGGGGGTGCAGAGGTGTGACCTTTACCAGGTGACACCCCACAAGAGGGGTGCACCCAAATGGGCCCTCCTCCCATTGCCAACAAACAAATTTCAGCGGGTTTTATCTCCACTAATGGCAGTTCTTTGTAAGGCTAATGGATCTTAATCTCTTTTCAAGATAAAGCCATCCTAAAATTCCTTCCATTACATTGTGTATGTGCCTTCAAGTTGCCTGTTCACTTATGGTGACCTCATGAATTCCATAGGATTTTCTTAGGAAAGGATACCCAGAGGTGGTTTTGTCAGCTCCTGTCTTTGCTGCCTTCCATCCCCATCACATCCCCTTTTAGAACGTGATAGGCCTGTTCCAGGGCCTGTGCGATAAAGTTCATAGTCCAACACTCAAACCACTACACCAGACTGATGCTCTTAGCTAAAACCCTGCATTGTGCTAACACAGGGGCCTCAGCTGCCCCTTTTGTAGCCAGATTGTGACCATGGCAACCACACGCCATAGTCCCGATCTGGCCCGTCCATGATGCAATTGCTGTGGCTTTGTAGCACTCTTTCAGCGCTGCATTGTGCAGATGCAGTGCCAGAGAAGTGCTGTGACACTGCAGCCCATGCAGTGTGGTGTGACACACGGCATCACGCCACCCTGAAGGTGAAGCCGGGCATGTGCCATGTAGATCCTACGCCCCAACTCCACCCCGACCGGCCCAAACTGCCAGTCTGCACAGGGCCATATTCTCTCAATTGTCCTGATTTGGCAGGGCAAGTCCCAATTAATCTTCACATTTTCAGATGCTTTCAAAATATCCTGGTTTCATTCTCCTCCTCCCCATGTCCCTTCTTGTCTTTAGCTTACTTCAGTTGCTACAAACTGAGTTCAAAATGGAAAACTTGTTTTCACTTATGGAGCAACATCTTGCACTTCCCTGTAGGTTAAGGAGAAAGCCAACTGTTGCAGCCTCTCTCAGCTTGTGTGTTCTTCCTCATTAACAACCATTGAAATCAGAGAATAAGATCAAAGAATAGGGATTCAACTTGTGCTGCATGGTCTTATATTCCTATTGGAAACAGAGCTTTGTAGCTTGGGTGTGCTTCTGGATTCTACTGTGAGACTGGAAACTCAGATTTCAGCAGTGGCCAGAAATGTATTTACACAGTTAAGGCTTTTGTGCCAGCTGTAGCAGTTCCTTGAGATGTCAGATCTGACTAAGGTGACATATCCTTTTGTCACATCCCAGTTGGATTATTGTAATACACTCTATGTGGGGCTGCCTTTGAAAGGTGTTTGGTTTTTTAATACTTTTGTATTTTTTGTGATTTTATACTGTTTTGGCAAGATTATTTTAACTGTTTTTAAATGTTTTATTGTAAAGTCTGTGAGCCACCTTGGGTCCTTTTCTGGGAGAAAGGTGGCATAGAAACAAACAAACAAACTTCAGCTGATTCCAAGAGCTGCAGTCAGATTGCTAACTGGGGGTGGATGGATATAGCAGTAGCAATAGCACTTATATTTCTACATCACTTAACAGTGCTAAGCATTCTCTAAGTGGTTTACAATGTGTTAGCCAATTGCCCCCAGCAAGCTGCGTACTCATTTTACTAACCTATGGATGGAAGGCTGAGTCAACCTGGACCCCTGCAGGATCGAACTCACGATGTTTTGGCTGCAGTACCAACATTTAACCACTGCATCACCAGTGTCCATAACTCCCTGTTTGCACCAACTCCACTGGCTGCCAGTGCGTTTCCTGCCACAATTCAAAATGCTGGTTTGAACCTATAAAATGCTATAAGGCTCATCTCCAGTTTATTTGAAGGACTGCATTCTCTCCTACAAACCTGTCTCTGTTTTGAGATCTATTGGGGAGCGCTTTTTCTCTGTTTCCATCCTCAGAGGTACATCTGTTAGGAACACTGGAGAAAGGCCTCTCAGTGGCTGCCCTCAGGCTCTGAAACTCCTTTTCAGAGAGGTTAGACTGGCACCCTCTCTACCTTCATCCCACAGACAATGAAGACTTTTTTGTTTCAACTAGTCTTTGAGGACTGAGGGGCTGTACCTCATGCTGTGGCCCCAGTCCAGCCTCTGGAGGGTGCAAAAAGGAGCCACAAAAAGCGGCTCCTTTTTGCGCCCTGCACAGGGTGCCATAGCTGCAGCAGTGCAGCTGTATGGCACCCCTTCAGTGCTGCATCTTCTGGATGCTGCGCCAGAGGCATGCCACAATGCTGTGCGTCATCTGGAATGATGTGCGGCATCATGATGCCCTGGGAGTGAAATCAGGGTGTCCATCGTCAAGACGCTATGCCCTGACTCCACCCATAGGCCAGCCTTTCAGGCCCATCTGTATAGAGCCTGAGTATACAACCTCCATCCCATTTAAACAATGTGCTGGACTTTGTCGTTGTTGTGTACTTTATTTTTTGGTATTCTAGTATTCTGTGAATATTAACTATGTCTTTTTTTATCTGTTGTAAGATATGTTGAATTCCAAACAAGGAAAAAGGCCAGAACTACTACCACTACTACTACTATTACTAATACTACTACTACTAATGATATCTTGAGAACACTGATACTGCTTGGCCACACATGACCTGGGTTTCCTCTGGAAAATGTTGGAGAAGAGCCAGTGTGGTATAGTGGTTTGAACACTGGATCGTGACACTGGTGATCAAGATTTGAAACCCTGCTCAGTGAGGAAAACCCACTGGCTGACCATGGCTTAGTCAAAATCTCTCAGCCTCAAAGGATGGCAATGGCAAACCCCTTCTGAAGAAATTTGCCAAGAAAACCCTGTGATAGGTTCATTTTAGGGTCACCAAAAGTCAAAAATGACTTGAAAGTACATGACACACATACACTTGCAATGCCATAGAATCAAACTTTATATTTTGTTGTGTGTTGATCAATGCCAGCCTACAGACAGAATGTAAAATAGGACATCTTATATAATCAGGTACCATATTTCAGTTAATTTCATTTGCCTTAAAATAATTTGATGTTTAATAATAATTAGTTAACATATGAAAATCCAGCCAAGCAATGAACCACAGGGTGGTAGAATTAGAATCACTAAAAGTAAAAACTGACTACCTCCAGAGAATTCTGAGCATTATTCTTGGGATTCTCAGGGATTTTTGATTATCTCTGCACCCCTGTGAGGTAAGTCATGGTGTGAATCAAACTATACATATGGTGTTAAATCAGTAGCATCCAGCTCCCTGCTTCTTCTTACTGAAAAAGAGTCTGGATTGCCTCATCTGAGTAAAGAATAGAACAAAACAAAAAAGGAGCTGTGCACTGTGTATTTAGTGTGTTTTGAGCCTGAGAGACAGAGATCAGTTTAAGACACAGAACAAATTTCAGCAATAACATTAATCTATTTCCCCCTGCTTTGAGCCTAAAGTTGCATCTTTAGAAATGTAGTTTGATACTGCTTTAACTGTGATGACTCAGTGCTATGGAATCCTAGGATAAGTCATTTGTTGTGGCACCAGAGTTCTCTGACAGAGAAGACTAAGGCCTGATACACATGGGCACGAAGTGGTGTGTTGCCACTGATTCTATGGCTCCGGACCATGCAGTAACCGCACAGTCTGGAACCCTAGAACGTGCAGACACCATCATAATGGTGGCATCCTATCTACACGGGGGCCGCCATGATGACATGTGCGACGTGCAGCTTCTCTTTGGCCTGGAAAAATGCTGGATTGGGGTTGCAGGGCTGCCGGTGAGGTTGCCCTGGCCCCAATCCAGCATGAAAAGGAGCGGCTGCAGGCTGCCCCTTTGGGGCAGTCTGTACTGGACCTAAATATCTCACAAAACTACAAATCCTAGAATTTCATAGCATTGGGCCATAGCAGTTAAAGCAACATCATCTACCTTAATACTGCACTATATTTCACTATATTCCACTATGTCCCACTGTCTTTTTAACATGTTGACTTGCTAAAACCCAAGCATTTTTCTACTGCCTGTCTTAAATATTTCTGTGTTCTCACAGGAAATTCATTAGCCTGAAGAAACAAGTATGATTGGGGTCACTGTTAACTTTCCATAGATAAAAGGCCATTTTTGCTGAATACCTAGTAACAGGAGGTTTCTATTTTCAAGTTCTTATCTTCAAGTGCTGCTACATACCCATACCCCTCTGTTTCCCATAGACCTAGGGCCTTTTCACACTCACACAATTGAAGACTGATGATTCCATTTTGATTGCCATGTCTTCAATCTATAGAATTTTGGGATTTGCATTTTCAGATGAGATATTAAGATATTAAGAATTATTAGCCAGAGAGTTTGACTGGCCATACTACAAAACATAGGATTCCATAGGATGCAGTCTTGGTAGTTAAAGTGAAATCATAGTGCTGTATTTGTGTTGTGTGAAATAGGAACTATACTTCTGAAGGTGTACTATAATGCATTATTCAGTTTGGTGGCACTGTGAGTTTGCCTTTCGGACCAAAGCCAAGAACACGATCAGTTGTGTGTGGAGAAACACAATGATAGCCCTGCTGTATGGAACAGTGAAGCTGCAGGATTACCTGGGCTGAGAAATAGGGAAACACATGGATGGGTTGACTTCTAGTAGTTATATCCATCACATCACATATATCTTTTACTGAATGGCAGCTGGAATAGCAAGGCTTTCTTAGCTATCAGTTCATTCAAAGCACTCAGTCACAAAAAAGATGCAGTCAAGCAGCCCTACACTAGAAGGTAACAGTACAAAGACTTCCTAAGAAATTCAGTATTCTCTGTCTGAGAAAGGAGCAGTTAGCTTTGCCCAGGACAGGGACAGCTGGATCTCAAGAGAAGCTGACATTTTATTATCCATCTTGTATTGCCCTTTGTCCCTAGTCCTCACATGGCCAATAAGGGGAATAACCTCTGCCTGCATTGGAATCCCTCCATACCATCTGAACAGACAACATCTCAGACAGAATATAGATCTGTGACTCTAACATCATCACTATTTTCCTCTTGCATGATTTTGAACATCTTTGCCTGATGAAGAAGCCAATGAAGCTGAATGCTTGTGGGCCCATACAGACAGGCCAAAATAAAGGTGCTTCGGGTCACATTGGAGGTATGCTGTTTAAATGAGCATGTGTCCTAAGAGGCCAGAAGCTGTGCCAAAGCTCTGGTTCAGTCCTTAGGACTGGAGTGTGGCTTTGGCGTGGCATCATTTAAACAGTATACCTCCAAAGTGTCCTGAAGCAGCTTTATTTTGCCCTGTGTAATGTATTTTATGCTTTGGAGCTGGCTCAATAAAGGCATCCCTGCTTGTGGATTTTGTTTTTTGTTTATTTTGCTGAGCAATCAACATGGCTACCCCTGAATAATGTATATTTTTGCACCAAGAAGTGTATTTTTATTTTATTTTTTATTTTATTTATATCCCCCTCTTTGCTCCCAATATATGATCCAAGGTGGTTCACATAGATTAAAACTAAGGATAACTATTAAAAAAATAATATTTATGATAAAGAAATGTTAAAACAATTAAATAAAAAATAAATACAGCACTGTTTTAAAACATTTAAAACATAGTTCCCTGAAGTTATCACTTTTTCATTAAAGATTCCAATTTAAGCTCTTTTTTTAGCACTGGCCATGCTGCTTGCAAGATTCGGGCTGTTGAAGTCTGCAAAGCTAACTCATTTATGTTTTGCTATACTTGGGGGGGGGGGGGCAGTGAAACTGGTGTGGGCATAAAATGTCTATTAGCCAGTCTCTGCTAATAGTGTGTTGACATGATCACCTTAAATGACTCCAGTTCTATGCATTTTCAGTTTTAAAAATTCAGCAGTTATAAGAATAATCTCTTTCCACTTCATTTCCCGTAATTTAATCTCACAACCCCATATAATGGAAAATAGCCCCCTTCTCTCATATACACTTAAAATCAACCCATTCATCAGAATCCACCAGATGCTTTCTGTTGATAGCGCCCATCATTCCCTTTCAGCATCCATGAACTATTGGACTATATGGATCACATATACCAGCTATACAATCAGCCTGTATGTGAGAACAACCCTGTATGTGAGAAATTCAGAGCTGTAGATCTTTTGTGTAGTTCTTTTTAACAGCAAGACGTGTTAACCAATGTAGACAAGCTGAACTTTGCATTTCAGTTACAGTACCTTTCTGGGCCTTTTGCTTCTGAGACTTCTAAGAGGTGGTGGGCTGGCACCTTTGGGGGTATACAAAGTTACTCTTCTAGTTTTAAAAATTGCATACAACTGTCATGTCATCTGAAATATCAGCATGCATTCAAATTATATAAAAGGTTGATGTGATTTGAGTTATGAAAGAGAGCTAGAAAATAACTACTATGAGCTGCTTGTTCTCTCTGACAGCCTAGATAGAGCCTGGGGAGTGATTCAGAATGAACCAGTAAAGGAAAAGTAGCAATTTAGGCTGGAGGCCAGGACAGCAATACCACTGCTGTAGGAGAAGTCTGCACACCTGAATTCTGAAAGCATTCTTTCCCCCTTCTTTCCCCTGATCATCTGTCAGAATGAAATGAAATCTGGCGAGCCAGATTTAAATCACCATATGGCTTGCCCGTTCTGCTAAGTGACTTCCTGAAGCAAACTATCTTGGTTTCATAGATCATTCATTACTGCTTCCATTATGGCTGTCTAAGCCTGAGGTCTTACCAGTTAAACAGAGTTTGGGGTTTACCCACAATGCCCATAGAAAATACTGGCAGATAAATAGAATAATTCAGAATTTTAGGACAGTGGTCCCTCCATGTCTGCTGGGGTTTGGAGTGAAGGCCCCCCATGAAAGTTGGAAAACCACAAATAATAATAATAAAACTTCTTTTTTAAAGCCTGAGTGAACAGCTGTCTGGGAATCTGTAAATCCTCCATGGCAACTCTGTTGTCAACACCCACCAGAAGCTGATCACAGAATCTCACTGGAGGACCTACAAATGCCTAGAGAAATATTTTTGTAGGAATCTGTAGGTCCTCCATCACAATTTCTGAGAGAGTCATGCTGGAGGATCTAGAGATTCCTAGAGATAACATATTACTCAAAACTCAAAAAATCCACAAAAGTCAAAGCTGCAAATGTGAAGGGCTGATTGTATAGCTGAAACTGGACAACAGAGTAGAATGCTGCATACACATACCCCCACTATTAAACAAAATGCATTAGCAGAGACAATAGTTCTTATTTTATGTGTTCTTTCTCCTGACATGTGATCAATTAAAGGGCAACTGATGGCTTCTAGGTCTGTGTGGTGCTGAATCTGATCCAAGTTTTGGTCTGAAACTGACATGGAAGTCATCAGCTTTTACTGGATGAACTACTCTGATTTTTAAAAGCCTTCATGTATTCTTAATGTTCCATTGAAGACCTGGAAACCTGCTGGACTCTTTTAGTATGTATGAGTGTTTTTAAAAAATTAAAAATTAAAACTAAAATTATTTTTTAAAAAACATTAAAAAACAGATAAAATTTTTCTTTTTCTTTTTGTATGCCTATCCAATAGGTCAACTCAGTATGTAGAAACTGGAGATGTAATATTTCTGGAAATTTGCTGTTGTTGTGTGCCCTCAAGTAGTTTCCAACTTATAGAGAACCTAAGGCAAACCTTAGTCATGGGGCTTTCTTGGCAAGATTTGTTCAGAGTGGAGTTGCTTTCAGCTCCCACTGAAGTTAAGAGGTTTGCCCAAAGTCACCCAGTAGGCATTTGAACCCTGGTCTCCAGAATCATAGCCCTACACTCAAACCACTACACTACAGCTGGTTCTCTCTGGAAATTTACTCCCTTGTTTTAAGGACATCACCCCCTGAAATTTTCAGAGACTTCTAAAAGTTTCAAATATGAACATATAAAATAAATATACATCTTTATGTAAATATAAAAATATGAACACCTTGTCTTAAACATTCTGTTTATCATTTAAAAATAAAATGCCTTAATCCCATTTTGTATTTTTTGTTTATTGTTGCTTTTGCCTTCACATGTTTAGTAGAAACCAGTACCTTCTTAGTGGCTCTGAATCACTGCTAAATGAATAGGCCTGCATTCATTTCAGGCAAGTCAAAATAGACATTACCACAATTTACATTGCTTCAGTTTATACCATTTCAAATTGACGTTTCTCTAGAAATAAATAAAGACATGTAAATTTCATTCACAATACATAGCTCTCCAGTGCACCTGAATGTAGTTGTGGGGGTGGAAGAGTGAAGAGAGAGAGAGAGAGAGAGAGAGAAGGGTGAAGTAAGATCAAAGCTGTTGAGAATTTTGTTATGGAGTTTTGAGCAGCAAGAAAACATCAGGAAGAAACTCTTCTAGAACATGGCCACATAGCCCAAAAAACCCACAAAAAACTAAGCAAGAAAAGCTGTTTGAATTGGTGTTCTTTTTGCTTAACAAGGGCCCGTTACAGGCGGGCCTTTGCTCCGCCCCCAGTACGTACTAGGGGTTGGCCAAGGATGCAGCATCCAATCAGGCCTCACCCCTAGTATGTACTGGGGGCATAAAAATGGTGGCGCCCTAGACACATGGGCACTGCCATTTTGACGTGACGGACGCTTAGCATCCGCACGGCACGGCGCGGCGCAGTTGTGATGCCGCAAGTGCACCATTGGCACCTTGTGGCATCACAACTGTGCCGCAAGAAGAACCCACTTTTTGCGGGTTCTTTTTGCTGCACGGGGGAGCCGCGCGGTTTGTCTGCTGCAGCTCCTCACACAGCAAACACGGGTGCTGGCACAGCGCCCTTTTTGGACGCTCTGTAAAGCACCAAGATTGGGGTAATGGGATGGGACAGAAAGCAACTGCAGCATTGATGCTGATGGAAGGAAAGGGGTTTCCTTTGTATGCTTAGAAAGAGAGGGAGGATGAAACTCTAATTCTGCCATGAGCAGGGGTTTCCTTTGCCTTCTTAGAAGGAGGGTCATAGAATCATAGAGTTGGAAGAGACCACAAGGGCCATCCAATCCAACCCCCTGCCATGCAGGAACTCTCAATCAAAGCATCCCTGACAGATGGCCATCCAGCCTCTGCTTAAAGACCTCCAAAGAAGGACCCTCCACCACATTCATGTGGGGGAGGAAGAAGCTGGAAACTTGGAGATTTTTGTGGTTGGAAAGAATTTCATCTGCTTGCTTAGTTAAGACTTGAGCAACTGGAGTCTCCTTTCTTCACTTGGCAAGTGTGTTATAGAGAAGCCTCTCCTCCTGCTGTGACCTTTGCATCTGCAGAAGATACAACAAGAGTGGTACTTTTTCTTCTCTGCTGATGTGGTTTCTGTTCCTAGGAAATCTGCTGGGGAAGGCACAGCAGAAGAGCACAATTTTTACCAGTTGCTCTCTCTCTCAGGATGTTATCAGACAAGGGAAATTGGAAGTATAATCCAATGGCAATCTGAACGCAAACATGGGGTTTAACGTTATTGTGTGATAGACTACCATATGCAATTTCGGGCAATGGGAAGTCAGTCCGAACACAATCATGGGGTTTCACGTTATTGCGTGATAGACTACCACACACAAATTCGGGCAATGGCATGCTATTTTCGGGCAATGAGAAGCCAGTTCAAATGCAATTCGCATTCACATAAATTCACTGAACTAGTGAATTCATGTAAATGCGTTCTGGACCCACTTTTTTTTCATTCAGAATTAATAGAAATTCCTCATGTGTGATAAAGTCCTCAGATACAGCAACAGCAGCAGCTTTGAAGATGTCCATGAACCTAGATAGCAGTTTAAGGTCACAGCCTTCCCCAACATACAGTGAGGTGCACTGAATTTTTATGTAATTTGTACTAATTGTTTAAAAATGTACATCGATACAAGCAGGAACATGTTTTATGAAAATACGTGGCATTGTTTTCACTTCCCCACTTTTTTCACAGTGCATAAGTAGCCATCAAAAGGAATAGCTATATCCTGTTAGAAACAACCCTGAATTCATCACCATCACCTTCATCATCATTATTACCTGTATCATGGAATGGCATTCCAAGAAGCATGTGGACTCTGCTTTCAGTGTCAAACCAATAAAACACTAGGTGGTATACTGTATTTTAAGACATGTATTCACAGATTGTTATCTGTGTGATTCCAGTCTAGAGAGTGTGCCCATGGGACTAAATGGGTGTGCACATTCTGAAAGGGCTGTGGGAGCCCTTGAAGTCTTGGAGTTCCATGGCTGCACTGCAAATTCTGCCTTTAAAATGAATGTCTAAATCAGGGGTCATTTTTTAAAAAACAACAACCAAGTTTCTCTTTGTGGTTACAATTCAGTATAATTACCATACTGAGCATGCAGAGGCATCTTGAGACAGTTTAACCTAAAGGTGGTATAAATTCCCTTTGCATACTGATATTCCAGACTAACACAGCTACCGATATATCTTTGAATTCTGTTACCATGCTGAATCCAAAGAATGAAAGGTGTAGAATAATTGTGAGTGTGTTCCATTTTGCTGGAATGGAAAAAAATCTTTAAATTAGGACTCAGGACTCAGTTCTTTCCTCTATGATACTTAGTATATCTATGAAACTGTTAGGAGAGGTTGCTGGAGTTCTCAATAAGTTTGTAACATTAAAATTCATTTGTGTAGCAATCAGCAGTTACAAGACGCATCCAGTTGGCATCAACATAAGCATATTTTTCCAGGATATTTGGCAACATATCACATGGGGAAAGCTAATAATAGTTCTTCACTATTTTGTGTTTGCATGTAAAATTGTCTTCAAGTCAGTGAAAATGAATGTAAAGCTGGACTTTGAAGGTTAGTATAAAATACTAGGTTTTGGTGAGGGAATCTATGGCCTCTAATTAGTTAATTTTCTGAGGAATGTTCATCCTTCTGAAAGATGCTGAAATCTTCAGACAAAGAACCCAAAGAAAGCTTCAGAAGTTTTTATAAAATTGACACAGAAGCCTTCTTTTCTCTAGCAGATTTTGCATGTGACTTTCATATGATTTTAATAACTGGCAAATGTTTCAAGCAAAAAGAATTCTGATGCATTAAACCTAATCATAGTCTTAGAAAAGATATATGTGTAGAAAGGAAGTTGTCTGGATCCATGAAAAACATAGTTCACTTTTAATGATATGTCTCCACTTACACAATCCATAAAGACAGTAAACTGTACAACATTTGTGGCATTCATTCTAAAACTGTGGGAAGGGGGGATTCTTTCTACTGATCCAGCCAAGGGGGAGAAAACCCTTTGGGTATAATCTTGCCACATGAGTATAGATGGGTGACTTAGTAGCTGAGTACATGCTTTGGCAAGTAACCAAAACTGTCTTTGTGCTTGTGGAAGCCGCTTCTGTGATAACAAAGGGCTACAGGGAAGAACATGGCCATGTTCTTGAAGAGTTTATTCCTGACATTTCACCAGCATATATGGCTGGTATCTTAGATGCTAGCCACAGATGCTGGTGAAATGTCAGGGATAAACTCTTCCAGAACACGGCCACATAGCCCCCAAAACCCACAAAAAACTACATGGCTTGGGCCCTAGTTACTTGTGGGAACGCCTCTCCCTACATAATCCACCCCGCACACTTAGAACATCCAGGAAGAAATTGTTAAAATATTATAACACTTGAATAACCACAATGTCCTATAGAGCATTTACTGCCACAACCCCTAAATTGTGGAACAGTCTACCGGAAGAGATCTGTCTTATTGCCACCTTAGATGCCTTTAAGAAGGCACTTAAGATGGATCTCTTCTGGCGGGCTTATCCACCGGATTCTGTATAAGAGAGTATGGTTAATGCTCCACCCCTGATTATGATTGTATAACCATTTGATGATTGGATTTTAAGGAACTAATAGGAATGTGTAATTCAGTATTAGTATTTTATAGATCGTTTTTTCTGGATTGTACTGTATTATTTTAATGATGTAATCCTGCTTTGATCCTTGGGAGCGGCGGGAAATATAAATAAAATTTATTATTATTATTATTATTATTATTATTATTATTATTATTATTATTATTAAAGTTCACACATATCAGGATACAGAATTTGGCCCTGTATTGTGTAGACAGGTCATGATGAGAGTGGGGAAACCCCAGTTTACTTGGGCTATGTAAACATGCCCTTAGAGCTGAATAGGAACTATACTAGTGCTGAGTTAGGTCCAAGATTGGCAGAGCTCTTGCTGAACTCCAAGCAGCTGCAATAGGAGCAAAAGTAAAAATCAGAGTGCAGTTGCTCTACTGGCAATGGCAGATCCAGCTGCCACCCTTGGTCCAGATATATATTTTACTACAATTTTCATTGGCTGTCCTGGCTAGGGCTTCTGGGAGTTGTAGCCAAAACATATGGAGGACCAGAGTTGCCTAGCCTTGCTTGGGTTTATCTTATTCTTGCTGTCCAAATTAAATATTTCCCAAGTTCAGAAGCCATGGAAACTAGTTAATTTAAAATAGAACAAGTGACAAAAGAAGAGGAATGTGGGGAGAGAGGGAGTGATCTCAATGCTCACCAGGGTTTGTTCACACAGAAGGATGTCCATGACTCTCCACAGAATTGGAAATGGACCACTTAGTGTCATTTTCTTTGCTTGCATGCCACCTAATGTAACTAAACAGACTACATTAAAATGGAACAAGAAAATGATTTTAATACCTAATTGAAATAATTCCATTTATATTGATTGTTGTAATACTTCCAGAACACTGGGGCTAGAATCCACTTGGTGATTCAGTGTTAGCGTAACATTAGGGAGTTACACCAGCATTAGTAGTTTTCAAAACATTGCACAAGGAGATAAACAGTACCTCCTTTTGCAATGCTTTTTCCTAGGCTACACAATTGTGGCTAGATGACACTGTGGGAATAGCTCTGCTCTGGACAAAATGGCCAATAATTTGTCACTGTGGTGCACTGGAAGGCATTTTAATAATACTGGGCTGCCAAACACAAAGGAAGCCAATATGGTGTAGTGCTTGAGCATTGGACTATAACTGTGATGACCAGGGTTAACATTCCCACTAATGGAAATTTACTAGGTAACCTTGGACAAGTCACACTCCCTCAGCCTCTGAAGCACCCTACAGAGGAAGCAAAAGGAAGGCATTACTCCCCAATAAGAATTTTTCATCTTGAAACTAGATTTGGATTAAACAGCCCTTCAAACAGAGGATGCACATAAGGAGAGGGATGCTATCTATAAAGTAGGGCACTTGGCTATTCTAACTCTGGTGTTAGAAATTCTTGTAGGGATTTGCCATGGAAGAAACAATGACTGCTTTGTTGCTATCAGCAGGAGATAGCTCCAATAAGTGGGATGTTTCCAACAGAAAGCAGATTTATGTTTCCCTTTTCTTTGAAGGGGTCCACATGGGAATCTCACCAAAAATAAAGAGTCCAACTAATAGTCCCATATTGTGCCTATGACCAGTGGCCATGGTGGCTGGAGAGACTTTGTATCCCCAACTTTTTCAGGCTGTGATGCAATTAAATGATTTTCCTTCCTGGAATAATTGTACTGCACTGATTTAAATCAGGCTCATAGTGCAGCAGAAAAGAGTTAGTCTTCCACAATCAAAGCATCCATTGAAACTAAGGTGACTCTACAGTTGCTTTTACCAACAACAGGAAAATGTTACTGGAAATACATTCACACATATCTGATATTATATCCAATTTGACTCTAAAAAATAAAAGGCTCCCATTTTACTGCTTTGCATACTACCTGCATATTTCACAGCCCTTTTCTTCCTTTAAAAATATATATTTAACTTTGAATTGGGTACTGGGACTTGAAAAGAACAGAGTATTCATCTCTGATTTTGAACATGGCCTAGAAAGAAGAGGGGCAGAATAAGGAAAGGAAAAAGGAAACACTGGAGGCATTGCAACAAAGCAATTTCATGGAAACATTTTCACACAATGAAAGAGAACAAGGCACTGATTAGTTTAACATATGCTGGGCAAGACAGAAATGGTTTCAAGTTTATTGTCATTTATTTTAGTAATTTGTGATTGTACTCAACATCTTTGTGTTTTCCCACCTCTGTTAAATAATGGCATGATCTGTGGGAAGGGAGGGGTTAACTTCTTTTCAGAAGTTTTATCTAAAAAGGTAGAGAAAACTGGATTACTTAAATGCAACAATACCATACATTTAACATAACAACCAAGATCCTGCACCAGGAGACATGTGCATCATGTAGCTAGATCTCTTGGTGTCAAGTCCCCAAATCCACTTGTAATTAGCATAGGAGAGACATTGTGGTGTAGTGGACATTGGACTACAACTCTGGAGACCAGGGTTTGAATTCTGGCCCAGTCATGTAAGCCCTCTGGATGACCTTAGGCAAATCAACCAATCTTGCCAAGAAAACCCCATGCATTAGGATTGCCATAAGTCGAAAACAACTCAAAGACACACAACAATAACAAAATCAGCATAGTGTCCCCTTCTCAAACACAGCATTTTCCATGTTGTCAGAGGATGGAAGGATCATTGGGGATGCATCCACCTATTTTCCTGTAGCTGAAGGTGCTTCAGTCTGGAAGGAGGACTAGGGCTCAGCTATTTGCAGATCTGGGTACTCCTTGGTGGTGATGAATGAAACAGTACAGGGTCCAGTTAAGACATGCTGGCCTATGGATTTATGGCATGTTCAAGAAACTCTCATAGCATTACCCCACAAAGTGTATTATTTTAACAGTTATGGGGAGGGGGGTGTTATTAGAAGCCCCTCTGAACCTAAGCCCTCCCCTCCTAGAGGATCCCTCCTAATCTAACTGTTGCTTATTTAGCTTGTGTTTAAATTAAGTACCAGTTAAGCGGGTACTTGCATTTGTGAGTCACCAGTTCTGCAGCTCTACTTTAAAATTCTCCTCTCCAAAAGACTTCCTAAATACTTCTGACTCAGGAAGCTGGTCCATTACTTCTCTTAGCTAACTGGTCTGTAACCCATGACATTGCCGGCTCTTTTCCAAGCCTACATACGCAACCCACAAGTACAGATAAGGCAGTATGTCAGACTGAGGATGTGTACTCAAGCATTTCTAGGTCTCATTTAATTTCTGAGGCTTAACAGCATTTCCCCCTGTTAAACCAAGTCATTTTCACTAAGGTGAGTGACTATTGCCATGGAAATGCAGAAGCGCTCATTAGAGCAAGAAATTCAGAATTATGCATGAGGAAATAACTGGTCCACAGTTATTTCCTCTCAACACCTTGGCTTGGCCTTATCCCTCCCTCAATAAATATATGGGATAAGAGCTAAATGTTGTCTCTTTTCCCCTGCAAAATACAATTACTCCATAATCCAAGACCAGAACGTTAATACCCAGCTTTACAACTGTCAGCACTTGGAGAAGCACATCCCAACCACCATGATAGTAGATCAGGTAATCCCTGCTGTTTCCTAGTTAAACTTCAGGTGACAAGTTCCTGCTTCATTTTTATTTTATGATATATCTGATCATATGCTTCCTTTCTGCTTGAATTTCCCCCAACTAAGTGCAGATTTGTTTATTTATTTATTTCCCCCTTTCCTTTTTTTTTCTTTTTTTTAATCCTCCATCCCCTTTGGCCTCACATTCAGCTGGGAGGCTTTCATATTACAATAGATGATTTCTTTTATAGCCAGCTCTCTGTATCCATGGATTCAACAATCCAGGGCTTGAAAAAACATTTTTTAAAAAGTTCCACTTTTTACTACATCATTGTATATAATTGTATATACTGGGACCTGAGCATCCACAAATTTTGGTATCTACAAGGAGTCCTGAAAGCAAACACCAATGGATACCAAGGGCCCACTGTACTTTAGTAGCCAGTGTTTCAATACTTAATACAGAACTAATACCTTTGTTAAATGGTAAATCTTTTTTTTTTTTCTGTGTATGCACAGTGGAACATTGATCATATTTATAATACTATCAGTATTATTTTGCTGCTGTTGCATACCTTCAAACTGTTTCCATTTTACCTAAGGCAAACTTATCACAGGGATTTCTTAGCACAATTTGTTCAAAGAGGGTTCCTCTGAGGTTGAGAGAACATGATGTGTCCAAAGTCATCCAGTGGGTTTCTATGGGTGAATGGCGATTTGAACTCTGGTCCCCAAGAATCCTAATCCAACATTCAGAGCACTTTGGGTGCATCTAGACTGTAGAAATAATGCAGCTGAATACCACTTTAACTGCCATAGCTCTGTCCTACAGAATGAGACACCATTGCTCTTTGTCAGAGAATGCTAAAGACATTGCAAAATTATATATCACAGGATTCCATAGGATGGATCTACAGCACTTAAAGTGGTGTCAAACTGCATTATTTCTGCAGTGTAGATGCATCCTTCATCACACTGTCTCCACCATTACTACTACGTTAGCTTATCAGAGTTAACTGATTCCATTGCCATAAACCTGCTTTAAAACCCCTAATCATTCAAAATAAAATCCATAATTTTTATTTGTTTTTGGATGATGCATGAATATGGCACAGGAGGCATCTTCTTTATTTTTAAAACATACTGAATTAAATATACATAAAATAAAGTTTGAATAACATTGTTAACAATAAGAAACTAGCCTTGGCTGAAGAGCTGGGTATAAATAAATATATTATTATTATTATTATTATTATTATTATTATTACATCAACAACATACTACAAATAATAAAACACATACTACAAATACAGTTAGCCCTCCATATCCACAGATTCTTTATCCATGGATTCAACCATCCATGAAAAATAATGCCTGAATGATAGCATACAAGTGCAATACTTGGAGAATTTGGATTTGCTGCAACTCTTTGTGGAGTGACATTCAGTAGCAAACCTGGGCTGGATGCTGCATAATGGATAACAATCCTGTGTGTGTTGTTTTTTCTCTCTTTTCCTGCTGTTTCTTATGCTGATGCAGCCACAGTTCATATTTGTCAGGGCTTTACAGAGTAATCAGGATCTCCTTTTTATTATTATTAAATTTTATTAATTAAAATATAAAAGAATACAGTTTAACATGTATATATTTTTTCTATAAATCGATAGCTTCCAAATTAGCTATACAAAAACAGTTATACTGACAAATATTGACTTTCCAAGTGGGAAAAAAAGCCCTAAGGGTGGTGATTGCCATCATCTTTCTTTTCTTTCTATATACCTTTAAACACTTCTTTTTAAAAAAATAAAAATAAAAAAAATTAAAGATTTGATGTCCGAGGTGCCTTCAACAGACAATTGGCTACTAACAACCAGGATCTCCTTTTAAAAGCAAAATTAAAATTTTTAAAAAAAATCCAAAAAGCAAATCTTGATTTTACCATTTTATATAAGGGATACTATTTTCTATGAGATTGTTTTTAATGGACTTGGGTTCTGGTTCACCACTCAAACCACTACACCACACCATGAAGGAAATATAGTGGTGATCTTTTCATGTCAGTAAAATGAATACCATGAGAACCATTTTAAGGGAGATTCTTCAGAGAGGAGCACAGAGCTGCTCTGATGACATCTGGAAAGTTTCAGTGTGATGAGGTAGCATGGAAAGCCCCTGCCAGGGCTGAGACATCAGGAAAATTACTGTGGTGTAGTGAAGAAAATCTTACCATCCTCATTACTTTATTTTGCTTTTAAAAGGAGATACTAGTTGTTCTGTAAAGCCCTGACAGATATGAACTGTGGCTGCATCGACATAAGAAACAGCAGGAAAATAGAGAGAGAAAAGAACAAACACAGGGCTGTCATCCATTATGCAGGATCCAGCCCAGGTTTTCTACTGAATGTCACTCCACAAGGAGCTGCAGCAGATCCAAATTCTCCGAGTATTGCATTTTTATGCTATCATTCAGGCATTATTTTTCACCCATGGTTAGAGCTTCATGAGTAGGGTTGCCATAAGTCAGGACCTCCAAACTGGGACAAATGTAGGACAACATTTTCAAATGTAGGACACTTTTTTAAAATGGAGGACACGCGAAAAAAATTGATAATTTTAAAAAATATTAATATAAATGCATGTTTCTAAGGCATGATCAAAATGGAGGACATTTTGGCATTATTCCTAGACAGATGGCAGAAATGTACTTCCCTTTCTGGCCAAACACCCCCCCTCCATTCCAAAACACACACAACAGCACATTTGGGCATAGAATATGGCTTCATTTAACATGGCTTCTTGCATATTTCAGATGTTTGAAATTCACACTCTCTCCTCTTCAGAAACAGTGTGCGCATGCCTCAGAAGCTGACTGTTATCTATATCATCATCATAATAATCATCACTATCATTGTTAAAAGAAGGGAAACCTGTTAGCGTTAAAAGCACCCAAAATACACAGAAAGCGTACTTGGGGGGACCTTTGAAAATGGCCACCCACCTCCTCCTCCTCCTCTCCTTCTTCCTCTTCTTCCTCCTCCTCCTCCTGTTTCCCCCTCCTCCTCCTCCTCGCCATGCGCCAAGAAAGGGCGCTTTTCTCTCCCCCTGGCCCATAGGCTCACTCCTCCTCCTCCTCTTCCTCGGCTCTGCCTCCTCCCTGAGGCTGGCCAATGGCGGGCTGGGGCCAAAAACAGCCCCGCCCTCGCTCTTCTGCCATTGGCCAGCGAGCCTCAAGCCAGGGGACGAGCACTCCATTTACTTGCAGGTGCGCAAGCGGGATGAGCATGAGCTGGTGCCGGCCGCAGCCAAAGCAAGTGCTGCGGGCGGCGCGGCCGCATGATGGAGGCAGAGGAGGAGGAGGAGGAAGAGGAGGTAGGCGGGCAGCACGGAGGAGGAGGAGGAGGAGTAGGACGAAGAGGGCAGGCAGTGTGGCCACACGGCCGTGCAGAAAAAAAGAGGTGGCGGCCGCGGGTGGCCTCCACGGGAGCACGTGGAGGCAGAGACAGAGGAGGAAGAGGCAGACGAGGAGGCGGCGGAGGAGCTGGCTGGCTGGCTGGTTGGCTGGGTGGCCAAGCTGCCGGCTGCATGAGTGGCGGCACACTCACAGCAGCCACATGAGAGCGCCCGACCCAGGGGCCGGCCCCAAAAGTGTAAATCCACAGTAACTAGGCTGGGACCGGGCCGGGACCACTAAAACCAGGACATCCCGCCTGAAGGTGGGATATGGCATCCCTATTCATGAGGGGAAAGCAGAAATATGCTACCTGACATTGGCCCTTCTATTTGTGGAACTCAGAAAAGTGATTTTTTTGGACTATAGCTCCCAGAATCCATTAGCCTGGAGTTGTAAACCGAAATAAACAAACAAACATGCAAACAACACTTATCTGTTTATGGTCTGAGCATATATCCTCACTGCCATCCATATAGTTCAGGACACAGATTTGTAGCAGGAATCCTACTGTACCCCCTGCATGATTTAGAACCAGTCTAGTCTATTCATTAATATCCCCCTTTTCTTTCAAAATCAAAACAAAATACAGCTAAAATGCAGCCATCATACTAAAACAACTTTTAAAACCATTTTATTAAAACAGTATTAATGTGAATTCAGACATACCAAAGAGGATTATATGTACCCCATACTCCATTACAAGACATTTCTGCAATAGTCAGTGAATAGCCAAAAGGTTGTTTAAAAAAGAAAAAGCTTCCATGAAAAAAGAGCAGAGAGTGAGCCAGCCTAACTTTCTGCAGGATGGAGGTCTGTAGACTCAGAATAGTCACCACAAAGACCCTTTCACCAAACCTTTGGTAGTGGTGGGGATGGTAAAAAGCCACTCACAGAGGATGAGGCAAGTTTATTATTTTGCTTTGTTTTCTCCCAAAACCTTTTTTAAAGGGGGAAAAATGATTTTTTAAAAACAAAATGGAAATATTTTCATTTAGAATGTTTAATAAAACATTTACAACAAGGTGTTCCTAGATATACCCCTGAGATTCACTTTAAAGTGATATCTGCTTTGTGGTGATGGTCTGGAAGCTAAATCTGGCATGTTAGCAAGGTATGCCTGTAATAAGGCATGCATTTATGTCCTTGTTATAGTGCAAAATGCACTCTTTTTTCCTATTGCTGCAATGATGAAACTCCATGACATGCCACTGCCTTCAGGAGTGGAAGGACAGGCCACAAAATGCTCTGGGGAATGCATGCCGTCCATGTTTCCCCTCCACTACATCTGTCTACCAATGCACATACATGAACAGAGTAATGTATTGGAGCCATGGATCACAGAGGTGGAGCGTCAGCATATCATTTAGATTAACAGGAATAATGACATAATCTGCAGCTGTCACACCTCTGACTTCCCTCTTTTGTCTGTATTTTGTTGCACTCCTTCCATAGTGGTTGACTAGGGAATGAGATTTGGGTGTGTTACAGACCGCCTGTTTGGGGCGGCCTGTAACTGGCCCTTTCCCCGCCAGATTGGGGCCTCAGCTGCCACAGCAGCAGCCTCAGAGGCCCCGATCCACCATTTTCCAGGCCGTGGGGAAGTGGCAAAAGGCCGCTTCCCCATGGCCTGGAAAGGGGTGTCCTTGGGGCTTCATGCCCCAAGGACACCCATCAGTGGCGGGGATGCAGAGAAAGGGGCCACTCGGTCCCTTTCTCATTTGTGTCGCTGGCGCAGCCATGTAGAGGCTGCGCCAGCAACACAAATCGTGGAAGAAGCTCCAAAACAGAGCTCCTTCCGGGGCTGTGGAAAGGGCGCCCCAGGCGCCCTTGTGCGACCCCACTACATCACTTCCGCAACACCCCGTTTGGAGGCGGCGCGGTCGTGACATAGTCATGGCGGCCCCCATGTGGAACGGGCGCCGCCATTTTGTACATCCTGGGAACATACTAGGGTTAGGTGCGTGCGTAAGGCACACACTTTCCCTAACCCTAGTACGTCCCCAGGATGCACTTTACGCCCGTGCGGAACGGGCCTAAGTTTTCTCATCAGCAATAGATTGTGAGCTATTCCTGTTGCAATGCTAGGAACTTTGGGGTGATTTGGAATTGAGTGGGTTATCTAAGGAAGGCTTTTAAAGCATGATTATCGTTATAAAATAGTGCCTTTGGTGATACATATCACATGACATCATCTCTGACCCATAACTCCTGCATTTCTGATGTGATTAGGGGTCCTTTTTCATTGCCAGGGAAAACCATCAATAGCTCCCAATCATTCAGCAGTCTTCAAGGAGTGGCTTAGGGAGCAGAGTATGTTTAGCCTGGAGAAGGGAAGGTTAAGGGGTGACATGAGAGCCATTTTTAAATATTGGAAAGGATGTTATATTGAAGCAGGAGCAATCTTGTTTTCTGCTGCTCAGGAGACTAGGACATGGTACAGTTGATTCAAACTACAAGAAAATAGATTCCACCTAAACATTACTGATGATAAGAGCTGTTTAAATGCATTGTCTTGGAGAGTAGTGGAGTCTTCTTTGGAGATTTTTAAGCAGAGGATATGTGGCTATCTGCCAGGAATGTTTTAATTGTGTCTTCCTGCATGCCCAGAGATTGGACTGGATGGCCCTTGTAATCTCTTCCAGCTCTATGACTTTTAAGATTTTCATACTAGTGCTTACCTTGGGGTAAGTGCTGGTAAAACACCAGTAAACACCAGTAAAATGTTTAGGAAGCATGTGTGTGTGAAAGCCTGATGCACTTCCTAAACATCAAGGAATCATCCACTCACCTCCAGAGTCCCTGAATCGTTCAGGGAAAGACCATTTCCCATTAACACAAAGTTTCCGTTAATGGGAAATGGCTGCTCCCCAAACAATTCCGGGATGCTGGAAGTGAGGGGACGATTTCCTGACATTTAGGAAGCACATCAGGCTTTCAGACACATGCGCTTCCCCATGTTAAGCTGGTATGAAAATCTTATTTGCGATTCTAAGTGTGAAATGTCATTGCTGGGGCAGTTGTGATATTAGCAGTCATGCGGTGTCACAGTCTCCTGTTCCCCTCTCCCTCACTATTCCCAAGCAACCTCATTCACATTATTTTCATGTTGTTGTTATTATTATTTTTCTTTTTTTAAAAAAACAAAAAAACTTAAAGCACATATCCAGAACTGTGGAATTCCATTTAAAAATTAAATAAAATAATAAAATGAAAGGCACGCTGAATGGGCCAGAGGGCAGGGAGATGGGTTAAGGAGGGGTTGGGAAGAAAGCACAATGACAGCAGCAACCAGTCATATGATGTGTGGTAATGGCTGTTCACAAAACAATATGTTTGCGATTTCATTAATTTGCATGATTGCAGTGAGAATGGAGCTTGTAGCATAATATCTTAAGATTCACATCTACATTTCTTTTCTCATGCAATCTTAAGTCTTTACAGCTCAAGACTTATATACAATCTACTATGCTTTCTTTTGCCAACTGACTTGTGACTGTCAGTTGATCCAAAGAAATTGGAGGTTATGCTATGCACTGTTCCTTCTTGGTTTGCATGTGTGTTTGTGTGTCTGTTTGAATCAAGATATGGATCAACACAGCTGTTTGCTTTTTGGAATTGCCTTTGGGGACATCACTATAGGAACTGTGATGATGGCATTCCTTTCAAGAATCCCAGCAAGTCACAGAAACTCTCTGGTGCCTTGGGAAAGGATCAGTAGTCCACCAGTGGTGCAAGAGCTAACAAACAAACAAGCTTCATTTATATACTGCTTCAAACCACCTAAGCAGTGTCTAAGTGGTTTGAAACTGTAAGCTAACTTCCCTGTGTCAGTGTTCATACTGAAGTTCTAGTGAAGTTCACACATTATACCCATCATGTGTATGATGTTACACACATTCAACTCAAGTTGTTCATCTGTTGTCCTAACACACCTTGAGGAATCAGACTCAGAGAATTCAGACCTGGAGGGCCTCCCATTCCAGATAACTTTCTTGAACTTGGGCAGCTACAGGCAATCACAGCTAATGCAGATCTTCTGTGAGATGAGGTACATTTCAGCCAAAGCAGATGGACACCAGGGAAACACCACCACCATTTACAGATCAATAGCAAAATAAACAAAATTAGAGAAGAACCAAAGCTTCTTGCAAAGACTTAAATAGGAAAAACCCAAGCAATTAGCCAGCTGGTATGCCAAAGTCAAGAAGCTAAAAAACTCCCATTGGCTGCAGGGAATTCAACAAACCAGTGTATGCTCTTGGGTGCTCTCAGATTACTTGGATTCCTGGCCCCTAGACCATCTTTACATTGTGTGCTTCTTTTTGGATGCTTTGATCTGGATTTCCTGCGTGGCGGGGGGTTGGACTGGATGGCCCTTGCGGTCTCTTCCAACTCTATGATTCTATGATTCTATGATTCATTGTGAAAGCCTACTTACAGTTCTTGACCTTGGAACATCTGAGGCATCACTACTATGTCTCCCCTGATTTTCAATAACCTTAGACTACACATGTATGATCTGGACTGTTCTTACTATGCTTTGCTTTCCTCAACCTACTAGTGTCTTACTACCCTGGCTCTTGCTTCTTTTAGACACAGGGCACATACACACTTGTATACTTAAAGTGTATTTACACATGCTATACTGTACATGCAGTCATTTGTCTGTGAGTATCTAGCCCTATTTAGGCATTAAAAGGGGGGGGGGTAAGTTGACACATGAAGGAGAGTGCTAGCCTTGCCTTTCTCTCCCATTGTTGCTTTGCTTTCTTTAAAAGTGATATTTCTGAACAGGAGAGGCTGTTTTATGTTTGGAAGTCCCCATATGAATCAGAAACTCAGATAATCCAAATTCTTGATTGTGCAGAGATCTTCCATATGTAGAAGAACTTATCCTCTTCAAGATTACCAACTTTTCACATGGTGTAAGCAACAACAAAGGGATGGGGCTGGTGTGCTCTCTTCCTTATGTTCTGATTTACCATAACTCATTTCTTCGCTCTCTTGTTCATCTGCACTAAGCCAATTTAAGACCAACTTCATTTAACAGAGAAGCAATGTTTATGCATGGCAATTTCTAAACCAAACATAAACAACTAACTTGCAAGAATTTCTTTTTAAAAATGACATAAGCAAGAAAATGACTCTAGAGTGTAGTATGCAGCTACCCATAAAGTGATTGCTGTTCTTTCTTGAACTTTGAACCTGCAGCCATAGTCACACAGCAGTGAGAATGGAATGAGAGCAAACAAAAAACCCTGTGCAGGCATTTGTCTCACAAGCCCATCTCCTCAATGTTTTTGAATTGTCAGCTCCTTTAAGAGATTTTCCCACACTCAGAATGAGGATCTCAGAGGGATTTGTGAGTTCAGCTTAACATGCTTACAACTTTACCCACAATCAGGAAGCCTCATAAGGCAGACTTCCTATATGCAGGAAACTCCATCAGTCCATTCAGCCAGATGTTTCGATGCCTTTAACATCTTACATGTGAAGCTTTTATGGGACAAAGGCTTTCCAGTCCCATAGTAATTTCATAATCTGCAATGTAAGGACTGACCCATGGCATTTTGCTTTCCGTGGCAGTACAGATCTCCACACCCCCATTAGTACTCAAGGACAAGTTATTTTAGTTCTCACAAGGCAGAACATATCACAAGCCAGTAAAAATAATGTCAAATGGCTAAAAAATTCACATGCATTAAAAACAATAACAAAAAATAACAAAACAACAAGAACACAAAGCCACAAAAATCAATTGCAAAGTTACTCATTGGTAGGGTATTGACAGACCCTGCCCTGTTAAAAACACCCAAAGTACCAGATAGTCAACATTTCACTAGATATGCATATCTGCCAAATATCCAGATTTGGCAGGGACAATAGGATTAATCCCCTATTAATCCCCTGTTATCCCACTTTTTCAGATGCTTTTAAAATGTCCCGGTTTCTCTCTCTTTCTCACACATTTCCCTTTTGCACTCAGCTTACTTCATTGCTGCAAACTGAGTTCACAGTGCAAAAGTAGATTGTACTCAGTTAATTCAGTAGGAGGAAGAATCAACAAATCATACACACCATTCTGAAATAGTTCTTTGAGACTGCAGGAAACTGTATCTATCACCCTATATCTGTCTCTGCATATGGACTGTTTTGACAAGGTTAATCATGCTAAAATAGACTGATGGCTTTTTCAATAGAGGCTGGATCTAATATGGATAAGTTTGAGTTTGATTCCTTGTTTGCAACTGCTAATCCATCA
Source organism: Sceloporus undulatus (assembly GCF_019175285.1). Taxonomy (NCBI): domain Eukaryota; kingdom Metazoa; phylum Chordata; class Lepidosauria; order Squamata; family Phrynosomatidae; genus Sceloporus; species Sceloporus undulatus. Next base: position 242,931,594 of record NC_056524.1, read on the forward strand.
TGGGGTTTCTGGAATCAATATGATCTGACTCAAACACCTAGTGGATCAATTCAAGTAGTGATATATGACATGTAACCACCAATCAATGCAAATAATCAGCCTAAAAGGACAGGGAAGGAGAAGTATCATAGACAGCAATAGTTGGTCTTGCAACAAATAAAAGGGTGTGAACAAATACTCTAAATCAGGTGTTTAACTGTCAGGTATCTAACAACACCAGACAGAAACTTTCAAATCAAGCAATACACTTTTCGTGATGGTCATCCTATTCTTAGGGGGGGAATGCTTCTCCACCATTATTAGGGAAAACAAGCCTGTAAAGCTGCCCGCAGTGTAGGTCCTCCAGTTGTCCTGATTTGCCAGGCAGTCCTGATTAAATCCTCTATTTCCCCATTTTTTCAACTGCTTTTAAAATGTCCCAGCTTCTCTCTCCTCTGCCTACTTTCCCCCTTGGCTTACTTCAGTTGCTAAAAACTGGGTTCAAAACACAAAAATGAATGAATGAATGAATGAATGAATGAATGAATGAATGAATAAGAAGATTGTACTCAATTAACTCATTGGAGTGAGAAAAGAAGAATGGATGGAATCTTGCCCTTCCAGTGAGTTCAGGCAAAAGTAAACTGATTCATTCTCTTTGTGTTGTTCCTTATCAATGACTTTTGCCATTTTACCCAAAGGCTGATGTTGCTTGGCCACATGTGGTGCAGTTCTCATCTGTGAAATGTTGGAGGTTATGTATAATGACACAGATGAACAGTCTGTCTACCCTGGTTTTTAAGGTATAGATTCATAAAGTTGGAAAAGACCTCAAGAACCATCAGCTTCAGCTCCTTATAAAAATATCCCACTTTGTAGCCCCCCCCCCCCATACCGTACAGAGGCATTAGATATTTTGACTCTGTATGAACAGAAAGCAGAGAAAATTTCCTGTAGTAGCATTGCTGAGGTTGATGTTACCCTGTGCAGGTGGTGGAAGCAAACTGTTTTGCCCTCCTCCCGAAAATGACTGTTGAGAGGGATGGTGCTGTGGCCTCTAGAGTGATCATTTAGGATCTGTGTGGCTGCTCTCTGAGCAGCCACACACACAAAGAGGCCTTCAGATTTTGGTGTGGCTGCTCAGAAAGCAGCCACATCAGATCATAAAGACATGCTCTCCCACCTGGGAATGCCTTCAGAGTCTTGCACAGTGCTTCATAGAGCAGCTACACTGGACCTTGAAGGCATGCTCCTCTCCACAAAAGGCCTTCAGATTCTGGGGTAGCTGCTCTTTGAGTGGTCCACTCAGCTGCCACCACTACTGAGGTTGCACTGTGGTCTCTGGAGGTCCTGTGTAGTGTCTGGTGTGATTGATGGGCAAGTAGAAAAGGGAGGCAACACCTTTTCTTGGACACCCAGGAGCCATGCCAGTCCCTCAGGTGTACTGCCCCATTGGGTGGCAGCCCCCTCTGGGATGTCTTCCAGTATAATCTGCACTCCCCTTGTGACACCATTAGTGTTGTCCTGTCCAGATGGTACAGGCTATTAGTCCCGAGCCAGGATCAGCTAACCCAGACATTATTCTGGCAGTACCAGACCAATTCAAGCCCAAAGGGAACTTAATTCCGTCTAAAAACATTGGCAATAGCCAGCAGACCAGACAGCTCCCTCCTTACCTGCTGCTGCTTGCTGAATCTAATCTAAAAGTCCCTGCTGCAATGTGTGCTATTGGAAAGGGGCACCTGGCCTTACAGGTTGCAGCAGTGGCCTTTGGAGTGGATGTGACAGTGGTGGCAGGTTAGGGGCACACACTGGCAGCAGAACTTTGGTCTGGCAGCTGGCAGGCATGTGAGCACCCGCTCATCATTGCACTAGCTCACGAATTGACCCAGGTGGAAACTATGGGCAGGATACCATGGGTTTGGCCTATAGTATCCTGCCTATCTGTTCATGCCCATGGGTTACAAAATAATACATCTGACCCAGGCTACGAGACACACTGATTTATTGGCAAAGAAGGACACTACTTTTCCCTGCCTGCTCTGCATTAGGAATTAGAGTATCTTGTGCCAGCCTTGCTAGTGGATAGGGTTCCAAAGGTCTTTGCCATGCCCATGAACAGCAAACTAGCAAAAATTATGAATATGCATGGGGGCGGGGAGATACAGACTATGCTATAAAACTTTTGTTTTCTTGATTTGCCCAGAATCCAGTTATTCATGAGAACATAGTATAATAGTGCTGGGAGAGAGCCTGTTGTAGACTGTTTCTTCAGCTATCTATTCAGCAGTTGAAACAAATAATATTAACAGTTTATGGCAAGACTAAAAGCAGATTTATAGGTCCTGGTGTGCAGAAATTATCTTCTCAGAAAACAGAACTGAATCAAACATGCAGTTGTGCATGAAAGCTGTTAAATAGTTTACAAAGGACTTCCATGCAGAAAGGGCGCCATAGCTGCCAGCACCGTGGCTTTTCAGTGCTTCTTTGGTACAGTGCGTGTACAAGCTGCGGCAAGGGAGCACCGTGATGCCTCCTGCTGTGCATTGGGGCACGTGATGTCATGCCAGCATAGGGGCAGAGGCAGGGGTGTGGCATGCAGTCATCATGCCCCCACACTGCCCCGATGCCAATGTTTATTGCCGGTCTATTCAGGGTCAAAGTCAGTTTAAAAATGGTTTGTATAATTATAGAATCACAGAACTTCAAATTGGAAGGTACCTTGGAAATTGTCTAATCCAGTGCTTATCCCATGTAGATGTTCTGGGCTTCATCTCCAAGAATCTTTGACTATTGCTAATGCAGTTTGGGGCTTCAGGAGTTCTTCCAAAACATCTAATGGTAGAAAATCACTGATATAGTCCAGCAATCTGCTCCCTGTAGGAAATCTTGCAGCTATGGATGCAGTGGTTGCCCATTTCCTCTGGATGATCCATAACCCACTGTTGTTTGAAGATTTTCCTTATAGAGGGCATCACTTTATCTACTTTTAGCACTGCCTATGGTTCCTCATTTCAGGAGCAAATGGGTATACTCTCCCACATCCCAGTATTTCCTAATGTAAAGAACACTGGGCTTTGAACCAGACTATAGACTGGGGCTTAATCTAGCAACCTCTCTTCAGAATTTGAAAAAAAATAAATACATTTTTTTAATCCCATTGAGAAAAAGATGGAATAAGGTGTGTGGGATAATCTCATTAATGTGAAGTTGGTAGATGAGCTCATATCATTGAGCTGTTGGCTCTGAACATGTTTTTATTTTAAAGTTAATTTTAAAAAATACTCAGAACTGGATACTCAAAGCTGCTGACCTACAAAGCAAAACACAAAGTAGCCAGAGACAATGACCAGTTGGTAACTTTTACTAGTGTAATGATCTGTTATGCTGCTACAAGACACATTTTCAAGCACTGTGGTTCAGCAGAAGTGGGATGGCAGCCAATAGCAACCAAAACAACTGAGATAATGGCGAAGGAAAAGAGCAACAAAACACAGCATCTGAAACAATTCAAGTCCTGAGTATTAGACAACAAGAAGTTAGAGCAAACAAAGAGTTCCAAAAGGTAATTTTCAGGTTTTGGGTTTAAAAAAAAACAAAAACCTGAAAATTACAGCTACTAATACCACAACATCCTGACACATTTCTGTGATGTAGTACAACTACTCAAGAATCCCTTGACACACAAATAAAAAACTACAAATGATAGGATCCTATTGGTGTTGTCAGGTGTAAATTCCCTTACACATGCAGTTGAATTTTTTTGGTGATCGGCCTACAGAATTCATTCTAAATGAGCTCTCTTTCTATACAAAAGTTTTAATGATAAAACCACTTAAGGGAAAGGTAGGCAGGTAAAACACTCTGTCACAAAGCCATTAATATCATGTTTACCTTTCTGAGACTGTTCTGATACTGTAGGGCAAGGGTGGGCTACCCACACAGTCTTTGCTCCCCATTTTTCACCACCCCCATGTCACCACAACTCAAAGTATAGAATCCTATTGGTGTCATACACATATGTAAGTTTCCTTACACATGTGGTTGTACGTTTTTGGCCATTATGTAATGGACATTTCCAGCTCATAGTTGCAGAAGCTAAGGTGCACAGGTGTAACTATTTCACATGGGCCTAAATCCCATTCTGACTTCTGACTAGAGTAGAACCATTGAATCCATTGGATTTACCTACATATTAGCTCACCATTCAAAAACTGGTTGAGAGTGTTGACTGTAGTTGGGAGTAACACATGCATGCCATTGCCCATCCCTTAGATTGTGTGTAACTGTTCATCAGTACCTTCAGCATATAACTCAATTCACTTGGATTGCAGAACAGTTTCTGCACATTCCCAATTGTATAATAGATTGGAAAAATGAGCAGACCTTTTGGCAGATGTGTATGGTTTATCCAGACTGGCCAAAGGCCTTGCTGTAGGTGAAACCCTGGTATATTTAGGTCATGACAGGAGCAGGAACAACTGTTACAAAATGTTACATGATGATATACAGAAACAGAATAGCCTGATATTTTCCAGAGCTATACATCGTTCTGGATAAGCCCACAGTATGTTGCATAATGGCAATATTCACAAGCATGGTGTAGTGCAAGTAACTAGATGAGTGTATAATTTACATTATACAAGGACAATGTGGCAAAATCCCGTTTACATGGACCACTTCCTCCCAAGTCTTTGGCCATTCTTCTTGTAAAAAACCTGTGAGATACTGAGCTCTTTGGTGCAGTGTGACACTCTAGCACTCTCTTGTGCCACAGATTCACTTCATTTGCTGAGCAGAGAAAATGTACACCCCCAAAGGGTGGTAGACTGAGACAATGAAGTTCTTCCAACCCCCAATGCCATCTATAAAGTGAGACCTGGAGCACTATTATCATAGGAATTAATGTACTGCTTTAGAAATGAATAAAGAGCTCCTTTCTTGTATTACTCAAGGTTGTTCTGCCTGGTAATCACTCAAAATGGCCTACGAATAATTAAAATCACAATAGTAAAATATAAAGCAGCAGTAAAAACAGAGACAGTTGTGGTGGATAAAACAGAGTCTACAAGGAAATCAGTTCAGCTACACAAACGAAAAGCATGCAGATATTTTTTTAAAATGTCTTTCCATGCTGATGGGAAGCAATTGGAGAAGTGACCAACTAAACTTTCTGTGGGCAAGTTTTTATCACAATACTGGTAGAGAAAGAGAAATACACTCTTTTTTCTCATCCCAAGCAATCACAGATGAGACACAAAGCAGGGTTCCCCTCACTTTATTTGAAGAGAGTCAATAATGGACCCATATGCACCACCAAAGATGATGACAGAATAGGATGGTTTGCATAAAATGTGAATATTCTAATTTACGTATATAGATACAAATTGGGGTGGGGATTTAAATAGAAAATCAAAAATATCAGTAGTGGAAAGGGGGCACAGCACAGTATGGTAAAAGGTCCCACATGTAAATTAGTAGTATCTCCAGCTAGAAGGATCAGGTAGCACAGGCACGGTACAGACTGCCAAAGCAGTGTACCAGCGCCGATATTAGGGTTAGGGAGCACGCACCATCTACACGCTCCCTGACCCTAATACATACCACCGGCAGCATAATGGCAGCGCCCTGTGTACATGGGCGCCACCATTATGATGTCACAGCTGCGCCGCTTCCAAACGGTGCGGCACAGGCATGACGTTTTTGCGCCGCATCAGGCCGCTTGTGGAGCTACTTCTTGGGGAGCACCTCATTCCTGCAGCCACCAAACGGCTGCGGGAACGAAGCCAGGAGAAAGGGACCAAGTGGCCCCTTTCTCTCCTGGCAGCGGCTCCCTGGGTTGTCCTGGGGCATGAAGCCCCAAGGACACCCCTTTTCGGGACCAGGGAGAAGCGGCATTTTGCCACTTCTCCCTGGTCCCAAAAAGCGCTGGATTGGGGCCTTTAGGCTGCCACTGTGGCTGCCCTGGCCCAATACATGGCACAAAGGGGCGGTCTGTATCCCACCACAGAGAAAGAGAGCTTTCAACCTATGGTGGTTTCCCATCTGGGCCATGGAGGATTGTTAGCAAGTCTCATCCCCTTTAAAGGCCGTCTGCCCTCTCCTGAACACCACCCCTCAGACTATCAGAATGGATACCTTGCTAGCCAGGTCACTTATTGGAGAAAGTGGAGATTCCTTTCATGGCTTTGCTCCTACTCCTCTTCCCTATGTGGAGAAGGGCCAACACCTACTTTGTAAACATTCAGCTGGTGGCTCTTCACATGAAGAAGAAGGAAGTGAGAAAGTAGGCAGAAGAGCAAATTTGGTTACTTTCAGCAGCAATTTGTCAAGTGACTATGTGTCACTCCTTCTTTCTCTTCCTCATGTAGAGAAGAAGAGGAGAGGAGCAAAGATCAAGCTAGTGCAACATTTGGACCTCCAAATGGGTTGGATGCATGGCTATGCCCATCCGATGTCACCAGTGCCCACAGGGCTGTGTGGATGGGTAAACAAATCCAACCCTCACCTATATTATGCTTTAAAATGTTGGGAGAAAGGTACAATAATGAATGAATGAATGAATGAATGAATGAATGAATGAATGTGTTTAGTTTACCAGGGTTTCAGGTAGGGGAAAAGCCCTCTCCTTGAACTGCTGGCTGGGAGGCTAGTGCTACTGTCAATAGTAGCAGATGCTACTGGGCTAGGTAGAGGGACAAATAGTCTGACATGGGAGCCTCCTTTGATCCTGACACAATGCATGAAAAATCTCCTGGTGCAGATTCAGTCTTTAGAGGCTTAATCCATGACAGGTAGCAGAATTTGTCCAGAGCATTCATTTATTCATTGCACTCTTGTGTAGCACAACTGGATACTTTCCCTCCAAACCTCTGGGCTTCTGTGCAACACATTGGCAAATTTGCTAAATTCAGAACCTAAATTATGCTCAAAGGCACTTTAGATGTGTGTGCACTGTTTACAAAAATGTGCTTGCCAGGGCTTGGCGGACTTATCTCAGTGAGGAGATCCTTGTAGACTCATGCTTTGAGTGAATAAGCCTGGTCTGTACAGGAAGGGAAGAGAAGGGGGACAAAGTACATTTGACTCTTCATGTTTCCTTTTGTATTTAACCGGTTTGAATGAAGGCTTTTCTCATGAGAGTTTGGAAGTATCCTTCCTTCCAACCTCCCCACTTCTTTGTCTCTAAGTACACTGTAAAACAAGGATGCCATCCATAAAATGTTTATAAGAGATTTTATGGTTTGTATGGCTGAATTCTCAACTTTTTAAAAGAGCGATTTTCTTCCCCTATGAAATATGAAACTGGGGCGGGGGGGGGGGGGAGATATTCAGCTTATTATACATTGCCGGGGTTTTTGTTGTTAACTATTTCATGTTTTGTATTGTTTTAAAGCTGTTTTTCAGGAAGTTAAAAAAAGGCTTATTTCCTCACACCAAGTACTATAGATGAGAAAAACTGAAAACAAGCCAACAGAGACAAAGGAAATCCATACTTAAGTATATTTAAGACAGATACAGAGATGAACAAATTGTCTGGGGAGAGAGCCTCAAGGACTGGCCTACCTACATGCTGCAATTTACTGCTGAGGACTTGTGAAGCTGTGGAAGTTCCAGCTCATAAATGTTCACTCTCTGTCTCTGCACTGCTGGAGAAATACAAGCCCAAGTTTTATAACCCTTCCATGTTTTTGACTACTACCTTTACCTTGTGCCTGGCACTGTACCAACTCTTTGGCTTTCTTCACTACATTTGTTCTTCTCAGCAAACTATTGATATTGGAAAATTTGAAGTGCTTTAGAGGTTATGTCCACAAGGGATAATTAACACATTCTCCCTCTGTTCTCATAGCCATCAGTTCTAATGACACACAACCCAGTCCTCAAGTCTGGTGTGAACTGCCCGAATGATATATGAACAGTTCAGGATCAAACCTGCAGTATACTACCTTAAACCAATTTTTAAAAACCCTCAGTTTTTGCTCTGGATCTTCCCAGAAGATCCAGAGCTTTCTGTAACAATGGCAGGTGGCTGTTTACAATGTGACCCATTGTTTACAATGTGGTCCACCTGCTGCCACCACGTGCTCCCTCTGAGATCAGAATGAGGAACCCAGTCATGTGATAAATGCTGACTGCTTTATTTTCACTCTCAGAGGAAGCAAGCTGCAGTGCCTGCACAGTGGGATATGTGGGTGAACAGCCACCCACAATCACTTGGAGTGCCCAGGTAACAAGGATGTAGAGCAATTTTGGGCCAGAATACTCTAGGGTAATCCTGGATAATTCTGGCCTGTATAGTCACCACCAAAATCATAAAGGTGAAAAGGATTACAAAGGTCTTCTAGTCCATCCCCTGACCACACAGGAGTACACAACTAAAACACTCCTGAGAGATGGCCACCCAAAGAAGTAGAATCTACCACTCTCCAAGTCAGTCTGTTGCATTGTCAGGTAGCTCTTACAGTAAAGTTCTTCCTGTTTCAGTGGAATCTTTTCTTATCATCTGAATCCATTCATGTTCTAGTCTCTGGAGCAGCAGAAAACAAGCTCACTTCTTCTACATAGCATCCCTTTAGATATTTAAAGATGGCTATCATATCACCCCCTTAAGCTTGTCTTCTCAAGGCTAAATATATCCTGCTCCATAAGCCAACTGTTAGGCCCGTTCTACATGGGCAGAAAGTACGTGCCACGCACGTAGTAGGGTTAGAAAGGGACAGCCCTAACCCTAGTACGCGCTCGGCGTGTACAAAATGGCGGCACCCATTCTACATGGGCACCACCATCTTGACGCCGCAGACGCCTAGCGTCCGCACATCGTGCAGCGGAAATGACGCCACGAGTGTGCCATTGGTGCCTTGTGATATCATTTCCATGGCGTAAAAAGAAGCCACTTTTAGCAGCTTCTTTTTGCTCTGTGAGGGAGCCCCGCGGTTTGGAAGCTGCGGCTCCCTCGCAGAGCAAGCGGGGGCGCCGGCAGACTGCCCTTTTTGGGCGGTCTGTAAAGGGCCATACAAAGCTTGGTTTCCAGAACTTTTGTCAATTTGGTCACCTGCCTCTGGAAATGTCAATATACTTCTTGAACTATGTTGCCCAAAATTGGATGCACTATTCCAGGTGAGACCTGACCAAAGCAGACTAGAGTGGCACAACTACTTCCCTTGATATGGACACTATATATCTTCTTCTTGTTGTTTTTTTACCATACTTCTCACTTTTTACCCATGTTTAGCTTGTGGTCTCTAAAACCCCTAGATCCTTTTTATGTATAATTATTTTAAGCCAGGTCAATAATATATTTGTGCATTTCATTTTTCTTACCTAGATGTAGTAACCTGAGTCATTTCTTTTCAGAATGAAGAGGAACCATGAGTAAACATTATTTGGGATCAACCACTCAGCCAGTTACAAATCCACCTAACAGTAACTCTATCCACCTCACAATTTAGCAGTTTTCCTGCAAGAATATTATGGGAGACCTTGTCAAAAGCCTTACTGAAATCAATATAGGCTGCATCCACAGCACTTCACTGATCTATCAAGCTTGTAACTCAAGAGAGAGAAAGAGAGAGAAGACTTCCCAGGTTTTCTCTAAATCTCTGTTTGGAAACTTTCCATTCTGAATAGGCTTTATTGCCTATGACAACCTGACTAACCCTCTGTCATAGCTTAAGTCTTGCTGCTGCAGGTTGGATTGAGACTTGAACCAAACACAAAGAGGACAATGGCAACCACTCAGTAATATGGAAATAGGTAGAATAATGAATTTGAAGACAACACTGAGAGATGAGAGGAAAACCTACTCCTGGAGCCTGCCAAACCCACCCACTGGAAAGAAAGTCTGACCTTCCTTCCACAGCCCAGCCTCTTCATTACCTATCCTAGGTTTTATTTCTTAATCTTCCTAAAGAGACTGACGTCAGAGGATCCCAGAGGATGTTCTCCGCTGCTGCTCCCAGACTGTGGAACGCCTTGCTGGAGGAGATCCGTCAAATAACCAGCCTAGATAGCTTCAAAAAAGCTGTCAAGGTGGATCTCTTCCGGCAGGCCTTCCCAGAATAGCTCAATCTAATTTCTCTACTCTCCCTACTTTATGTAACCACTGCCTCTACTAGAAAATTGCTGTCATTTGAACAGGTTTTAATTTTTAAACTGTATTGTATTTAATCCTGTTTCAAGGGGGGGGGAGTCAGTTTATTTATTGAAAGTATGTATTATTCCAACATATTCTAGTCATGTAAGCTGCCTTGATTGATGCAGCAGAAAGGCAGGGTATAAGAATAAAGCTTATTTATTATTATTTTTGTGGGTTTTTCGGGCTATGTGGCCATGTTTTAGAAGAGTTTCTTCCTGACATTTTGCCAGTATCTGTGGCTGGCATCTTCTATTTATTTATGTGGAATGTGGGGAAAGGTTTATGTACATAGATTCAATAAGATATAGTGATTTAATAAGCCTTAAGAGTCAAAATACACTTTGTCATGGTTCCATCCCATGGAATCCGGGAATTTATGGTTTTTGGCTCTTCAAATGAAAAATTCTGGAGGATGCAGCCATAGCAACTAATCTAGTACCAAAAAGCTATAACTCTGCAGTGTGAAAGACACTGTGACGATGCAAGAACACCACAGATTTGCTATGATGCACAACAGTCTCTACAGGCCTTAAAGAGCTTAGCAACCTATCACTTCTCTTCTTCCATGTTGTTTGCTATTATCACTTAGGTGATGTGTGGCTAAAGCTACAACTGACATATAAAATGGCATGGATTTGACACAACACAGATCAGACATGAAGTACCACCAAACATGGCCCAATTGTATATCTTCCAATTTTCCTACTTATTGTCCATTGTGCAGTGGGGAATACCCACCAACATTTCCTATAACCGGGTGAATAAATCGGTACACTGAAGATACATATGCCTTACCTTGTTATTAACTGCCTTTGAGTCAACCCTGACTCCTGGCAATTCTATAAATGAGACCTCTCCAAGCCCTCCCATTCTCCACTACTCTGCTTAGGTCCTGTAAAATCATACCTGTAACTTCTCTAATTGAGTCTATACATCTCTGGCCTTCCTCTCTTTACTTCGCTCCACCTTTCCTAGCACCACTTTTCCTAGCATTACTATCTTTTCTAGTGAATTGTGCTTTCTCATGATGTAAGCAAAGGGCAACTGTCTCAGTTTGGTCATCTTAGCTTCCAGGCAGATTTCATGCTTGCTCTGTTCAAGGGCCCATTTGTTTATCTTTTTGGCTGTCCATGGTATCCTCAGCACCCTTCTCTAGCACCACATATCAAATGAGTTGATTTTCTTCCTATCTGCTTTCTTCATTGTCCAGCTTTTGCATCTGTACATGGTGATGGGGAATACAGTGGCTTGGACAATTATAACATTAGATTCAGTGCCCTACCGTATGGCTGGAATCCTGTTGGTTGATCCTAGCTAGAGTACACCCATTTACTATATTGTTGAATGGTGAGTCAACACACAGGTAAATCCAACTGATTCAATGGTTTTACTCCAGCTTGGACTAACAGAAGCATTTAGCCCCATGTGCCCCATCCTCAGGGTGCTGAGGATACCATGGACAGCCAAAAAGGTACATTTGAGGAATTCTGCTTAGACATCCATGAATTAAATATGTCCATTGTACAGTGGCAAAAAAAGAGTACAGTTATATGTATAAGGGAACTTACTCACGTGTATGAAACCAACAGGGGTCCATCTTTGGGCTTGTGGTAATGGGGTGTGCAAAACAACAGCTGTGTGTGTTGCCCATTTCTGCCATACAGCAACAGAACAGCCTGATACTCAGAAAAATAAACATGATATTAATGAAGTTGTGGCAGAGTGTTTAGGAGACCTGCCCATCTTTTCCTTAAGTGATTTTACATTCCCAGCCTTTGTGTATAGCCCAAGTTCATTTACAATTAGTTCTGTAGGCTGATGACAGGAAGCAGAATATTGTTTCTACAGTGAAGGCAACATATGACTCATACATGCTAGACAAATATATTGGGGGGGGGGGAAGCTGACCTCTGCCCTTGCTTGTCTCAAATGATATGCCAGAAACCCCCTTATTAAACAAGTCTATTTAGAATTAAATGAAATATACACAGCTCAAAAAGGCATGAAAGCTATTTCCATTATTTAGTGCAAGAATACATCAGCTGCAATTTTATTTCCTGACAATCCATGTCAGATATAATAGAATATGCTGCCTCAATTAAAAGCCATTGACAAGCCCCACTGCAATCTTTTGTGGATTTGCTCTTTTTTAATATAAGGACTCTCATTCAATAAGAAAGTACAGTTGGCCCTCTGTATCCATGGATTTTTTACCCATGGATTCAACCACCCATGGTTTGAAAATATTAAAAATATTATATATCAAAAGCAAGCCTTGATTTTGTCATTTTAACATCATGACATTTTACATTACTATGCAATTTAATGGGACTTGAGCATCTATGGATTTTGGTATCCATAGCGGGTGCTGTAACCAAACTCCAGCAGATACCAAGGGCCCACTATATGACTAATTATGGATGGGCTTATTTATTTATTTTTAAAGAAATACTTCTGAAGTGTCACTTCTCTATTTTTATTTTTAAAATTATGGCATGAAGTCTGACAACAAAGATATCTAACATGGCTTACGTGGGCGTTTCATGCAACAGGAACTCCTGCTCCTCTTCTGCTCCCTGTAGACCATTGTGTCCCTCCAAAATGGACTCCACAGGGACCCTGGTTTTCTGGTGCAGATTAGGAAATCAGCAGGGGGAAGGGCAATCTGGTCTGCCAGGAGTGTTCATTATAGATGCAAAATATTATTGATGTTTAGAGACACCACTGATTTTAATATTCCCAATGTCTACTTGGTGACCTTGATATCCCTATATGATATCTTCACATATATACAATAGCAGTAGAGTTGCCAATTGATGTTTTTAAAGTGAAAAAAAGGATGGGATATTTACAGTGCATTTTATGGAATCATAGAATCATACAGCGGGACAGGACTACAAGAGCAATCCAGTCCAACCTCCTGCCATGCTGGAACACACAGACTCCCAAAGATGGAGAGTCCACCACTCTCCAAGGTAGTCTATTCTGCTTTTGAACAACTCTTACAGTAAAAATAAATTCTTAATATTTGGGAAGAATCTCTTTCCTTGTAATTTGAATTCATTGGTTCATGTTCTAGTCTCTGGAGCAGGACAAAACAACCTTACTCTACCGTCTACATGATGTCCCTTTAGCTATTTAAAGATACCCTACATTTTAGGACTGGATGGCCCTTGTGACCCTTTGATTCTATGATTACGTGACTCTTCTAGTCACTTCTCATGATGTCAGCACAACAGAAGTTGAGTTGGTCAGATGTTCGTATTTTATTTTAATTTTCTTGGCTATTGCTGCAGACCATGAGATAAAAAAAAATTATTAGTTACCTTTATATCCCTTTACTTTCTCCAGTAATCTGAAGGTCGCATACAGCTCTCGTTCTCCTCACAAAAAAACCTGAAAAGTAAATCAGACAAAGAAAAAGAGAGACAGAGAGATTGAGAGAGAGAACATGTCCCAAGACCACCCAATGCATGTCAGTAAGAACTTGAAGCCAGATCTCCCATGTTTAAGTCCAGTTTTCTAACCATACACCACACTGATTCTTTTCATCATTAAAATTTTTAAAACCATATAATAATATCCTGCTCTGTGGCAGTATTCTGCATTCAGGACCAGAAAGAAGGAACTATAAAGGATCAGGACCTCAAAAGATCAGGATCACAAAGAAGGAACTATAAAGGAAGATTTCATTTTGATTCACAGAGTGTGCTGAAAAGCCACAGTCAAATTTAATCAAAACTCAAGGATCTCAGTTAACTAAATGGATTTCTTTTGCCTCTTGTGTCATGGAACAATTACCAAGCTGGAATTATTTTGGACAGCAAACAATGGGGGCATTTACATACTTTGTGAAAGATCAGCAGCAGCTTGGCTCATTATTTTATCAACTTTCCCCTTATGAGACTGAAGTCGTTAACAAATGAGAGCACTCATAATTCAGCCACACAAAGATGTGCTTAATTAGGGTGTATCCACAGAGGGAAGCTTCCCATGATTCTGGCTCTTGATGCAGTTGAGAACTGCATATGAAAGTAGTAGTCTTTACAAGAATGAAAGGGGAAAAAACCACACACACAAGGGCTATGAGGTGACATCCACATGATTAGGAATGGACATATCGTTTAGGTTTGCTTTCTCAAGTATATATTTTTAAATAAATAAATAAATCTTTGGTTCTTTCTGTCCCACTTCTAAAAATTAAAATTAAAACCAGAGGCTGGAGCAAGGGAAATGCTTTTTTGTACACACTTCCCAGAATCCACCAGGCAGCCTGGCCACTTGTCATGCTGGCTGGGAGATTCTGCAACTGGGGTCCCATTTAGCAACTTAACTGAAGAACAGAAGAGCTGTGTTTGATCAGATCAAAATTCTGTCTAATCCAGCATTCATCTTCATTGCCCATGGAAACTCCACCAGCAAAACATGAGTAGAGCTATGTTCTCTTTCTCATGCTCCCCAACAGTCAATATAAAGAGGCATACAGCCTCTGATTCTGGAAGTGATATATAGTCATCCAGACTAGTAGTCACTGTGTGCAAACCACATTATAGAAATACTGCAGTTTGCCACCACTTTATTTGCCATGGTTTCATTCTTGCAAAATTACATATCCCAGAATTACACACGATGAAGCTACAGCACTTAATGTGGTGTCAAACTGTGTTATTTCTACAGTGTAGATGCACCCATTGATAGCCCTAACTGCCATGAGTTCATTCAATTACCTTTTCAAATTACAGGAACTTCTAGGAATGACCATATAGCACCGGTATTGAAGTCCCTGCACTGGCTGCCTATTAGTTTCCGGGCAAAGTACAAGGTGTTGGTGATTACCTTTAAAGCTCTACATGGCTTGGGCCCAGAGTACTTGAGGGAACGCCTTCTTCCCTATTGTCTGTCCCGCACACTAAGATCCTCTGGAAGAAATCTACTACAGCCAAAAAAATCTAGGCTAACATCAGTCTCCCAGAGGGCCTTTTCTATTACTGCTCCAAAACTATGGAATCACTGCCAGAGGAGATCTGTCATATTTCCACTCTGACAGCTTTTAAGAAAGCACTCAAGACGGATCTCTTCCGGCAGGCCTTTCCAACTTAGTTACCCTCCCCAGATATAGAAATATTTGTCCTCTTATCTGTCTGCTCTTCCCCTATCTTTCTGCCTATTTTTTGTTTAATGTTTTTAATGTTTTTATACTATAACTGTTTAATTCTGTTTTAGTACTGGGAATGGGGGGGGGGAGGTCTAGGGTTGATTTTTTTTAAACTCTATTGTAATTTGATTATTTTACTGTTGTAACCTGCCAGATTCTTCATGATTGGGCGGGCTAGAAATAATATTATATATTATTATTATTATTATTAATTATTATTATTATATATGTCCATTTGGTTGGCCATCACTACATCGTATGGGAGCAAATCTGCCAATTTAACTATGTGCTGAATAAAGATGTATTTACTTCTATATAAAAAATGGACCAGATCAAATTATTATCCATCTCAACTAGCTAGATTCAATAAGCACAGCTGTTTCCACCAGAGAGAGGAACAAGTTGCCCCGATCTGCCTGTATCCATTAAAAATCCAAAAAAGCTGTCCTAGAACATTATGTCATAATTCAAATGCAGGGGTTTTGTTTTTATTTTGTTTTTTGTGGAGAACTAATACTCAAAGCCTGCTGCCTGAATGGGTGGATCTGTGAGTTTCACATTCCCTCAAGTGCAAATAATTTTCCAAGTGACTTGGGTCCCATGCTGGGAGAAAGACAGAATTCAAATAAAATAATAAAAATAAAAATGCCAGCAACAAAGAAACTGAGGTACATTCATATTTAAGAACTTACAAACTGTCAAAATTCACACACACTGTTCTGAGGATTGGAAAGGACTACACAATTAATGTTATTTGACACTGTTTTAACTGACATAGCTCAATGTGATGGGATTCTGGTATTTGTAGTTTTGTGAGATATTTAGCCTTCTCTATCAGAGAGCTCTGGTGCCACAACAAGCTAAAAATCCTGATTCAGTAGGCTGGAGCCATGACACTTAAAGTGGTGTCAAACAACATGAATTCTGCAATGTGGCAGCAGCCCTAAATAGCCAGAGTGGTGTAATGGTCTGACTATTGGACTGACTATTCACACTATACAGTCATAGCACTGTGATTTCCCTTTAACTATCATTATAACTGTTGTGGCTCATGTGTTGTGCCCATAACCCTTGTTGGGGCGTACGGAAATGACGCGCAGTGTCCACCACTACCACCTGCAGAGTTCAACCACATCGACAGGACGCCAAGAAGAAGAAATCTGTGAAGATGTCTTCAACTAATAACGACTCTTACAAGTCTTCACTCTAAACGAGGGCTTTAATCTCCCTTTGCAGTATTTACAACATTGATATACACAGTGTATTGGACATCCGTCTCTAATACACACTATTTACACTAACCAACAATAACACAGCCTCTGAGGCAGCCACATTAACACACAACCATCTCATTGCCTCTCAGTAGGGATGTAAAGAATATTCTCCAAAATTCGAAAATTAGTAGAAATATGTCTAATTCGAAAATTTCGAAAGCATTTTATAGAGAAGAAATTCTGATCACTTCTTGATCATGAGTAAGAATTTTGATTTTTAATCATTTCCAAATGAAGAGAAGAGAAGAAACTTTCAGCTGACAATCGGATGGCCAGGATTTGGGTATTTTGCGTAAGAAAAGCTACCATTCATCCTGGGTTTTACCAGAGGCTATTTCCTTTGTTAGGGTGATTCCCCTCCCTAACTTTGCTCACTCACAGCTTTGCTTTGAAAAACAAAAGAGAACAAAAGGGGAGGCCTTCTGCCCTTTATGCCATGCTCTGCCATTCAAATTCTCACAGAAGAGAAGAAGGGTGAAATCTTAGCATTGGATCATCTCATCCAACCCCATTTTTGGATACATCATATTCTCTTATTCATGGATATTTTGAACTCTCCTTGCCATATATATATATATATATATATTGCAAAATAAAAGTAGGTTTGCCTTAGCATCACCTTGAGAGAGCTGGAGAGAGAGGTTTGTCATGCCCTGCCTCTGAGGCTGAGAGAATGTGCACTCTCCTTGCCAATTATTATTATTATTATTGCATGACCTTAGCATCACCATGGGAGAGGTGCAGAGAGAGAGGGCAGGGAAATGTCTAACAATTTGTAAGCTGCTCTGATAGCCTTTTGGCTGAAGAGCTGGGCAATAATAATAATAATAATAATAATAATAATAATAATAATAATAATAATTAGAGTGCTAATCCCAGCTCAGCCACGTAAATCCCTGGGTAAGTCATATTGTCTCAGCCTCAGGGAAATTCTTAACCATCCTTGCCCAAAAGCAAACCAATCATAGAATAAATAAATAAATAAATTGTAACTTTATTATTTAAAGAGGCTTTCTTGAAATGAAACAAAACCAAAGGGCAGAACCATAAGCATTTACATGGCTGAGCTGGGATCAGGACTCTAGCCTCCCAGTTCACCATAGAAATTCACTGGCTGACCTTGGACAAGTCACATGCTCTCAGCTTCAACTCCAACTCCTAGGTATTCGTTCATGGTAGAAGGGGAGGGGTTGGATGACCTCTTGGAATCCCTTTGAATGCTAGGCTTTATCCATGGCAGAATTCCTGCCATTGCACCCCACTGCGCTCCTTTTTGAGGATTCCTGCTTGGCAGAAGAGCATTGGCATTTGACACACCACCCTCCCCTTCTCATCTGTGAGGGTCACACTGTCTCACGTCAGGGGCAGCCCATGGCAAAACTCCTCTTTATGACAAGAAAACCCTTGGTTTGTCCCATCTTGCAGTGCCATCCTGATGTTGAACAGGGGTCAGACTACATGTCCTCTAGGATCCCATGTATTCCTATGTATTACTTCATAACAGAAGGGGGTTGGACTGGATGGTCCTTGAGGGTCCCCTCAACTCTACCATTTCTTGTTGGGGCTTCAATCACAGTTTATTTGTTGCGTCTGGGCTTTTTTTTCCCTTTTGTGTGTGTGCCTTCAGGTTTTTTTAAGCATAGGAATGTTCTTTAAACATCTGCCAAACTTCCTTTTGACATGGTAATTGAGTTTGAAATGCAAAGTAATTAGCGTAATTATTCGACTTGTCTTTTATTGTCATTCGAGAAATCTGTGAAAAATATTTTGCTAGCTTCTGAAAGGGAGAGAAGAAATCACCCTTTGAAAGGGGGATTTGTGGAACGAATATTTTTTAAAGAAATTCTCTTCAAGTTCTCAATGAACGAGAAGAAAAACATGGGTTTCTCAAATCACTACCTCTCAGTAACAGACTCAGCCCACTCTCAGGCACCAACTGTCTCCCAGTCACAGACACAGCCTACTCTCTGAGGCACCAACTGTCTCTCTCTCTCCCTCAGTGACAGTTGAGAACTGACAGTTGACAGTTGCATCAACATTCTGATGATGCACTGTTTGAATGCTGACACATTAGCTGCCACTGGAACTGTAAATTATCTGCACAACAGCTCCCCCTAGTGGCCACACCAATGTCATTTCCTGACAATAACATCCTGTGGAATCCTGGAATGTGAGGTTTAGCAAGGGAGTATTCTCAGCCAAATAACTCTAATGCCTCAGCAAACTACAAATTCTAGGATTCCATAAGATGTAATCATAGCAGTTAAAGTTGAATTATAATGCTGCAATTTCACAGTGTGAAAAGGTCCCAGTAGTGGTGTCACTAACTGTGGTGTTACCTGGTGCAGGAAGGGTGTGCATGAGCCCCTCCTGCTCCTCTGTCCTGGGGCTTCCTCCTCCATAAAGGAAGCCCAGAGACAGAGCAACTGCTAATGGAATCTTTGCACCTCTCCTGCTCCCCTGCCCCTGGGCTTTCTTCCCTGGGAGGAAGCCTGGAGACAGAACAAGCAGCATCCCTCCTGCAATGAAGGGGGAGGAAAGCCCAACTCTTCTTCTGGGTGTCACCTGTTGTAGTCCAAACCACCTGCAACTTGTCAGTGATGCCACTGGTCCCTGGTACAAGTTTATGCTGAGCCATGAAATTCACTCTCCCAACTTCAGCAAATTACTCTTTCTCAGCCTCTTATACGATGCTTCTGAGAATAAAGTGGGAAGAAGAGCCATCTGCACGTCAATGAAGGAAAGGTAACTGAATGAAGACATCTAACTTAAAAATACCTAAAATACATACATACATTGCTTCCCTTTTACTGCAAAGTCAACAATATGCCATGTCGGTTACATGAAGAAGAACATTCAGGACTATCAAAACAAACAAACAATAAAGAAAATGTATTGGCTTAAATATAATTGCTAGTTCCAACTTGAGTAGACCTGTTCAAACAACTGTGAATGGTAAATCAGCACTTCTGTAAATCCCATTGATTCAATGGGTTGTCTCTAGTTGGAAGTAGCAATTAGGCCATGGATGGAAATCATGTGGCTCCTACAGATGCTGTTGGGTTACACATCTAAGAGGTCCTTACCATTGCAGTTAAAGGTGCTAGGAGCTGCAGTACAACATCTTGAGGGTCATATGAGTCCTACCTCTTCTTTAGACCATTGTGTTTCCACAGCTCTTTAAGTCTGAAAAAGTAGAGGGTTGTGTTTTTTTTTTAGTGGGTTGGAGCATGGTACAGTTCAGCACATGCTGCTGGATGACATACAAGTGGTTCATTCTGAAGGAAGCAGAGTACAGATGAAAATCAAGATAGGCTAATGAAAGAATCTACAGAAAATCTACAGCACTAAATAAATAAAGCATAATAATAATAATAATAATAATAATAATAATAATAATAATAATAATGAACCATTACTATCCCAAGCTTGGAGAGCCATGTGAATTCGTTCAGGCAGTCAGTTCTGGTAAATAATCTTTATCAGAAGGCAGGTCAAAGTCGGAGGCTGAGCAGCATTTTCTCCTTACGTGTGACCATTTTATTTAAATCTATACAAAGTTGTCATATTCTCCTGGCCTCTAGTCATGTTCTGTTTAATTCTCTTCATGAAGGTTAATTATTGAAAAGTGAACCGGAACACAAGGCTGGAAGGAAGTGGACAAAAGTGGATAATCAAAGGAAACTGACACATTACACTTTTTTAATGCCTTCCAGAGATTTGTTTTAGCTTCACCAAGATAACATTTTCAAAAAGAAAAAAAAGAAAGAAAGAAAATATCACATTATGTCCTATTGATCTTCTAAGGCAGAAAGCATGAGGAGTGTTGTCCATTCCAACATAAAATGAAAGAGAAACACAAGAAAGAAAGAGAAAGAAAGAAAGAAAGAAAGAAAGAAAGAGTTTGGTTCTGAAGATGTGCACAATGGAGCCTTGTAGTGGAGCAGGAACTCACAGAGTGAAAGAGTGCTGGGATGTCTTTATTAGTAGAGGCAGAGTTCATACAACACAATCACTCATTGCTACACTGTCCTCTGTCAACTCAATATATTACTGCTATAAGCTGATTCTAATAAACTCTATATTATGCTAGATATTGCCATTCTTTGTTGTGTGGTATATATGTATATATAGAGAAACACAAGTGCCTGACTTTTTGGACTCTTCTTGGAGTTATACCTACAAGGGACTGTGATAATGGGTGTCTGCACCTCATAACTGACCACTATACAGCCGAATATATGGTGGGGAAACAAGCATTTGAGGGCTTAATGTTAGCTTTTGAAAGAGCTGTTTGAAAGTGGATATATCTTTCCTGAGGCAAAGAATGCCAGGAGTCTTCCATAGAGGACTCTTACAAGTAGGTCCCTGGTATGTCAACCAGTTTGCAGACAGAGAGGATTTCTGTTTGGAGCACCATTGATATTCCCAGCTTTCTGCCACACTGCCTCTTATTCCATACATTTATGGTTTCAGAGACATCTAAAGCCACCATTCTCTTTGATGGTTTCCATTGGTGTGATGCTGGGAGGTGTCTGAAAGGAGTGCCTTTGGCTTTTGAGATATAAATGGAAAGGAAGTCAATGCTGGAGGGCAGAATTAAAGGAGCCACCAACTAGTTTTTGAAGAGAGGTTATTAGTTCAGCCACACTGCCCAAATGCCTTTGAAGAAAATCCTTTGGCTTGGGTCATCATTACAACCTCCTACTTCAATAGCTGCTTCATCAAGAGCTCTAATTAGCACCGGATGTTTCAACCTGGATTTGAAGCTTGCTGCCCCATGCCTTTTTCTGCAACTAATGAAGAGCAAATATTATTTATTAATTATATTGTTATATTATTTACATAATTAAATCTTTCATCCTTGTTTTAGTGCAAACTGACTTGCCTGCCCTGGAAAAGTCAGAAGTTATAAATTTTAAAAATAAACACATTGTTTCTGTCTGAAATATGCCAAGTACCAAATTAGGTGGACATTAAAACTACTACTAGAATATGTGGCTGCAGGATGTCCATTTTTGCACTGCCAAAAAAAGGAGTAGGGTGTCCTTCCCCAAGAATGGACAAAGGATGACACAGGTATTATATGTGGAAATTTTCATCTATGAAAATTTGTAAACAGTTGCTTTAATTTGAACAGTAACACATGGCATGTCACCATAGTAGAAAAGGTTATATAGCCAGGTAACCTCAGTGCCTGCTCAGTTTGCTTTCCAGCTGCTGATTATTGGTGGACAACTGTCCTCTGCCTTCATTTGTTCTTGATTATTATATTTAAAATGCATGAAGACTGGACAGCCTTTCAAATAGAGCTGCTGTGGATAAGCTATGATTCTTCATATGTTACTGAACTTCAGCCCTCATTAAATATATCCAGTCCAACCTGTGGTGATGGGAACTGCAGCCCAACAACATCTGAAAAGCCATAGGTTGCACACCCCTGAGACAGTGGTTGCTGACCTATGAAGGAAAGCCATCTGATAGCCCTTATCAGAATACAGTTTGCTGTAAGGTAGGACACAGGGCCACTTTAACTGCTTAACTTGGCTACAATCTTGATGTCATTAGTAAAGGATATTGGTAATTGATATACCAACATATTTTATGCTTACTATGCATTTAAATGAATTGTTAATTGTTGTAATGTTGTGCTGTAATACAATTTTTATTATATATTACAATTATTCCTTCACAGAGTCCTCCTTTGCTGCTACATCAAGTTGTTGACCAAGGGGTCTTGAAGACTGTGAGAAAGAGTTGAGGGGGAGAAAACACCTGGAACTTTGCTGCAATAAAGTATTGCTAAGCCGTGCTATTGTTAAAAAGGCTTTTATTTATCTTGCAGATGCATTTCGGGAAGACCTTTCTTTAAGAGCTGGTTCTTTATTTATTTCTGTGGCCAGAATTTGGTTCTTCTGTTTCTCTCTTTCTGTGGCCATCTCATGATGAATTGACCACAAGATATATGAACAATATGATCATGAGAAATAGTGAGAACCTGTATCTGTGGAAGGACTACTAGCACTGATAAAACTGCAGAGTAAAATCTGTAAAGTACAGTATTCCAAGTATTGTGTCTTGTGTTATTATTGTGTTTATACTGCCTATTTTTGGTGATCTGTTCTGAGCACAAACTATTTGTGGAAAATGAAATATAAAAATAATTGGATTTGAGTATGAGTATGGAGTTTTTATTGAGTTGAAACACTTCTCAGCATTAATCCCCTTTTATAGAGAGGTCATAATAACCTGCTTTGGACAACATACTGTATGTTAAAAGTTGGAGGAGGATTTTTTCCAGCATGTGTGGAACAAACTGTGATATATCTGTACAACTGAAACACACACACACACACAACTTACCAGGTCATTGTGACTGTGTTTGAAGTAAAGACCATTAAACTTTTGTATTGCTCTGAGTCTAAAGAAAGAAACACTACTTCAGTAGATGCCTTCTGAAGAGTTTCTGTTAACACCATGAATTTCAAATAGTATGCTACCACAAGCACTTTCCTGTGGCTAATAAAAAGTTGTGTTATTTATCAATGATACTGTGTAATTGTTTACATATTTTAATTTTTTATCCATCGGTATCTAGGACAGCCATTAACAGATCCCTCCACATACACACACCAAGAAGAATTACTTCATGAAAAAAGGACAAATGAATATAAAGATTTGCATAAAATTTCAATATATAATACAGATCTGTGAATGCACATTTAGCACTGATCACTGTAATTTACACAGAAATCCATTTAATCATGGTGGGGAAGACTGTGACCCAGAAACTCATGTATCTGTTCATTCTGCCATCAAGGAGTTAACAGTTGAACAATTTCAAAGCCTCTACTCTCCCTTCTTATGGTTATTTTTCTTTTGAATGGGACTTGAAATAGCCAGCCTTCAAACAGAGGACACCTTCAGAGGACAACTTTTTAGGATGACCTACTTAATTGTCCCCCCCCAAAAAGAACATAAAGACAAGGAGGAGACTAGTCTGGCCCCAGCCAAAGAAGGAGCAGCTGAAGGAATCTTGCTTTCCCTTTCCTTGGTAGAAAGAACACCTATTAGAATTTTGTAACCAAGAACTGAGAGCAAGAATGATACAATGGTTTGTGTATTGAACTCAGATTCCTGAAGGCCAGGTTAAAATCCGTACTTGGCTATGAAAACCATGTTCTCTCTCTGCCTCAGAGGAAGGCAAAGGGAACCCCCCTCTGATTAAATCTCACCAAGAAAACCCTGTGATAGGTTTGCCTTAGGGTCACCATAAGCTGGAAATGACTTGAAGACACTCATCAACAACAAAAGTTTTTAAATTAATAAACTCTTTGCCTGCTTAATACATTCTATAAACAAGCCACTGCAAAGCATAACAAGCAATCTAATCCATATGTGTACTGTTCAATACAAAATCCAGTAATTACTGGGATTTTATTTTATTTTTTTAAAGCTAAGTGCTGGAAGAAACGATTGCTGTAGTCTCTTCTGGTTTCTAAGTGAGTCCGTGTATTCAGTCAGGCCCAAGCTCATTTTCTCCTCTTTTGAAAAACAGAGCATATGTATATTTGAACAATTGTTACTCAAGGAATGATTTGCAAAAATAATGAACAAATATTGAGTTTCTACATGTGTGTAACAATTCAAGAAAAACAGATGAGGAATGTCATTGAGTTTACTGAATGCATATTTTTCTTTCAGTTATTTGCCCACCTCTGTGTCACTGGAGGTAAATACTGTGGGGTGCAAGCAAAGGGTGAATACTGTTGGTTTAGAACAGCGGCTAATCACTTGCAATTAGCACCCTATTGTGCATCATTAACATGTATTCACCATTCCAACAAATCTTGACAATCAAACCAAGGAAGAAACAGAAAGCTAAACTGCTTTTCTTTTTCTTTTTTATACCTGTTAATAGCTTCTGAAGCAATTTAGCAATTTGCAAAAATGAAAAGCCAACGTTTTTACAGGACGCAAACACAGTAGAGTTGCTGAAAATGTTTCAGTATTGTTGTTTTAAAGTGCCCACTGGAAACCATGCAGACTGCCAGGCTATGTTTCCCAGAACTCCATATGCATTTTATTTTGATTTATAGGAGATGCTTCCAAAGCTGTAACTCCCTCTGTGAAATAATGAAAAATTCATGTGACACAGAAATCAGTCAACCAACACTCAGATGTTAAAATCTTCTTTATCCTACACACACGCACGCATGCACACACGCGTGCGCGCGCACACACACACACACACACACACACACCTCCCTGTTTTCTTCTAGCCAATACAATTTTTAGACAGTCAAAATCTTGGGATAAAGCATATTGAAAGCTCCAAATCAAAATGCTGATTTAGGAAAAACAGCATACATGAAATTTCTTGTATATTCAAATGTGAGTTCTCCAGTATTATGTACTCTAAGCACCTCCTTATTGTGACACAGTTTATTCTGTATAATAACCTAACTAGAGTTTGGAACAGTGACTGGGAAGTGACAATTCTTAGTGGGTCATCCTGTTTGCCATTTTCTGGACTGCAGTCCAAAATAAATATCCCCTGCAACTTTTGAAGCAAACTATCTTACTGTTGGTACTGCTTGGAATGTGTATGCAATGCTGTACTCTGTGTTTTCCCTGCCAGCTGCAATAAAGGAGCTCCTGGGCTGTCTTTCTTTTTGAACTTGTGGGACAAGAGTTTCAAGAAGACAGGTAAGAAGAACTCAAAAGAGAAGGAAGGCAGTCAACATCTGCCTAGAAAGTAAGCACTTAAAACGATGAAGCAATATATATGATGGGGAAAAATCAGAGGAAGGCAAGAGCACCAGTAATGAAAGCACCATACCACACCAGACACCTAATACAACAGTCACCACTTGAGTAGCTTTTAGACAGGTGAAGCTAGAAATTTGATTTCTGTTTCTCTGCAGATAGTGCCCTGAAGATCTGCAACATGGGCTCCAACCATACATGGTGAGAGAAATCCCAGAGGTCCAAGCAGGGTTCAGGAAAGAAAGAGGCACTAAGGACCATGTTGCAAACATATGATGGCTGACGGAGCACATGAAGGAATTTCTGAAGAAAATCACCATGTGCTTTATAGACTACAGAAAAGCCTTTGACTGCATAGATCATGAAAAGCTATGGAACATCCTTAAAGACATGGGAGTGTCAACACATCTGATAGTCCTAGTGAGGAATCTGTACTCAGGACAAGAGGCTACTCTCAGAACAGAACATGGAGAAACAGAATGTTTCCCAATTGGCAAAGGGGTCAGACAAGGCTGCATCTTATCACCTTACCTGTTCAACTTATATGCAGGCTTGTAAGAAAAGCAGGCTTGGACACAGAAGAAGGAGGAGTGAAAATAGGAGG
Organism: Sceloporus undulatus; assembly: GCF_019175285.1. Lineage (NCBI taxonomy): Eukaryota > Metazoa > Chordata > Lepidosauria > Squamata > Phrynosomatidae > Sceloporus > Sceloporus undulatus. The sequence continues at coordinate 242,957,513 of NC_056524.1, forward strand.
AAGGAATATGAGCAATCTGAGATATGCTTGCTGATAATACCATAATACTTGCAGAAAACCTCACAGACCTGGAATGATTATTAAGGAAGGTCAAGGAAGAAAGTGCAAGGGCAGGCTTACAGTTGAACATAAAGAAAACAAAAATAATGACCACAGAGAATTTACACAAATTCAAATTAGACACTGAAGAAATAGAAATAGTAAAGAGTTCTCATATCTGGAATCAAATATTGATAGAAATGAGGACTGGCAGCCAGGTTAGGAATGGGGAGGGAAGCTATGAAAGAACTAGAAAAGATCCTAAAATACAAAGATATACAATTTATCAGAGAAGTTAGACTTATACAAGCCACTGTATTCCCCATTACCAGGTATGGATGTGAGAGCTGATGTAAGAAAGAAGATAGGAAGAAAATCAATTCATTTGAGATGTGGTGCTGGAGTAGAGTGCTGAGGTTACTGTGGACAGCCCAAAAGACAAACAAATGTGTCCTAGAGGAGATCAAGCCTGAACTTTCCCTCTAAGGCTGACAAAACTTAGGCTGGCGTACTTTGAATCATTGGAAAAAACAATAATGGTAGGAACGGTAGAAGGGAGTAGAAAGTGAGGAAGGCCACATGCTAGATAGGTGGACTCTATTAAAGAGATCATGAGTATGAACTTGTAGGAGTTGGGCAGAGCAGGGGAGGTCAGGGGGTCTTGGAGATGTCTTATTAGCAGGGGCACCACTGGTTGAGATCAACACAAGGAAAGATAACAACAACAGCAAACTTACACTGACCCATGTTAGTTTGACCCAGGTTTGGGGGTCATTTTATCACACACACAAAAATCTAGACTTATACATGATTATATGCAGTACTTGGAAATCCCCAGTTACTCATGGAACAAGTCTTGGATGAGCAGATGTTATTTGTATTGCTTGTGGTCATTCTTCTGCACTTAAGCCAATGCCATGCTTATGTTTTACATAATTAAAAATGACAGAGAAGGCATGTGATGGGCTAGACATACAAGTCTGTCCTTTCTAACAGGATCATTGCTGTTCTGCACAGGATATTTCCATGAATATTCAAGTACAGTCAGTGACAACACTAACTTTTTTTTTACACTTTGTGGTGGGGGGAATGTAAAGTTAGAGTCATGGCAATCACTGAAAAATTGAAGGATGTGCATAAGGTCCAGCATAACAACCCATTGGGTGACCTTGGGCAAGTCACATTTTCTCAGCCATAGAGGATGGTACTGGCATCTCCCTGTGAAGAAACTTGCCAGGTAAACCTCATGATAGTTTTGCCTTAGGGTTTCCATAAGTTAAAAATGACTTGGAGGCACACAGCAACAATACAAAAATTAGCAAGCCATTAAAGAGACAACCATATTAACACATTTGTTGAAAAGGCAGTTAAACATAATTATGATAAAAATGCAGAAGGTCTCCATTAAATAACCTTCTGCAATGGCTGGCTAGCAGTCATGAAAGATCTTTGCTGTGAACACAGAGGGAAAGAGAGCAACCTGGCTTCCCACAGGATAGAATTCCATAGCCAGGGGGCAGCCACTGGGAAGGCACTCTCCCATATCCTCACAAACTGTACACGTCATGTTGGTGGGACTGAGAGAAAACCTTCCCCTGGTTATCTTAAAGCTCAGGCAGGTTCATATTAAGAAATATAGTCTTATCATGAAAGATAAAATGAAATGAAATATATGAAAACACAGTTATGACTGTTGATAAACCCTAGGGCTTAAGAAAATATTATGCACAAAAATTTTACTCCACAATCTTCCTTCCTTCCTTCCTTCCTTCCTTCCTTCCTTCCTTCCTTCCTTCCTATAAAAGCATCTTTGAAGGTTATAATGAGGAAGGGATCAACAGAGGGCTGTTCAACCCTTCTTCTTCCTATTTTAGTCAGTCAAAATGATCACCCCAGCTACTTTTCTCACCACAGGAATCAATCTTGTGTGCTGTGAAGAGAAGAGTAGCTGGAACAGTGGGGAGGATTTTGATTAGGCATGTGGCATGAAGAGAAAGGACAAGCTCTTGCTATAAATTTCTCCCATACCTCAACTAGCATCCTATTAATGAAAGCCAGCATGGTGTAATGTTTTGAGTGTTGGACTCTGGTTTGATTCTATGCTCTGCCATGGAAACCCATTGGGTGACTTCTAGCAAGCCACACACTCCCAGTCCTAGAAAACCCCATGATAGGTTCAGTATAGGTTTGTCATAAGTTGGAAATGACTTGAAGGCACATAACAACAACAACAGCAACAACAACAACAACAACTCTTGTTAATGTAGGTGAAACTAAAAATATCCCTGCTTAGTCGCTTTTTGGTTGTGGTAGATGGAGGTATTAAGTAGCTCCATGAACAACAACTCTCCATGCTCTTACCACTGTACAATCTGATTGGCCCCCCAGAAGGTCTAGGAGGAGTATGATAGTGTGATGTATCATCTAGGTCTAGACTTCAGCTTCCAGGGAGGCTATTAAAAGCAAGCCAAAATAAATAACATGTTTGGCCATTCAGTGTTGTTCACAGTCCTTTGTATTCTGTGCCTTTTGTTTTAAATGTTTTATGCTTTTTGATAAGCTCATTTTGTCATGGCCTTTGGCTAGTACGATAAACGTTAACTACTACTACGAGTCAACAGAACAGCATCACTACCAAGTGGGATAGAGAAGGAGAACAGTTTGGACTGAATCAAAGTTATGCAGTAGTTGTCATGCAAGCTTCAGTTTTATTAAGCTGTTCTAACTTTCTGACACAGGTTTGTTTTAATGAAGTCTTCTACCTCTGAACTCAGTGGCATCCTTTCTTCAAGGTGTGGTGGGCTTCCACTGGCTTTCAATGATTGGATCTTGCCATATGAGAATTATCTGCTTGCAATTAATGATAGAAAAGTTTCTGAAGAAAATCATTTATTTCTGGCCTTCGAGAAAAAAGGACAATGTATATCATACATGCTTTCCTCTGGTGAGGTCAAAAGGCATTTACACTTATTGCTTTAAAGATCTTTTAAAATAAAAATGAAAAAGTGAATGTGGGAAACTAATTGTTATAAATTTCACTAGTGTGAATGGAAGGAAGAGTTATCAGCATTATAAGGTACTGATCCTTTGAGGAAAATTGCTGGATATCTGTGAATTTGGAAAAATAGTAAAAGATTTTTGGAGGTTCACTGATTGAGAAAACAATTATGACTCGCCAAATAGATCTGAAGTTCAACCAATCTAGAAAATTCACATTTAGAGATTTAAATCTTTGCTTGCTTCATTCTCACATCCAAGGAAGAAGAAAAAGACTGGGCAAGAATATGAGAGTTTTTGCACATTTTTCAATGACTTTTCACATTTTGGAACATTTATGCAAACAAAATATTTTCACAAAAGCATTGCTTTGGGGACAAAAAACCCTCACACTTTTGCAGCATATCTTCCACCCAAACATAAGTAACAATGTGAAAAATCTTCAGGTAGTTGGCAGTTTTTTTAACACTGCTTCAATGTGACCTTCTTGTACAATATGAGAACATTTGTAAATATCCTTTATAACACTATTTTCACCCACTACAAATTGGAGAGCTTGATGTTACACATACCCCTATTCCATCACAGGCCTGAAAAGGGTGATGAAGAGTACAAAGCATCCATGATATCTCACCAGGCAAAATCCAGATTTTCAAGCTCAAAAGACACTGCTCAAATCCCAGAGCAGTGATGAATGAGGAAGAAAAATACTTCAGTCTGCCTTCTCCTTCTTATTCTGAAGCACAGACACATGTCTCTTCCTCTCTTTGTTATAGCAATATTTTTTCAGGGTCATAAAGTTATTTAAAACAAGAAATAGACAAATTATTTATAGTCAATAATTTATTCCCTAAGCTTACAACCCAGCATGGTACGTGGTCTGACGTTATGCTGGACTCAAAATCAACCAGAAATTACAAAGTCAAATAAGCTTGTTTGCTGTGCTTCCTCAGTGCAAATATATATATATTTGAGTAGCCAAAGCTCCGCGCGTACTATATGGCCCGTCTGTAACGGGCCATGGTCTTGCTCGGTAATAGAAGGACCCAACATCTGTGCCAAGAGGTCATCTTAAGGGAGAGCCAGGGTAGAATAACAGAGAAGGCCTTCTCCCATGTCCTTCAATAGTCAAGGGCCCTTCCAACAAAACTCAGTCATCAGTGGTTCTATACATGTGCATAGCTTTTCCCCACATGTGCAACACTCTGTGGCCTTAATCCAGTTAGTTAGTCCCAGCTAAAGTAGACTCATTGAATCAGTTGGTGAATGGTGAGTCAAACATGGATAGATCCTATGAACTCAATGGTTCAACACTACTTGAGACTAATCATTGGATTCACATACTCCTCCACTGTCCCAATTTGGCAGTTACAGTCTCAATTAATTCTTGTTACCCAATTTTCAGATGCTTTTAAAATGTCACAGTTTTTCACTCGTCCTCCTACTTTTCCCCTTCACCCTTCATTGCTGCAAACTGAGTTCAAAATACAAAAGTACTTTGAACTCAGTTAACCCAGAAAAGGGGAGAGGAGAGGGTGGAATCTTGCTCTTTCCAGTAGGTTCAGGTAAAAGCAAACTGCTCCAACTGCTCCTAGCTTGATGTTTCTTGGCTATCCATTTGTACACATGTAGTCATTGATTGAATGATTACTTTGGTTTTTTTTTAATCTTTATTGAAAGTTTAATAAAAATTACATCAAACAAACAAACATACATCACAACACAGACAAATTAAAACATATTACCATCAACGCCAACAGCAAAACGAAAAACAGTTTGACTTCCTAGGAAGAGGGGGGACATGTTTATGTCATACTATTAATCCTAATACATTTAAGCAGTATATGTATAGACATTTCATACAAGCTTAATGTAATATTAAACTAACTTAAACATCTGTTTTTTTCTATAAGGTTGCATCTGGGCTTTAATTACATATATATCTATTTTATATTCAACATAAATGTAACTATCTTATTTACCAAACATAGTTAGAGATTAAATTTTCTTTTTTCATGTATACCATCAGAGGATTCCAAACCTTCTTTGTTTTGTTCCAATCCAGGTTTTTCATTAAACATGTGAGTTTGTCCATTTCCATGTAGTCCAGAAGCTTCATGAACCAGTCCTCTCATGCTAAGTTTTGTGTATCTTTCCAATGTGAAGCATAAAGTAATCTAGCCGCTGAAATCATATAAAATAACAATTTCCCATGTGTTTTGATTGAATGATTACTTTGTGTGCACAGGAAAGGATGCTTGTTTAGTATTTCATGGTGTTATAGTCCCCAAAAGAAAAGTTTTTCCTGGATTTATGCATAATATATATAATATAAAATTCATGTTTTCCTCTAATAAAAGGATCACTAGGAGGCAAATAATCAGCAGCAGCAACTTCAGAGCACAGCACAGAAGTTATCTTCATGCAAAACTAAATGCCATTTAGTAATCTGGAACTCTTCCCAATATCTCATACACACAGTTGAGATTTTAATCACAAATACATACAGTTAGGCTTCTCTGACAACAAACACTCTTTGTGCATTGGATCATGATCTAATGAAATAAGTATATGAAGGAAATATGAATTATTCAGCCTGCACACAAGCCCTCCTTATTATAATTGTGTCACTTTTCCGCATTCCAGAGCCAAAGAATAAAAACGATAGAAATTAAAAGGCAGACCTTTGAGTAGCTGTTTGACTTAATATGCAAAGTGTTTCAATTCAAACACACACTCCTCACAGGGAGTATTCAAAATCTTTTCTAAAAAAATGCACCCTGGTGGGTTGTGGGTAGGTCAAACATGGAGTTGAGCGTATTTGAAGGGGTCTCGGCAACTCTACTATAGAATCAAGAACATATGCAGTGAGAGCAGGGAGATTCAACCATTTTAAAATTCATATGCACTCTACAAAGGCCTGTGACATTTTATTTAGTGGGTCCTTTTACCTATGCCTTTAAAAAAATCAGGAAGCCAATGCAGATTGTGAGCTAAACATGCACTTTTTGAAAACCATGAATAATATCAATTGATTTTTTTTTATTTTATTTTTTTTGGTAAAAACAATCATTGAAATTGCAGTAGGCTTCAGGAATGAGGGAGAGATAAAGAACTGGACCATTATGTGAAAAAATATTTCTAGAATCCCCAAACCAGCATGGCTACAGGGATTATGGGAATTGTGATCCTATTTTTGCCAAGCTCTTAAAGGAACATGCAGCATGATATATCCACACACACCCCTTGGTCAATGAGGGCCCAATGAGGGTTCAACCTTATGAAATAATTCAAGAAAATGAGAATCTATCACTTTCTACAGCAGACTGTTCTATGGCTATATAGCTCTCACTCTTTAGCATGCTTCTGCTACCGTTCCTCTAAAATTTCCTTTCTTACAATGTCCACATGGGGGAAAAAATACCTGTAATAGCGTGGCTTGCAAGCCATCCTTTGCTGCAAACTGGATTTTCCTAACCTATGTATCTAACATTGTATGATGTTTTGTGCTTACTGGATGGTAAACTATATTCTAACTATATTCAATTAGTTGTGTTTTTTAATAAGTATATATGGTCAACATGTATAGGCTGGTAGCCTGAAAGTGTGTCTTTTAGAGAAGACACATAATGGTCTCTGTTTAATTATACTTCGAATTTTGGTTAAGGCAATCAAAAGTTTTGTGATATGACTGCTTTAAAAAAAAAGAACCAAAGGAACATTATTTTTGTTTTTCCTTGTCAGCCTTACTGATCACCCTGTGCCAGCAAGCTCTGAAAGACAACTCAAGTTGTTTTGTGGTAGGTGTTGCTAAGGTGATTTTATGATAAGAATGGAGTAGTGCTTCATTGTTAACTTGTTTATAAAGGAATATGAATGAAATCTCATCTCCTGCAGCAAGGCAACATTCTGCTTCTGATTAACCATTTCAGGCCTGATGCAACCAGACTGGTTAAACAATCACATCCCTTCATATTCAAATGTTTTCTGATAAGGATAAAGAATATAGAAGATGGTGAGTAAATTCAGCAGGTAGAACATAATTTGTATGGAATCATTATAATCCACAGTACCATATATAGACAGCCATTTGCCTTTAGAAATGACAACAATTCCAAGGATGATTGTATTTTATTCACAAGTCATGCAAATATATGTGCTGTTTTGCCCTGTTGTGCCATTGGAAATAACAACAACGAATTGAATATATTGCAGTTCTAGCTGGTTTTATCTCTTTGAACATCCAAAGTTGTATTTTGCAATCAGACAGTCAAAATATAAGGAATGAATAACTCGGCAGCTAAGACCATTAACTTGTGATAAAATGGCAATTTCACTAGCTGTTCTGTGACTGCCAGAACATATATGTGATAACTATATATCACATAGTTAGAATTAAATAGTAAAAAGACAGACCCAACTGTGAAGTTAAATACCATACCACTGATTTTGGGAAGAAAAATATATTTACATTCAGGACTGACTTTTCCTGTCGAGTTTAATAGGTCTTTTAATTGCTTTATTCTTGCATTTGTACTCATTGCACCCATAAGAGACACTATGGCCCCTCTTCCTTTTCCTCCTTCTCCTCCTGCCTCATGTTTTGCCTTCCTCTTTCTCCTCTTCTTCCTCCTGCCTTGCACCACCCCTTGCCTTCCTCTTCCTCCTCCTTCTCCTCCCGACTCGTGCCGTACCATCCCTTCTTCCTCCTCTTGCCTCGCACCATGCCTTGCCTTCCTCCTCTTCCTCCTGCAACACTGCCCCTCCTCTTCTTAGGCTCCTCCTCCTCCTCTACCTCCCCCCATGGGCTTGCCATCCATGGATGCTCAAGTTTGTGAATGGCATGTCCACAGATAAGGAAGGCTCCCTACTTGCATAAGCTATGTAATTGCAGACCGGCAAACTATGTGAAATTCTAAGAGGTCAGCAGATAGATTTCTGTCCCCATTTGTACCATGTTTCAAACCTTTATCTCATATATCTAAGCACTGCAAACACTGCTTCATCATAGCTCTTCGAAGAGCCCTTTCTAGTCATTTCTCTGGATTTCAAGAACTAAATTTGGATGTATGCAGGTAGAGTATATTTCATAACACTAAGCTGGAGCCTTTTCCCATGTTCATCTATGAGCCACCTGTTACTTTACTGGAGAGGTAGGAATCACACTGCCCATTATGTGCACACAACCCATGCTCATTTTGAAACTTCTGATCTCTTGGACAACCCTACACAAAACAATTAAAGACAGAATTGTTGCTTGGGGAAACCTACAGAAAAGGTAGTTTGTTCCTGACTGAAGATGAAGCCTTGATTTAATGTGTATATTTATGTGTGGTTACCATTTTTTCAAGGTTTTTCAAAAGTGGAAATGAATTCCCCATCATTTCTAGTTTTGATAAAATGCAAAAACCTCCACATTTTTGGAGTAGCTGTAATCTGTGGTGGAACCACAGGTAGAAGCCCCCCCCCCAAGAAATAAAAAGCTTGCTGAGCCTTATTGTACTGACAACTTGTTTACCTCTATGTCCATCTGCCCTTGATAACTGCAGCCATCAAAGTGGAGTGTGAATTACTACTACTTTGATTACCACAGTCAGAATGCACAAACAGACATTGTGATTACATTCTAAAGGTAAATACATTCTTAACACCAGGCACAAATAAATAAACTTAAAACTTGTAATACTATTATATACCAAACTGCATATTTAGTTTTGTTAATACAATGTATTTCAAGGAGCTTGAAATCTAGACCAAACCCTTGCCATGCAAGAATATACAGCTAAAACACTCCTGAAAGATGGCTATCCAAACTCTGTATAAAAATCTCCAAAGAAGGAGACTCCCCCACCCTCCGAGGCAGTCCATTCCATTGTCAAACAGTACTTATTGTAAAGCAGTTCTTCCTAATGTTTTGGTAGACTCTCCCTCTCTCTCTCGTAATTTGAATCAATTAACTCCATTTGAACAGCAACACAGTTTACATCTGTTTTCTCACTGTACTGGCCCTCAAATACAATGACTCTTCAAAGATCTGGGCCCTATGGATCTTGTCACCTCCTGCCCTCTCACCTCAGCAGTATATATCACTAATGAAACAATCAGAGTAGTTCACAAAGATAGTTCACTACTTGACTCCAGCATAACAAGTACTGACTAGCATAGACATAGGTTGGCATCCCGTTACTGATTTGCAAGCATACATCCAACTTATGCCCACTTTTTTGGTCATTTCAAAGGTCAGAATTCACTGCCAACTGTATAATGGCCAAACTCATCAAAATCTATCTTTGAAGCTGCTGCAACCTTCCTCCACATGACCATTTAATGGCAGTGAAGATGGGGGAATGGGCAGTAGAGAAGCAACAAGTCATATTCTTATAGCTGGGCACACAGCAACAGGCATAATCTAGAACTTTCTGGGAGATTTTTGAAGGTCCTGGAAGAGGATATTACTGATGTACATCCAACTGCAAGATCATACCTGGATGCTGCTCCACCACTTCCCTATTCTCCTCCAACCAGCACATGCCCAGGCTAGGGTGCTACTGCAGCTTAAAATGTGGGGATATATTTCAGCCAATATTTCCTTATTATTGGAGAGACACTATGCTTTCCAAGTGAGTCAGCAGACATGTTCATTTGCAAGATACCACTTCACATGTTGCTTTTATTTATGCAGTTTCACACACTTCACACAGAGTGAAGCAAGCAGCTAATACCATCCATGGAAACAGCTGCTGTGCCCAAAATCAGTATGGTTGCCTGAATTGAAATCCTACGTGCAAGCAGCTACAGAGGAGCAAATCAATTAACTCCATTTCTACAGACTTCTTCCTATAGCCATGTCTAGGTGTTGTTCATGCAGAGTTAAACAATGGGAAAAATCCATAGTATATTTGTGCATAGTTTTTAATAATAATAAATAAAACTTTTATTTTTATCCCGCTTTTCTATGACGAGACAATCAAAGCAGCTCACAACACATTAAAATCCACATTCACAACATTATGTCCCAAGTCCCCCCCTTAAAACAGGATTACTCATGTTACAATTAAAATATCTGTTAAAAACACAATAAAAAATATAACGAGGACAGAGCAGTGGGCTAATACATGATGTGATGCATTCAGTTAATAGATGCATTCACTTCCCTTGCCATGACTACAGTGTGCTTATTTTTCTGAGCATTTTTCAAATGCACACCTAATGTGAAACACTCTCCCCATGTGAAGAACACTTCACAAGCTTTGACATGTACGGTGTGTGTGTGTGTTGGTGCGGGGAGAAAATGTTCTCCATCCTGCCTATTAGTGCTGACCTGCAGGTTTGTTTTATTTTATTTTATTTTATTTTACTTTATTTTTAGCTGATTGTATGTACAGCACTGTGTAAATTTACAGTGCTCTATAAATAAATAAATAAATAAATAAATAAATAAATAAATAAATAAGGCTTTGCTCCAGTGTAATTCCATGTTGCTCCTTTTATGTGAGCAGGTAGGAAAGATATGATCAAATGATAAAAACAAGGAGAGTATAGGTGAGCCAGTCCTGGGGAAAAGAACCATGTATACTAGAAGGATGTGTTCCTCCCATTTAAAACAACAACAACAATTTCTGTATTTTCTTTTTGGTATTATTCACTCCCAAGATGCTCTGAGCATCATTAAAACAACCTTAGGATTGCCTATGGCTGTATAATCCCCACCTCTAATATATCAGAATCAGGTTGATATATTGCACTGATGAAAGAGTTTTTAATTAGTGGCCAATCTGACATAAAGTCGGCCCTTCTTTTACATGAATATTTTATACACGGATTCAAGCATACATGGTTGATAATGTTAAAAAAAAGTATAAATTTCAAATATCAAACCTTGATTTTCCATTTTTTATAAGGGATACCATTTTGCTATGCCATTATATTTAATGGGACTTGAGCATCCATGGATTTTGTTATACACGGGGGATCTTGGAACCAAACCCCAGTGTATAACAAGGGTTCACTGTACATATTTTACAGAGATTTGTAGTATCAAACCATAGGTCCACAGAACAAATAATCATTCCCATGTTGCATTATAAAGCAATAAATATATGATATTTCAGAGCCCAGAAGAACCATAACACAGCCGCAGTAACAGACATAGGGAACTGTCAATACCATTTTAATCTGGATGGATTGGCCATTTCATCCATCTTGATTATTTAGACAATTATTTAATTTCTAGCAAATGGCTCAGGCTTGGTGACAGTCCAATTGACCACAGATCATGTTTGGAAACTTCCTTTAACCTGTCATGACCATAAAAATATTTCATACATTTGCACGTTTGGGTGGAAGAAAGCAAACTATACCTTGTTTCACATTGTGACATCTCGCTTTTACCTTGATCCATCATCCCCTTTTTTAAAATTACGGCTGGCAGGAAAGTGACTCCCATTGATTGTGTACTGATTCTCCAATTTATCATCCTGCCAGTTTGGGCAAGTTTCCTAGAGTATCTCTTAAATCATAAAATCACTACTTGCCAAATGGGTGGCAAACCTGCTGTGTTCAAGATTTCTTGTTCTTTCATCAGATTATGAATGTATACATATGCTATAGAGGAGAAAGAGTTTTACAGGTTTTATCTAGACAACATTTTATGCTTCTAGAATGTACCTAAGGACACATTCAGACAGATTAAAAAGACCAGAAGGTCCCAGATTTTGTTCCTCTTCTTTCTGATTTTATTTTGGAGATCCATACATGATTTGTTTATCCCAGAATATTTTCTGTCATCAGCTCCTGGTACAATCAGATACTTTTATACACCCCCCTCCAAATTTTATTTGAAAAATATCCAACACAATCAAAATACAACAACACATCCATCCATTCAAGTTTTGTATAAATTCATAACACATCTTAAGGTGCTTAACCAGAGCCTTGAGTAAGGTATTGAAAATTTTGATAATATTGTGATGCTTTGTTGATGTAATCAATAAAGGAATCAATTTATCTTCAAAAGAATTGTGTGTGATGCATCCTTTTATTATCTTCTCATTGTACGAGAGAATCCCCTTAGCCATATATCCCAGATCCTTTCCCACCCTCTTTGGATTGAGAAATTAGTGTAGCCTCCCTCTTTTCCTACAGGCTTCCACATTACCAGGTATTATCATCTTTTCCAAAGAGTCATGTCATCTCATGATATATCCAAACTGCAATAGATTCAGTATTGCTTGTACTGAGAGTTCAGGCTTGATTTCCTGTAGGACCCACTCATGTGCCTTTTAGCTATCTATGGTATCCATAGAACTCTTTTCCAGCATAACATTTCAAATCACCTCCTTTTCAACCTCCTTCTCTCTCTTCCCTCTATGACACAGGAGGCCAAATTGTGTTTTTAAACTCCCATAATCCCTCACCATTGGCTATGCTGGTTAGGATTGTTGGAAGTTGGAGGTAAAAAAATATCAGTAGGGTTATATTTGTCCATCCTAGTGTACTGATTTCCAGCCATGATTTAGTTTATTAATTATTTATTTTATTTATATCCCACTTCTCACTAAAAAAAGAACCCAAAAGCAGCTTACATTATACAGAATGTAAAAATAAAATAACTAAATTAATATGATGTACAAAAGTTTTAAAAGCATTAAATCATCAATCCAGTTAGAACTTGCTTTAAAACAATTAAAACACAAAACACACTAAATAGCACAATCACAGCACTACTTTCTATGGCCCTTTCCAAATGGGCCTTTTAGTATGTACTATGTACGCACTAGGGTTGCCCGGGGGCATCTCTTTCAGACGCCGCCAACCCTAGTATGTACGCAGTATGTACAAAATGGCAGCGCCCATTCTACATGGGCGCCGCCATTAGGACATCACAACCATGCCGCCTCCAAATGGAGTGGCGTGGGCGTGACGTCCTGGCACCGCAAAAGGGCGCCTGTGGCACCCTTTCCATGGCGCAGGAAGGAGGTCCATTTTGGAGCTTCTTTTGAGTTTTGTTTCACTGGCGCAGCCTTTACACAGCTGCACCAGTGACACAAAGGAGAAAGGGGCCGAGTGGTCCCTTTCTCCCTTTCCCCGCTGGGTCAGGGTGTCCTTGGGCTTGAAGCCCCAAGGACACCCCTTTCCAGGCCGCAGGGAAGCAGCCTTTTGCTGCTTCCCCGCGGCCTGGAAAAGTGGCAGCTGAGGCCCCGATCCATCGGGGAAAGGGGCGGGTACCTGTAATGCACCTATGTTAACCAATTAAACGCTGAAGGCCTCTTTAAATAGGAAAGTCTGCACCTGCCATTGAAAAGACAGCAGAGACATTACCATCAGAGCCTCCATCAGAAGGACGTTTGATAGCTTAGGCACAGCCATTAAGAAGGGTCTTTTTTGTGTCCCTACCAGATGAGACTGGAGGGGAGATGGGATGCAGAGAAAGCTGTCTCCCAAAGATTGTACTACTGGTCCAGTCTGTGAAGACAGAGACTTTCAGAGAGTCTGAGCCATAGCTTTTAGGTCTTTATAGGTCATAACCAGCACTTTGAATTGTGCCCAGAAACAGGCCAGTAGTCAGTGAAGGTGTTTCATAAAGTGAGTTGTGTGTTTCCTGTAACCAACTCCAGACAGCAGTCTGGTACAGTATTTTGGACCTTCTAAAGTTTTCAGACAGTCCCCAAAAGAAAGCCCCATATAGTCTAAATGAGATGTAATTAACACATGTCTTACTGTGGCTTGACCAAACATCTCCAGTACGGGTACAGCTGGTGTACTACTTTAACCTTGTTATGATGTGGTCAAAGCATGACAGCCTCAATTTAATCGTCGTGGCTTCCAGGGAGAGTTAAAGCTTGATCTGTTCTAGGACTCATTTGTTTGTATTTTTGGCCATCCATGGTATCATCGGCACTTTTCTCCAGCACCACATCTCAAATTAGTTGATTTTCTTTTCATCCACTTTCTTCACTGTCCAGCTCTCACAACCATAGATGGTGACGGGGAATACAATGGCTTGGATGATTCTAACTTTAATGTCCATTTTTAGATCTTTACACTTTTGGATCTTGTCTAGTTCCTTCATAGCCATCTTTGCCATTCCTAGTGAGAGTAGATCTGAGTAATTTAATGTGCAAAGTTTCTTGTAAATTCCTCACAGTAGATTCTCATGTGTTCTACACTCTGTTCTTGTGAGGCAGAGTGCTTTATTTAATTATTTATTGTATTTATACCCCACTCTTCAGAAACACTATCAAAGTGGCTTACAAATTGGTAAATAGACTGGTTCAGAGCTTAAATTGTAATCCTGAGGGCAGGGAAATGTCTAATTAACAAGATGAAAGCACTATGACAGCATTTCTGAAGAGTGGGGTATCATGCTCCAGCTCCAGTGGACAGCCCTCCTATTAACTGTGCAGTTAATATTAACACTTGTTGTCTTGGTACTAGAGTCTCTGTGTATCCCCTGGCCACTTGGCTGTGCACTGCAATCTCAGCCCTCCCACATTTGGGCTGCCTTCTGAACATCTTTCTTGTACTGATGCTATTTCTAGACTTGTTCAGATCATCTTTTGTATGCTGATCCTGTGTTTGGATGTTGGAAATGTATTTTGAGTGCATGCCCAGTATGTACATCTTCTATTTTATAGCTGTCACTGAGTTGCCCAAAGCATGTTGGTTCCATGATTACCCGAACTTTCAAAAGTTCCCCCTCCTCAATATTCAAACACATACAGAGCTCCTGATTAACTTTCCTGTTGTAGGAAAGGGACATATTTTATCCTATTTTATTTTAAACTGATAGCTTATGCAATACTTAGTTAACTGAAGGACCTGCTACCACAAGATGTAGCACAATTAACCATGGTATTAAGAGAAGATTAGAAAAATTTATGGAGGTGATGACATGATCATTACAGAATATGCCAAAAGTGAGAAGAAACATGTCTTTTCATCCCAATTGCTGGGGATCAGCAACAGGAGAGAATTTTTACTTTTGGGTCACACCCAACACAGATATGACTCTTTGCTATATTTTTTTCTCAAAGGAAATAATGAGGAATAATAATAATGAGGCAATTTTCTTCTTGCTGAGAGAAAGCTTTTGAAAACTGCAGTTTTGGAAACTATTCACAATCCAGGACACATTCTATGCAAAATTTGCATATGGTTGTTTTGCACAGAAAACAGCATTTGCTGCATTGCAAATAATATTTTAGGAAATGAAGAAAATAACATACTGTTTCCTGCAGAGAAAATAGTATTTTTGTGCAAAACAATAACTTGAAAATTGTGTATAGATTAAATCACATATTTTCTGTGCAGAACACAATATTATAATTAAAATAATAATATAATACAAATCTATTTTCTGTTGAAAAAAACAACCAAATGCAAATTTTGCTCTGTCATGAACAAGGAAGATTCTCAGCCATCCGGGATTCATTTCATCAGGATTTCTTGACACTTGAGAAACATGGTCTTTGACCATACACACACACACACACACACACACATATTTCTAGTATTGTTCCCCACCACTCAAAGCTTGGAAGAAGTATATTTTTAGAAGACAAATCCTCAGGCCACATGGCAACTGTCTGTGAAATTCTAGGAGAGGTAGCCCAAAGTGTAATTTTTCCAAGCCCTGGCTCTTGCTTATGGACTTCTCAAGGATCATCTTGTTGGTTACTGTGGCAAACAGCATGCTAAAATGAGGTAGGTATTTGATCTGTTCCAGTAGTGCTCTTTCTTATGTTATGTGCTTAAGATGGGGATTGAAAGCCTCTGATCTCCTAAAAATTAATAACACTCATTGCCATGAATGGACCTAGCTCTGTGTTGCTATTTATATGCTCTTAAGGTAGGCTTCAATCTCCTCTCCCTTCCAGTCCTTAAATGAATCCTGCCTTCCATATTCAGAGTAAACAACATAAAATATTCACTACCTGCTGTAGCTCAATAATGAACTCTGTGCTGTCTGAAAGGCTGTGAGAACTTGGAGAAGATGCATTTCCCTGGGCATTTATTATTTGCGAGGCTTGCCTTGTGTTAATTACAATGAACACTGAGTTGACAATCTGGAAAATTATACACACAGCATTAATGGATGCTGACCTCCCTTTGCAGCCACTTAGTCTATCGGTGGATTTTTTCTATGTTTTGTTTTCTAATTTTTGTACTTCCTTGATTTGCATTGCCATGTCTGATTCTAAGCTAGTAACAGAACAGATATATTTGATTTGACGGGTTGCACTCACCTTATCCTGGTTTGGGATTTTCATAAAGTACATTTGTCAAGGGAGAATACCCAAGTGGCAAGACAGTAAAAAGCTAGTGGTGCTGGGCTCTGGCAGCCTTAGCCACCATTCCCCCTCAACACTAAAAAAACACACATTCCCATAGGCAAACCTTGACTTTGCCCTTTTACATAAGGGCATTAATTTACTATGCCATAATATTTAATGGAACCTGAGCATCCATGGATTCTGGTATCCATGGGGGGTCCTGGAACCAAACCCCAGCATATACCAAGGGCTCACTGTATGTGACTGCTTTCACATAGACATTGAATTTTAGAATTACAGCTCCTAAACAGTATCCTGGCATCTACTATATTAATCACACAATGATACTGAAAGGAGACTCAAAAGCCCTTTTGCTTCTGCTTTGTAAAAGGAAAAGTCAAAATTCCCACTGGATATGCCCAAATTCTCAGGCGCATGGGCTTGGAATCCAGCCTAAACAAATATATGAGTAAATGTAATATTTAGAACATCTACTGTATATCCTGCCTTTCCTCAAATGAGCTCAAACAATTAGTAACGAAACTAAAACTAAAACTGAAGAGTTTGGAATACATGACCAGGAATCCAACTCTCAAATGCTAATGGCAGCAGGATATCAGGCAAAATAGGAGCAGGAAAAATTACTCAAAATCATGAAACAGTTGAAATCCATTCTGTGAAATAGCCACCCTAAATAAGAAGACTGCAATTTTGAAAGTGACCTAAAAGGCATAAATTACACAGGCCTATGATACTGAGGAACATAAAACTTTTTTTTAAAGTGTATACTGGTTTTCTCAGCTTTTAGCTAAGGTCAAGTGTAAAAGTGTATGCTGATTTTATATTTATCTAGCATTTTAAATCCAAAAATGCCCTCAAGTTTACTCCATCATGTAGTTTTTTGACAACTTGCTTTGAAACTTCTATATTGTAATATGCGACTGAATGAAATGGTCCTACAAAGAATTAGCCTGTAAAGAAGAGGAAAGGGGTTGGGAGGTGCATGCCTACATGGGCCAAATGAACCAGTTCCCCTAGTTCCTGTCTTCATGACACATGCCCAAAGCCCCAATTTGACTGCAAAATGTCTTCATGATGTGACACCAGTCCACATAGGATTCAGGCCACCTCTCCTTTTAACTGGAGCAATGCAAGGTGAACTGGGTGGCTGTTTACACAGCATTCTGCTGTACTACTCAGCACTGGCATCACTGGCATGAGTCACTCCCTCTGAGGTCAAAATGAGGCACCCAGCTGTGTGATTCTTGCTGGGCACCTTGTTTTCAACCTCAGAGGGAGCAACGTGCACCAGTGGCAGCAGCACTAGGTAGCACAGCAGGATACATTTGCAGACAGCCACCCAGCATCTTTCGAGAGTGTGGATGTAAGCGAGCGGATACAGGGCAGATCTGGGGTCAGAATATTCTGGGAACAGCCTGGAGTATTCTGGTCAGTGTAGACCTGCCCAAAGTCTTCAAACTCACTTTGAAAAATTTTTAATTTTCTGAAATGAAACATAAAAATTCATTCAAAAGAACAGAAAGAATTCAGACTGGAATATCAGCATTGCAGTTAAGGAAAGCTAAGTAATGACTAGATTGATTTTTAAAAATTGCATTTGTGAAATTACTGAGTATAGTATGACATTTTTCTTGTGTGTGTGTGTGTTTTATTTATTTTTTATTTTATTTTAAAAAAAAATCAGCATCCAAAAATACATTTAAAGCATCTAGGATACTGAAAAAAAGTTTTCATTGCAGGCCTGTATAATCATGGTATCAATAACAAAAAGCTTTTTTTTTTTTTACAAATGCATGGAAAAAAACATTTAAGACCAGGACTCCTGCCACATTGCAGAAATAATCTGGTTTGACACCACTTTAACTGTCACAGCTCAGTGCTGTGGTGCCACAACAAATGATACATCCCAGAATTCCATAGCCTAAGAATATCAATCTACATCACAGAGGAGTCAGGAGAAGTAGAGAGAAATAAAACGGTATGACTGCATTGCAGAAATAATCCAAGATGACACCACTTTAACTGCCATGGCTCAATGCTATGGTATTCTGGAAAATGTAGTTTCTCAGAGTTCCCAGAGTTCCATAGAGCCATAGCATTTAAAGTGCTTTGGTGCCACAACAAACTGCAAATCCCAGAATTCCATAGCATTTATTATTTCTGCAGTTTGGATGCAGAGAGAGAGAGAGAGAGAAAATCAGGACACTTTGGGTCATTCAGTCTATCCAAACCTATTACTACTGCCCACTCTGAAACATTAATTCTTTAGTTGCTAAGTGTTGTTACATTTCTAACAGCTTGCACACCCTGACGGCCTGTACCCATTAGTATAGGGAGGGGTTTTTTTTAACATGGGGAAATATTCTAGTAGGACTCTGAACTTGTCTACTTAAAAGGTATATAGCAGAGCAATGCGAGAATAATATTCTGAACATATTGTCTCCAGAAAAAAATCACAGCCAAATAGTAGATTCTTCTTTAATGAGACATGTCTGAATGGAAGGTGGATGTGGAGATTCATTCCCTTCCAACATATTTTTAAAGTTGAATGGAAATCAACCAAATTAGCAGAACTGATAGTCTATTATCTTGATATTTTTCACATTTTTCCTTAAAGTATTAAGCAGCCATGTACATTATATTAAAACCTCAGATAGATGGAAGTTTCCATGGATACCTTCAAGCAACCAAAGAGTTTGTATCATTACAGCTTGACTTTTTTTTCTGTTATGAGAGAAGGGTTTATTTTGATAAGAATCTAATCCTGCCAATCAGTTTAAGCATCCCTTTTAAAGATGAGATTTGCCAAAGACAAACTAGGAAGCTACGCCCTTGTGCCCTTTTTCCTTGGCTTGCTTTTTATCACAGGTGTTGCTTTCTTAACTTCATATTTATTAGTATTGTAACCCCCTCCCACACATGAGACTTAATCACTTCAGTTACACAGAAGCTACTACATCTAAGAGCTAAGCCATAAATGTTTTAAATATGTATATGGTGTTGATGGATCATCTGCCATTCTGTGATATTGCTGAACATTACTGAAAGCAATGTTTAGCAGCATGAACAGCTAATGAGCGAGCCCTGACAGTGGTCTTTTTCAAACTAGATAACTGCAGCATTTTTATATTGCTTTAACTGCCATGGCTCCATCCTAAAGAATCTTGCAATTTGTAGTTTTGGGAACTATTTTGATTTCTCTTTCACCAAACTACAAATTCCAAGATTCTGGAGGATGTAGCCATGACAATTAAAGTGGTATCAAAGTGATAAGAAAGAGACCTGTGTGAATAGGGGGTGCTTCCAGACATGACTTTTACTGTGGAATTATTTGCAAACTTTTACTGGGGCTGGAGGACAATAGTGTTCTCTATCTGCAACTCACCTGTGTTTTCATGCCACTTGTAACCTCTGTCTCTCTTATTTACACTCATACTCACATACTGTGCCCCTGATTTATTGAATAACATGCCTCTGACACAATCTTTTGAACACAATTTACAGGCCTACACAGTAAATGTCAAGGTCTAAAATTCATGTTTTTTTGTTTTAAAAAAGTTTCTAGCCCTTATGGCCACAAAGTTAATTTTGGAAACATGGTGACAACACTTTTTTGATTTGGTCTTCAGCACTGAATAATTTATACCCCTCCAGTTCTGTGCTGATGGTGGCCAAAAAAAGATGAATGTTTGTTCCTCTAATTTTATACTGCAATACAGATTGAAAGCATTTATTTCCACGCTGAAGAACGTCTTCAATATTTCACCCTGTGGCTGAAATATCCTGTGAATCTTGTGGACTATTTGTAAAGCAAGAAGAGCTGGCATTCAAGAGACTCCCTGAAAGCCACACCTATGTGGTCTGTGGAGCCATGATTAACTAATTGTGAGAAAAAATGCAGTCAGCATTATATTTAGAAGCATACTAATTAGCTTGTTTTTGCAATATATGGAAGAATATGTATACAGTGTATGGAGCCATAGGGAGAGAAGGAGCCAAGACAAGAAGGAAGAATATGTATACAGTGTATGGAGCCATAGGGAGAGAAGGAGCCAAGACAAGAATCTATCTTTTTTCCTGTTCATCTGAAGCTCTGAGCAGGATCTACACACTTGGGAGAAACCTATCATATAAACCTATGTATGGCATCTAATGCATTCTGTTTTAAAGAGTACATCCTTCTGTCTGGAAATGTCTTTTGTGTGAAGGTTATCCAATCCATACGTTGTATAAAGATGGAAGACCCATTGGAAGGAAGAACAACAGCCTTCATGTCACTTATCAACTATACCTGGACCACAGACAGAGCAGACACAGGTCACCTGGTGCCCATTCACACTATGCAATTATAATACTGTACTTTAATTGTCATGGCAACATCCTATGGAATCCTGTGGTTTATAGTTTGGTGAGGTACTAGAATTTCTGGGCTGAGAAGTCCAGAAGTTAGGATTCCATACGACTGAACAATGGCAGTTAAAGTGGAATCATTGCACTATAATTGTGCAGTGTGGATGAGCCACTGGTCACAGTCCTCTGCAACAGAATAAGAAGTTTTTTGTTTCTCTTTAAATTATAGTGATTATTTACAAATTTCCACTATATATGTAATTTAGCAATAAAGTCTTCATTTCTTCCCTCTCTCTATTCCTCATTTAGGTGATGATAGAAGCCACACTAGCAGGCTCATATTAGCAGCTCCATATTAGCACATGCATACTTGTTCCTTTATGGTTTCATACCTCCAAGAAGTGCCATGCCACCAACGATTCTAAGGTTAGGGACCACACACCAACCGCACAGTCCCTTACCCTAGCACGACACAGCACCAGCCTGATGGCGGTGGCCCATCTGCATGGGCACCAACATCTTGGCGTAAGCGGCATGCAGCATATACAAGTTGCTGTGCGTCACTTACGTCACGAGTGCGTCATTAGCGCACTCATGATGTCTGCCTGGTGACCCAAAAAGAAAACGATTTTTCTGGGTTCTTTTGGGGGCAGAGGGACACCTGGCAGTTTGGCTGCTGCGGCGTCCCTCTGTGGAAAAATAGGCCTCCGCCAGCCCAGACATTCCTAGAGGGATGTACTAGGCCATAGACTCACTTTCTTGAATCTCTGCCACTGTGCATTGCAGCCTA
>NC_056524.1:242978993-243042938 GCF_019175285.1 Sceloporus undulatus
TTTTGTTGCTACTCTTTCGTTTCTTTAGTGTATTTGTGTTTTCCATTTCTCTGTGCTACCAATATGTATGAGTGTGCTTGAGAAAACTGTGCCTGCCTGCCTTCCTGCCTGCCTGCCACCCACCTACCCACCCAAACTAATGTTTCAGAGAAGCACACTTGAGTGATGGTGGTACATTGGTGAAACACTCCACCAAAAACAAAACAAAACAAAAACAGAACAACAACCCTTGATGAAATGACTTTATAGGATCACATTCATTCCTCTTTCATCTCTGCATTGTTCATAAATACCCACTGCTAACCTAGGTGAAGGAGAGGAGCAGAGAGGAGCAGAAGACTGAAGCTGTGTGCAAAGTGCAGAAATAAAAGAGAAAAGCAACAAAAAACACCCATGACTTTCATTTCACTTCAAAGCAAAGCCTGAGTAATGTGGAGATCCAAAATCCAGAGTGTGTATCTGCACTGCATAATTAAAGCAGTTTGACACCACTTTAACTGTCATTATAATTCTTTGCTTTGATGTCGTTTGGTGAGGTACCAGAGCTCTCTAAGAGAGTTGCTTCTATATTGATGAAAAAATCAGCCTCACTTTACATTTTTCTGGTCCGCAAAGACCCCAGAGCGATCCCCATTATGTCCACACACACAGCACTTCGAAGTGACATTGGCACAAGCAGCCACACATTTCCTCCTGGAGAACCTTTGTAGCATGCATCAACCTATCAGCCAATAGCCTTTATTGTTTGTCTCTCAGACTAACAGCCACACTGCACTCTGACACCTCTCCATCCAATTCCCTTCTCCGATTTGCTTGCCCAGTGAGAAAGTGAGAGATTTGTAAATTTGTAAAGAATTCTATGCCAGGAAGCTCTAGTGCCTCACCAAACTACAAATGCCTGGATTCCATAGGATGTTGCCATGGCAGTTAGAGTGCAACATTATAATGGTGTAGTGTGAATGGGCAGCAGATGACCTGATGAAAGAGCCAGTGACACTTCAAAAGTTTGCACAATTTTTTTATGGGTTTTTCGGGATATGTCACCATTTCTAGAAGAGTTTATTCCTGATGTTTTGCCAGGATCTGTGGCTGGCATCTTCAGAGAATGCTGGCATAGAGAAGAGTGGTGTGTGTGTGTGTGTGTGTACACACACACACAGTGTGATCCTAGGTAGGGAGGAGTGATTTCTATGTTAATCTGTATATTGTTCTGTTATTGAATAGCAATGCCTCAGGGTGGGAGGGTATGCAAGGAGGGTTTGTGTATGCCTAATTAGTGACCATTGTCTGCTGCGAAAACCCCTGATTCTGGGTAGTTTTCATTTTCATTTTGCTGGGTCTTGATTTTGGTGTTTTTCTGGACTGGTAGCCAAACTTTGTTTACTTTGAGGGTTTCTTCTTTCCTGTTCAACTTGTCCAGGTGTTTGTGGATTTCAATGGCTTCCCTGTGCATTCTGACCTGATAGTTGTTGGCATGGTCCAAAATTTCATTGTTTTCAAATAGCATTTTATGCCCAGGATGGTTTATAACATGTTCTGCTATTACTGATTTTTCTGGCTGACTGAGGGCCTGTGCAGACTGCCCCTAAGGGGCGGTCTGTAACCGACTGCATTTTCGCCAGAACGGGGCCACATCAACTGCATGCCATGGCTCTGCAAAGGGCACGATAGCCATGGCATGCCTTTACGGTATTTCTTCAGCACTGCCTCATGCAGATGCAATGCCAGAGGAGAACCCTGACACCACGCACAGTGTGGAGTGGCGTGCTTCATCACACCACCCTGGGGTCAGGATCAGGACATGCATCATGTGGAGCACTAAAAAACCCACGGTGCCATGGCTATCGCGCCCTTTGCAGGATGCTATGCCCCAACTCCATCATGTAGATGCTACGCCCCAACTCCACCCCCAAGACTTAGGGCCTAAGTCTGCAGTGTTTCTCATGTTCCTTGATTCATGTTTGGACACTGCATTTGGTGTTCCCTATGTAGACTTGTCCGCAGCTGCATGGTATGCAGTAAACTCCTGCAGCCGCAGGAGTGTCCCCTCTGTCTTTTGCTGAGCAAAGCATTTGCTAGATTTTCTTGGTCAGTTTATAGATCGTCTTGAGGTTGCGTTTCCTCACTAGTTTCTGTATTCTCTCTGTGATTCCTTTGATGTACAGTATAGTAAAAAATACCTTACCTTTGGGTGGTTGTTTGTCTTCACTCCTCTGGGTTTTTCTGGGTCTGGCTGCCCTTTTGATGTCTAAGCTGGAGTAACCATTAGCCTGTAGAGCCCAGTCCAGATGCTGCAATTCATCTTTCAGGAAGTGGAATTCACAGATTCTTTTTGCCTGGTCTACCAATGTTTTCATTGTGCTTCTTTTTTGCCCTGGATGAAGGTTGCAGTTCTTGTGTAGATATCTTTCCGTATGTGTAGGTTTTCTGTACCCTATGTGACCCAAATGTTGGTTCAGTTTGTGGAGGACCAGGACATCCAAGAATGGCAATGTTCCTTCCTTTTCTTTTTCCATTGTGAATTGGATGTTGGAGTGGATGTTGTTCATATAGTTCAGAAACACAGTCAGATATTCTTCTCTGTGGCTTCTCTGAAGATTTGATTGCATTTCTGAACCATCTGAACAGCATCCACTCAAACATTCAATTCATGATTTGTTATCGAGTTTGGATTTATATAAATTTTGGGTGCCAAGCGATCAAAAATCATGACCCCTGACTGACCCCATCGCAGCCACCATTATCCCAAAAGCGAGCTGACCACGTAGCCAGACAGCCTAGCAAGGCATGGCTTAAGCAAAAGGTAGAATTCAAACCTTTCAAAACCAGTTTTGGGAGTCGCATTTCCAGTTTTCGCAAGCGACTCAAAAGACTGAGGACAATAGAAGTTTGCCTCACCTATTGATGGTATTAAGTACTCAGCCATCTACATAGTATTCTTCTCCCAAAGAAGTAGCAGACCCCTTTTGTGTAACCATTGTTTAGCTTTAGACTTAGTCAATAGATAGCCATCAAGACCTTTGTTCCCCAGGTAGCTATAGCCTGAGGATATGTTTCGCAGTATAAATAAGACCCAGATTTTGCCCTTCAGTGGGCTTTGTGAGCTACAGTTCCGAAACCTCTAATCTGTCGAGCAACTGCTCCGGAGCTCTCTTGGGCACAGCGCCCAAGCCAAAGCCCACTGTCTCTTTCGGGCCTCTTGCTAGCTAGCCCACTAGAAATTAGCTCCTAGCTACCACGGTCGCCACTTGCTTTCTGTTCCCTGCGGCCGTGTTCACCTTCCAACATCCATTCCATCTGTTCCTTGGAGAAGACTCCTAAGGTAATTATTTCAACGGTGCCTCTATCCTTTCTCCTGTAACTCCAACTCTTCCCCTCTCTTGCTTTAGCATTGAATGTGTGTGTGCATGTATGATCCCTTTTGTTGTGTGGCTTTAATAAATGTTTATATTTTAATTGCAACTCATTGGCATTGGAGTCTCTGTTTCTTGGGGTTGGACTAGATGACCTCTGGTATACACATAGGGACCCTATCTGCTGCGTGCGTTGTTAGGACACGCCTCTTGTAAATTTGAGCTAATTAAATTCCCCTAATTCAATCCTTCCTAACAGATTGAAATTGTGTTGACAGTAAGAGCTGTTTGACAACTGAACCCATCACCTAGAAATGGAGGGAGCATTCTCTTGCCGGAGGTTTGAAGTAGAGTCTGCACACCCATATGTTGGGGAAATTTAACTCTGGATTTCATGACTGAGCAAGCCATTGAACTAGATGGATTACAAGAGACTTCCTCAACCAGGTACCCTTGAGATTGGGTGTGGGGTACAAATCCCATCTGTCTCAGGCAGAATAGGGAGTAATAGACAAAATATTTCAAGAGCACCAGGTTAGTGAAAGTCTTCCCATTATATCATTCTATATATGGAAATAATCCTTATTCACAAACCAGAACCCTGGTGTACCTAGAACTCTGACACCCATGCTTGTGAAATATTTTTGTTATTTGCTTACAAGTCATTTCTGACTTATAAAAACCATGATTTGAACCTCTCATGGGGTTTTCTTGGCAAAATTTGTTCAGAAGAGATTTGCCATTGCCTTCCCCTGAGACTGAGAGCATGTGACTTGCCCAAGGTCCCATGGTGAATTTGGCAGAGAGTGGAATTGAACTCTGGTTTCCAGAGTTGTAGTACAAAGAGGATGACCCAACTTAACTGGTTGGTCCAGTTGCTGTGGGGGTAGTTGGGCTGCTTTCCCCTGGGCCCAGTGGGGCAGGCTGCTTGCCTTGGGCCCACTACCCCACCAGGCTCATTCCTGGCACTGGGCACGCAGCCCCAGCTACCCGGCTGCGGCGCTTCGGGTCCACGTGGAGTGGACTACAGCTCCCAGACTCCTCTGGGAGTGGGAGAGAAGCACCGTGTCGCTGGGCCACTTCCAGGCTGGGAAACTACAACTTCCAGCCTCCTCTTCAAGGGTAGAAGTGGCCCCAATTGGTGCTTGCTGGAGCTGTGGCTCCGGATTGGCTGTGTAGCCTGGAAGGGGACAGGCCCACCTGGTTACTTGGCCTTGGGGGGGCCTCGCCTTTTGTGGCAGCAGCATAGGTCTCGGATCTGATGGTCGTGGTCTCCTGGGCTGTGGAGCACTGGATCAGGAGTCCCACCGGGACACGGGGGTGCTGAGAGTTAGCTGTGTCACCAGTGTGGAGGCGACATCGATTCAGCGTTCCCCGGTGACATGGGGCAAAGATGCGCTCATGTGCATAGCCGGCTCATTAAGTAGCAAGCACACTTTTGGCCAGTTACCCCTCTGTCATCCTGAAGTCTGGTCATGACCAGACATTTCAGTTCATTGACCAACTCGGGTTGGTGGATGTCACATCCAGACCTCATGCTTTCAGGCCAACCCTCTTTTCTCTTGTTGCTGTATTCAATAAAGTTGTGGCCTTTTTCTTGGCAATTGGTTGTCTTGTGTCTTATTCATCCCTCCCCTCTTCAGCAATGCCACTATGCCATGCTAGATCTCACTGTGACATATTACGACTTCACAATTGCTTTATTCAGTATCTATACCAAAGGTGAATAATTACTGGGGGCCTGCATTGGCTCCTTGGAGGACCTTAGAGACCTTACATAATGTATTTAATATTTACTTATACATTCTGCCATGCCTCCCTCCCCAAGACTCTTTTAGGCTCAGCAAAGGCCTGTTGTCAACCAGAAAGTAAACCAGAATTCAACTTCCAGTTTTCAGCCACAAAGCTAGAAACAAATGCTTCTAGGGGATTAAAATTTATTTTTACTTTTTTTAAAGAGGAGGTAGTGGTGGGGAGGCTAAGAGAAATTTGAGAAAATCAGAAACAGATTTGGGGGGCTACATACCTCTCGAAGCTCACACTTTGCTCATCCTTGATCTAAACAGTCCTACATCATATATTACTACTCCAAAGCAATGTCTTAACAGTTTTGAAAAGCATGGACTTTCCTAAATGTTCTAATCAGTCCAGAGATTCCTTAGGTTTGTTTTATAAACAAAGCAAGGCAATATACTTAATAGAGAATTGATTAACATTTTTTTGTGATCATTACAGTAGTTATACAGTTGACCCTTGGTATCTGTGAAGTTCTGTTCCAGATCCCCCCACATGGATACCAAAATCTGTGGATGTTCAAGTTCCATTTTCCCCAATGGTAGCACGTGCATGTAGTCACACCACCATTAGGGTCAATGTGACTTCCTTCCTCTAGGACAGCACATTGCTGCCTTTCACCAACCTGCCCTTCTGGGAAGACTGGGCCTCTCCAGGTGTTCACCAACACATCCGTCTGGTCCCAGTAGGAGAAGGAGTGTTGTGTGTGCCTTTCTCAGAAACTGAGAGAGTGTGACTTATCTAAGGTTGCCACCAACAATGGATTTCCTTAGCGGGAAAGGAGGATGAGGGAATGGTGTCAACCCAGGAAGGAAAGGAGTCTCTCTGTGTTATTTGTGCCTTTCTCTGAGCACATCGGGGACAAGAGGGACTGTCCCTAAAGATGGAGTAGCCACGTGCATGTGCCGCCATTGGGGTCAACATGGGCTTGCCCTCCATGGATGCTTGAATCTGTGGATGGAAAGTCTGCAGATACTCAGGGCTGACTGTATATACGTATTGGAAAAGTATATACTTAATTGTCCAGTGAGATAACTGGAGCCCAAATCCTCACATGGAATATTGTTCATGGAGGAGGGGGGCTTCTGGCCATTCTGCTGAGGAAGGCCCTGAGTGTCTACCCCAAAGTCCTACCCTGACTTATGAAGACCCTAAGATGACTCGATCGTGGGGTTTTGTTGGCAAGGTTTGTTCAGAGGAAGTTTGCCCATGTCTTCCTTCCTCTGAGGCTGAGAGCATGTGACTTTCCCTAGCTCACCCAGTGGATTTTTATGGCTGCACTGGGAATCGAACCCTGGTCTCCAGAGCTGCAGCCCAACACTCACACCTCTACAACATGCTGGTATCTCCCCCCCCCCCCCCGAAATGACAGTCCCACTTGCCATTTTAATTTTCTAGGGCAGTAGTTCCCAAACTTCAGTCCTCCAAATATTTTGGAGTTCAGCTCCCAGAATTCCTGACTGCTGGTCAAACTGGATGGGCCTTCTGGGAATTGAAGTTCAAACCACCTGGGGGACCAAAGTTTAGGAACCACTATCCTAGGGTATTCATTGTCCTAAGTTTGTTGTTGTTGTTAACTGCCCTCAAGTTGCCCCCGACTCATGGAGACCCTGTGGATGAGACACTGCTAAGACTCCCTATCCTCCACTGCTCAGCTCAGTCCCTGCAAACCCATGCCTGATTGAGTCCATCCATCTTGCTTGTGGTGTTTCCCTTCTTTTTCTACCCTCTACTTTTCCTAGCATTATTGTTTTCTCTAATGATCCATACCTTCTCATTATGTGGCCAAAGTATGACAGCTTCAGTCTGATCATCTTGACTCCCAATGAGAGTTCTGGTTTGATCTATTCAAGGACCCATTTGTCTGACTTTTTGGCTGGCCATGGTATCCTTGACACTTTTCTCCAGCAACACAACTTTAACACATTGATTTTCTTTCTGTCCACTTCCTTCATTGTCCAGTTCATGAATCTGTACATGACAAAACAACTGTTATGTTTAGTCTACTGAATTCTTATATACCAGTGGTAGGAAAAGTTGGCTTCCAGGTCAACCTCCTGTTGAGAAAGGCTCCGAGAAAGCAGAAAACATTATGAAATTGCCCCCATGACTTCTTTGGAGGCATTTGGGGGCAATGTTCTTACAATTTTGTTTCAAGTCAGTGTAGGTGGGGAACTGGGTGCAACTCTCCAAGGGTAGGTGGGAATGCTACTGTGGTCCCATAAGCTTTGGCCATTGCCTGCATGCCTTCCAACTGGTGTTTATAGCATTGTCTGAAAATAATGCCATTGCTGCAATAAATGTTACCCAAATACATTGTTCAATTACTTTATATTTGAGAATAAAGCTGAGGGAAGAAAGAATTCCTCTCACATAATTGTCCTTTTGGCAATGCTTTCAATGAAGGAAAGGAAAACTCACAATCTGTGTGGCTGTCATAGCCAAGTCTCTTCTAAGAGAAGGCTGTTGGCATGCATATTTCTCAATAGGTCAGGTCCCTTCCTTAACAAGAGGTTTGTTGAGCCCTTGGAGTTTGGTGTAGTTGATACAAAATAAACTAAACTGTGCTTGATTTTTATCAGAAGCCATTAGGAGCAAGCTGAAGAGCTGCTTTGCCTTTTTCCTTTAGAAGGACTTTCCCCCCAGGCATGAATAAAATATGAATTTAATTTTGAATGTGAGAAGTGTTTTACTGTGGAGAATAAAATCAATGTCTGTTGCTGTGCTTAAATAAAAATGGTGACAGATCTGTGGATAATGGGAGGATATTGCCAAAGAGCAAACTAGAGAAAGACTTCATATGAACTTTCAGGTTCAGCTTATTTATTTCTCAATAGCAACTATACAACATGGCAAAATCTTTGTTCTCAATCTCTCTCTCTCTCTCTCTCTCACACCACACACCACACACACAGTCCTCTTTTGGTAGACTCTTAAAAAGCATGCAGCACTGGCTGCTGGTGACATCAATCTGTTATAAGCCTCATATAGGTAACAGTAGGAGACTGAATTATGAAAATTTGAATGGTTTGAGCATTGAACATTTCTGGAAACCAGCCATTGGGTGACCTTGGACAAGTCACACTCTCTCAGAGGAAGCAAAAATCAAATCCCCTCTGAACAAAAGTTGCAAAAAACCCCAAAACCTTTCAGTAAGTTTGTTTTAGGGTCGCATAAATTGGAAGTGACTTGAAAGCACCCAACGAGATTATAGTACAGAAAATTTTGGTATACTTACTTTTTTGACTACAACTTCCAGAATCCCCCAGACAACATGCTAAGTAACCTGGGAAAATTTATTAGAGAACCTGTAACTCCATAACATGTTGTGATAAATCCTGGAGGGGGTGGTAAGCAACTGTCTGGAAACAGATACTTAAAGATTTGTATTATTAGTTTTGTTGTTATTGGCAACACTTTCTTGGCAAGATTTGTTCAGAGGGGTGTTGTCTTTGCCTTCTTCTGAGGATGAGACTTGGCCAAGATTACCCAGTGGGTTTGCACCCTGGTCACCAGCCTCATAATCTTACTTACTTATTTATTTATTTAATGTTCTTCTTGTCTATATAGGACCCGTTAGTACTGTATTTGGAAATATTAATTTCATTATTAACAACTAAAATACCTCCACTAATATTTAATTATTATATTTAGATTTCTATATACAGTGGACCCTTATTGTACGCTGGGGTTTGGTTCCAAGATCCCCATGGATAACGAAATCCGTGTATGATCAAGTCCCATAAAATATAATGACATAGCAAAATAGTGTTCCTTATGAAAAATGGAAAATCAAGTGAAGTTGAAAGCTTTCATGGCCGGCATCCATAGTTTTTTGTGGGTTTTTCGGGCTATGTGGCAATGTTCTAGAAGATGCCAGCCACAGATGCTGGTGAAATGTCATGAAGAAACTCTTCTAGAACATGGCCACATAGCCTGAAAAAACCACAAAAAAATATGGAAAATCAAGGTTTGATATTTGAAATGTATACTTTTTTTGAACATTTTCAATCCGTGTATAAGAAATCAGTGTATAAGAAGAACCAACTGTACATGAAATGTAACATGTACTTAAACAGACTTTAGTTAATATGATATTGATTACAGTCTTGACTGATGACTCTGATAGCCCATGTAGCATTGATTTCTCCCCCAGCTGTAGTGCCTTTAGTTACTTTTTTCAGTTAACTGTATCTTTTCCCACAAAATCTGGGTGCAACCTGTAAATTCAAATTAATAATAATAATAATCTGGGGTGTACTATGGTTGTAGCATAGTAGGAATAAATTCTTCTGGAACACAGCCATACAGGCCCAAAACCCTCACAAAAAACCATCTCCATGACGTTTCTGTCCTGGGGTTACTTCTCATGCTTTATTTTGATCACTGGAAGATTTTTATTCTGTACTTTCTCACTTGCTTTATACATTATTTCTTTAATCTGTTCTTTCACTCAAATGTTCTTTTTAATGTTTAATACTCTTCCTAAACAACCTAAAGGCACCAAAACTTATCTGGTCTTAGAAGCTAAAACAGGGTCAGCTCTGGTTATTACTTGGATGGAAAATCACCTAGGAAAACCAGGTGGTATAAGTTATACAGTGGTACCCCGGGATACGAATGCGCCGGGTTACGAATTTTTCGGGATACGAAAAAATCCCATAGGGATTTATTGCTTCGGCTTACGAAGGTTTCTTCGGGTTACGAAAAAACCGCGGCGCTATTTTCCACCACCGGAGGGCAGCAGAGAGCTATTTTTCCATTAGCGCCTATGGGAATTCGGCTTACGAAGGTATTTCGGGTTACGAAATTAACCGCGGAACGAATTAATTTCGTAACCCGGGGTACCACTGTACTTCAGAGGAAGAAACTGGCAAAACCACTTCTGAGTATTGTTTGCATAAGAAAACCCTATGAAATTAATGGGGTCACCATACGTTAACAGGAAACATGAAGGCACACACTTCCATAATCCTCAAAATTACACAAATGAAAATGGGGACATGTGTGGGCAAGCAGCATCAAAGTGTGGTCAAGAGGGCAAATGTCATAAATGATCAAGATGCAAACTACCAGAGGCTACAGCAATTTGCCTTGGCCTGAGTCTACAGGGAAGAGCAAAGTTCTGCCACTCATCTCATCTTTCTTCAGTTGAGTTAACTGAGTGCAAACTATTTTGCACCAGTTTGCAGCAATAAAAATAATCTGAGTACAAAGGGGTAAAGTGCTTGGAGGAGAAGGAGATGAAAATTTGTAAAAGCAACTTAAAAAGTGGGATGGCAGTGGATCAATCGGGACTTTCCCTGTCATATCAGGACAGTTGGAGTGTAGGTCCTTCATATGCGATCCACTTCATTTTGATATCCTTTATGGAAATGATAAAATTATTGGAGGAAGTAGAAAGCAGTAGGAAAAGAGGAAGGCCACATTACAGATGAATTGATCCAATCAAGGAAGCCTCGGCCTCAATTTTGAAAGACCTGATCAGGACTGTGGGTGATTTGGGGCTTTTGGAGAGCCCTCATTCATGGAATCACTATGAGTCGAAGTTGACTTGATGGCAAATAGCTCCACCACCTTTCCTGCCTGGGGACTTGTATAATCCTCACACAAGCTTGGTTCAAAAACAGATTCTTGGCATTTCTGATTTCTAGGCTTCTAAAGCTGCACGTCAAACAGTGTCTAGGAAATATTCACAGCCTAAAAAGTAACTGCCAGCTTGTATTTGGAGCAGGTTTGTTATTCTCCCACACATAGTCTTTTTTATTATTTTGGTGAGTTCTTATGAGTTATTTTGCAAATTGGCTAAAATTACTTTTGGCAAATCTAGTTCTTCTCTAATTAATTTGACACCTCTTTCAGACTTGTGCAATCACAGTAAGTGCGCCTTAGAACATCATCCACCCAGAAAAATCAGAGACTAGGAAATGAGCATATATTTGTGTATGCATGCACATTTGCTCATTTAGGCATGGGGCAAGAAACTACATTTAAATCTGAGCTGTTATAAAAACAGCCAAGAAAACCCGGGCAAGATTGAAACAATTTCTACTTGTTTCCAAATATATAGCATGCAAATGGAGGGAGGAGAAAAATCATTTTAAGGAAAAAAGATCAAAAAGAAAAAGGGGCTGAGAGAATGTCAATTTGCAGGTCTATATTTAGCTGACAGTAAGGACTCATTCTCTCTTAATTCCCAGAAGATTCATATTGTCTTTCCACTGACCTTTATTTCAGATTTGATGAATTGGATTTCATTTTATTCTGATGCTATCTGTTTTTATTTAAAACATTACAACAATCAAGAGGCCTTTTTACCTGGCAGCTTGGGAATGGTTAACTGTAAAAGTCAGATGCATAGCTGTTTAAAATAGTTTAAAATAATTCAAACCATTCATTACTGCAAGTGAAGAAACTATTTTGATCACTCTGCCTTGGGTTTTCCCAGGATTAAGCAACTATAGGAAAAGTCTGGGGCAGATGTCCTCAGTCTAGCACCATCCCAATGTCTTGGATAATAAATCCCACCATCCCCAGTCAATTGAAGTGCACCACATCTAGAATAAGCCAGGCTGGTGAAAGCTGCAGTCAGTTCAGGATAAGATGCTTCTTAAACTTAAGGACATGGTACAGTGTGAGGCAGCAGCTTGATTGCAAAGTAAAAAAGAAGAACATTATTTATTATTAACTGGGGAGAAATATGCTTTAATAGCAGAGGTGAACAGCCATGGGAGGCTTGGAAACCACATTAGCTTTCAAGGAGTCCCATAACACACTCCTGCACAACTCTACTATTTTTGCCCCTAAATGTGAAAATGGGGGGCATTTTTACCATGTCCTTTGTGAAGCCATTTTTGGTTCAGGAGAGGCCTACAAAAGTTCATGGCCCTAAAAGGGGGAGGGGGGGCAAAAATATGGTAAAAATGCCTCATGCTCCCTAGAAATTTTGGATGGTATTTGGGGGGAATTTTTGACCCCTGGGGCTACAAAAAATCCCTAGGGTTGCATCTTGCTATTGGCCACACTTTGTCCATCCTTGCAGTATAGAAAGAAAAGCAGGAGAAAAGGTAGGATGTGATAAATAAGGAGGCTTCTTCTTGGCTTGGATAAATAATTTTTTGAACTGCAGTTCTCAGAAAACCCGAGATGGCATGGCCACTTGGAAAAGTGATTTTTTCCCGAGCTCTCTGTGCATGCATGTATACCCATAC
This sequence comes from Sceloporus undulatus, assembly GCF_019175285.1. Classification (NCBI taxonomy): domain Eukaryota; kingdom Metazoa; phylum Chordata; class Lepidosauria; order Squamata; family Phrynosomatidae; genus Sceloporus; species Sceloporus undulatus. The sequence continues at coordinate 242,991,352 of NC_056524.1, forward strand.
CAATCTCCCCACTACATCTCAACATGGTCACATACAAAAACTCACATACTATACTACTACTACTACTAATTATAATAATAATAATACCCCACCTCTCCATTAAGATCGAGGTTGCTAACAACATTAAAACATTAAAATACAATAAATACAATGTCCCAGAAATCCACCCACCCACCATAACCAATAAATGATAATTATAAACAATAACAATAAAACAATATCATTAAAATTATTAAAACAGACAAGACAGGATAGTCAATGGGGGTGACTGAGATGCTAATCTGGGAAGGCCTGTCAGAAGAGATCTGTCTTGATTGCCTTTTTAAAACTGTCAAGATTGGTAATATGGTGGGTCTCCCCCTCCAGGCCATTCCATAACTTGGGAGCAGCAGAAGAGAAGGTCCTCTGGGTAACTGCAGCCAGCTTTTCGTTGGCTGCAGTAGATCTTTCCCAGAGGACCTAAGTGTGTGGGGCGTATTGTATGGAAGAAGGCAATACTGTAGATAAGCTGGGCCCAAACCATGAAAGGCTTTAAAGGTTATAACCAACACCTTATACTGTGTTCAGAAACTAATGGGGAGCCAACAAAGGGACTTTAAAATCGATGTTGTATGGTCACACCTGGAACTTCTAGTGACCAATCTGTCTGTCATGTTTTGGACTAGTTGAAGTTTCCAAACTAGGCACAAGGGTAGCCCTGTGCAGAGTGTGTTGCAGAAATCAGGTCATGAAGTTCACATTGCGTGTACTACAGTTTTTAGGTTCCCAGGTTCAAGGAAGGGATACAGCTGGCATATCAACTGAAGCTGATAGCAAGCATTCCTGGCTGTTGTGTCAATTTGAGCTGACATCTGAAGTGATGGATCCAGGAGCACTCCCAAGCTGTGAACCCAGTCCTTTAGGGGAAGTGTGACCCTGTCCAGGACCGATTGACAAACCTCCATACGTTGGTTAGGGGCTCCAACAACAAGTACCTCCATCTTATCTGGATTCAGTTTCAGTCTGTTTTTCCTCATCCAGTCCATTACCGCCTTAAGACATTCATTCAGAGGGGAAATGCTATCCTTAGTTAATGCTGTACTTTGAGGCATGGAGAGATATGGCTGAGTGTCATCAGCATACTGACCGCCTCCTGCCCCATGCCTCTGGATGATCTCTCCCAGCGGTTTCATGTAGATGTTAAATAGCATTGGGGACAGTATGGCACCTTGAGGGACACCATATTTAAGCTCCCTTTTGGAGGAGCAACTGTTCCCAAGCATCACCATTTGGAATCTACCTGAGAGATAGGACCGGAACCACTGCAGTGCCTTCTATCCCCAGCTCCACCAGGTGTTCCAGAAGGATATCATGGTCAATGTATCAAAAGTCAATGAGAGGTCCAAAAGTATCTACAGGGTCACACTTCTCCTGTTGATACTTAGGCAGAGATCATCCAGCTAGAGAACAGAAGCATCCCTAAATCCCAGGTGATCAGATAGACTGAAGGAAAAAGAGGTGGGCTCTCACATGTGTAAAGACAGAGACAAACCCCTTATGAGTCAGGCCATTAAGTCATATAACCCAGTATTCTGGCATCTATTTAGAGAATCTTCTCCAATGCTTGCTATCTGCTATATAGCAATAGCAAGAGCAAGTACATTTCTGTACCAGTTACCGACATATTATCTTGTACCCTTCTAGAAGAGTAGGGGTTTTTTTTAGTACAAAGCATATGCTCTGTCCACACTGCACAATCATAACAGCTTGATAGCACTACTTGCCACAGCTCTGTCCTACTGAATCCTCATTCATAGTTTTGTGGGAGAGTTCAGCATTTTCTAGCACACTGTGCTAAACATTAGAGTTCTCTGCCAAAGAATTCTAAGTAATTTTTGAAAATGTAACCCCCAGGATGCTGTACGGTGGAGTCATGGTAGTCAGAGTGGTATCAAAGCACTATAGTTTTGCAGTGTGGATACACCCACTGACTCCAGCCTACAAGTTTTTTTAACTTCCTTATGTCACACCATACAGAGCCAAGACCATTGTTCTCATTCTTAAAGGAAGGAACTCCTTCAGTGCTTGGACCTCTTTGCCTATTTGGTATTTAAATGTTTCAGAAAATCTCTGCAGCTAGCTACCCATAGTTATGAAGTATTCCCTTCACAGCTGCCTCCCAACCATACTGTTCCATTTGCGAGACCTCTCTTGATCATTTACATTCCTATCTCATATTATTTCATATGCAAATAGGGACTTGGGTTCATATTCCATCTAATTACCCAGCATTGTACGGCATCCGCATTTGTAAATCTGCCATTATATTTGAAGTTAATTGTTTGTGTGACATAATCCTGGCTTCTTACTTTGCTGAGAAATATCTTTGACAAAAAGGGGGGAAATGAACAAATTGGATTACATATGCAGCAGCTCCATTATAATTTACAGGAACAACGTGCCGGATTGCCTTCCCTGGCAGTGTACCAGTGGGCTTTCATTTTAATCAGGGAATAAACTGCACTGTTTGATTTACTCACCTCACCCATCACCAGTAGATCTAAATGGAATTCATGTAAAGGTTGGGGCAGGCCTCTGAACCACAGACAACAAAATGCATGTAACAACACAAACATATCAGAATTTATAGTGTGACCAGGATCTAATGTGCACTGCAAAAATAATGTGGTTTGACATCACTTGAACTGCCATGGCTCAATGCTATGGAATTCCAGGATTTGTAGTTTTGAGAGATATTTAGCCTTCTTTGTCAGAGATCTCTGATGCCCCACCAAACTAAATCCCAGAATTCCAAAGCATGGAGCCATGGCAATTAAAGCAGTGTCAAATTGTATTATTTCTGCAGTGCAGTTTAGACCTTGTGCAAAGTATTTGCAGGGGAACAGCACTGCATGAACCTTTTGTTTAACTGAAACTCCCATTAGCCTTTGTTACATAGCCTATGGTGTAATGGGAGTTGCTACTGAAAGGCATCTGAAGAGCCACCATTGCAATCCCTGCTATGAATTAATATGAATATTTATTTGATGGTACCAATTCACTAGTCATTTACAATGAGTCCCCTATTCTACCTGGAGAAGACCTCTTCAAATGTATAAGGGGATGTGAAATGCCAAGATATCAGGATCCAGACAGAACCAGAGAAGACTGGCAATCCTGTCTTAGCACCAGCAGAAGCAGAGCCAGGACCATCCCAGGCAAAAGCTGCTGATCAGAAGATGATACAGGGGCACTTGAACCCTATTATTCAACCCTGTAAATTAAAACACTGAGAGCAAAGGGTCAGGAAATGCCCTGCTCCACTTTAAATGCAAGATGCTGAGATAATGAGGGCAATTGGGCTGATTTAGCACAGAGTAGAAATTAGCTGAGCCCAGGCCAGTCCTAACTTTGTATGCTATTTAGGCCAGACAAGCAGCTTTAAAACGTAGCTTTGTCTGATGTTTCTGGCTTTGTGGATTTCTAACCTTAGTTTTCTGAGTCATAACATCAAGTGTTCATCATCCTTGAGTCTTTGCCAAACCTTTTATTAGATCTGAATGAACATCTGAAATAATACTACCTGTTCTTTCTTAAAAATAAACTAACGAACAATGGCTGAGATCCTACATTACCTGAGTAGCATTAAGAATTCCGCAGGCAGAATTCTACTATAGTTTGCTGTTCATGATCCCCCAGGAGTCACAGGTTTGTTGCAACAGTCCCCCTAGGCAGCCATTTTGTGGCTAGTACAGAGTGTGGGTGTAGGGAAGATAAAATAAGCATCTGGATAAGCTTACAGCCAAACACAAGTCAATAGCATTTTTTGCACTGACCCCCACAAAAGACATACACAAGCATTAGGAGAGCTTATGTTTGTGTATGTTATTAACAGAATGCCAGACAATATAAACCCTTCTCTGTTCCCATGTTTAATTGATATAATTTATTTATCTGGATAAAGCATACTCTGTTTTTTCTAATATTCTTCAGGTAGCTTGGACCCTTCTTCTGAGTCAAAACAATGGCTTCTTCTTCTATGAATGACTGCATGTATTTTATTCATTTAGGTGAATTAAAAAATATTTCAGGAGGGATTATCTTTCCAAGAAAGTTTAAAATAGACAATAAAACAACATACCAAGACAACCACCACCACCACTATCATCATACATTATTAAACATTATTAACATTAAAATATTAAAACATAATAAGCCAACACAGACAGAAATTATATAATTCAGTAAATCAAATGAAATGATCAGATAATTATTTATTCATTTTATTTATTTATTTATTTTATAAAAAGAGTCATTGCAAATTAAAACATAAAGTAATGATTTTTTATAATAGTTTTAAATTAAAAAAAAATAGTTGCAGCACTCCAAATTATCAAAAAGATAATTGGATTAAAGACACTGTTAGAGCCTCATCTAACAGCTGCAAAGGAGAAACAAAGTGTATTTCCTTGGGGAGGGTAATCTACATGAAGTCAACTCTGAAGAAGCCATTTTTTGGTACAATTAGGTGAACTTCTCCAGCTGGCTAAGGGATTAAGGTAATTGGCAAATGTGAAGAGCACAAGATTAGGAAAGATTTCTCTGGAACACTGATGCACATAAATATTCTCATCTGCCACAGTTGTGGAGTCCCCCCCCCCCAACCTTCAGAGGTCATGTTACCAAAATTTTGAGGCAACCACTAAAAGGTAAGTCTCTGACAGTCCTTTTCTGGAGACATACTTTTAATCTTCCTCACCAAAATGACTTCAATTTTCAAAGACTTATCACAATGAACCATTCTGTTAGTTAGTGAATAAGTACAATGTTAACCTGAGCTTCAGTTCTATAGCTAAAGGGATTCAGTATGTCCTGCAACTCTTTCCTGAGGCACCTTGTGTACTATATTATGGTCATCGTATTCTGTGTGATAGTTATAAGGCTATCACATTTCATAGGGTTTTCCTGGTGGCGGCTTTCTAGTTATGGAATGCCCTTCTGTCAAAAATCTGTTAAAATATATTTATTTGTATAAGCTCTTGGGGAATAAGGAAGTGCTTGATTTGTTTTCAACTGCTGCTGTTGCAATAGCAAGTACATTTCTATACCGCTTATTAGTGAACTTAAGCACTCCATAAGTGGTTTACAATGTGTAAGCTTATTGCACCCAACAAGCTGGGGACTCGTTTTAGTGACCTATGGAAGGATGCAAAGCTGAGTGGACCCTGGAGTCCCTGGGATCAAATTTAAAACCTTGCAGCAGTGAATGGCTGCAGTACAGGCATTTAACTACTGCTCCACCAGGGCTCTCTAGGAGCTAATGAAAAAACAAACCCAGAATGACAAATCACCCCCTGAATCACCTGAGAGGGTGATGTGCCATTTTTCTGAAATTTTTGGGTTCCTTTGGCCTGTTTTTCAAACAGATTGGAGAGTTGGGTCAAAGCTAATAAGATGAATTTCAACATGATGAAATGTAGGATATTACACATTGGCAGAGGAAATGGCATGTGGAAATACAGGATTCCTGACAACTGGCTTGAAAGCAGTATATGTGAAAATAATCCAGGAGTCTTAGTAGACCACAAGCTAAATATTGGTCAACCATGTGTAGAGAGATCTTGTAGCACCTTTGAGAATAACTAAACAAAGAAGTTGGCAGCATGAACTTTCATAGACTCACATCTACTTCCTCAGATGAATTAGGTGGAATGATAAGGCAAGGGCAGACTTAGATAAGCCCTAGGTGTGTGGGAATGTCAATTTGAATTCAAAATCCTTTATGTATGGAAATGAAGTGGCAAGCCCAGTTTTAATGATGGTAGTTTGTGAAGAGAAGCATTATAAACTAGCCTTTGTGTGTGGAAATGAAGTGGCAAATCCAATTTGGCAATGGAACTAGCCTGTGGTGAAAAGGATAGATGAGTGTAGGATGCCCCCATGAGGATGGGGTCAGATAGTGTTGAAATATGTGTAGTGTGCCAGGAAGCCATTGTCTTTCTTCAACCTATTGTTGAAGGATTGTAGTTTACAAAAGCTCATGTTGCCAACTTTTTTTCTTTAGTTAGTCTCAAAGATGCTACAAAGTCTCTCTATATACTGATTCTACAGACTAACATGGCTATATCCTTGTATGTGTCAACAATGTGATGCTGCAGTCAAAAAAGCCAATACAATTCTAGGCTGTATCAACAGGAAGAAGTATAATGTCCAGACTGAGGGAAGTTGTAGTATCATTTTTTATCACTTTTTTATCACTTTGGTCAGATCTTACCTGGAATGTTGTGTCCAGAACTGAGCACCACAGTTCAAAGATACTGACAAGCTGGAACATGTTCAGAGAAAGGCAACCAACATAAAAGGTCTGAAAACCAAATATTATGAGAAATTACTTAGGGAGTTGGATATGTTTAGCATAGAGAAGAGATAATCTGAAAGTTATATTTTAATATCTGAGTGGATGTCATGTAGAAGATGGAGTGAGCATGTTTTCTGCTGCTCTAGAGACTAGAACATGGAATCAATGGATTCAAATTACAAGGAAAGAGATTCCACCCAAACATACTGTAAGAGCTGTGTTTGACAGAGGAATTGAATGTCTTGGAGGGTACTGGACACTTCTTCTTCATGAGTTTTCACACAGAGGTTGGATGGACATGTTTCAGGAATATGGTAAAGGCATATTCCTGCATGACAGGAGGCTGGACTAGGTGTCCCTTAAAGTCCCTTCCACCAATTTGTAGTCAAGCAATACACAGTGAACCACTAATTGTCTATTGATACTATGTTAAATCTTACCATGTTATTTTATTTACCTTTTTGATGTTGGGCCCATTGACAAAATACAATGGTCAGCTCACCCAAAATGGTTGCTTCCATGCTTTCTCATGATCATTTCTTTGCTTATGATATCATACAGAAGTATGGTGGTGGCTGGCAGTGGGGTAATAACAATGTCCTCAATTCAAAACCCAGAGCATCAGTGCAAGGGATGGCCTCCTAACTCATAATTTTATTGAACAACTTAGGAACAACAGTGGAGACACCAGAAATCAAGCCCTCAAATTAAATAAAAGAGCTCTGCAGAATTACTCTGTCATGTGCACTTTATAGTTATGCAGCACAGTATATGTAGTCCTTGTTGTTGGCAGAATTTAACACCTTTCTACTTCTTCAGTGTTAGCAACACTTCATTTTCCCTCTTGACCTGATAGGTCTGTCACTTGCTCTGGTACATGAGATTACAAGTGCACCTCCAAGCCCTCTGCTGTAATTAAAACTCTGGACAGCTGGTTGGCAAGACAAAGAAATTTCCTTAACGTTACTAACTAGTGGTGGTGATATATATACCTGGAGCAGAATGTACTGCTCCTTTATAAAGCAAATGATGCATTATGTGGTGATGGTAGCATGAGTGTGCTGAATATTAAGGTTAAAGTAATTGTTGCTGAGGCAGTTGCATTGTGATGGGTTAAGTGTGCCTTTTAGGGGTGAAATGATTTTCAGTTTCCCATGAGAGAGAAAAACATGCAACATTTAAAGATTTGTCTAGAAGACATTTTATGAGGAAAGGTGGCTGGCAGTTGGAATTTACAACATGCATAACTCTTTCCCCCACTTGGCCTGCTGATCTCTGCAGTTTTGTCAGAGTCCTTACTGCATCTAGGAAGAAAGATTCTCTGGCCTCATGCCACTCTGCAAAACCATGTAGTCAGTCGTGGGATAATAAGTCTTCACTCCGGATGTGCTCAGTTTTCTCTTATAAATAATCCAAGGATTGTATTGAACAACCAGTTTTAGAATGAACTGTCAATTTACCCATTTTACACTGAGGCATATTTCTACCCCAAAGCAACCTGTTTGTTAGGCATCAGGTCAAAAAAAGACCAAAATATGTTAAAAATATTTTAATCAATAAAAGAACAACAATAGTAGAAAAATGTAAAGCATAATTTAGATTTTATTCTTGCAAAATTAAGTTCTGATCAGTTGCAGCACGTGGTTTCCATGATAATGGGGCAGTGAATCTACTCTGGGGTTTAATCCAGATATCAAAGGAAATACTACAAGGTGCTGAACCTTTTCCTAAAAATAGGCATTAGCACCTTGGATAGTTCCCAAAACTTGAAGTGAATTCCCTTTCAATAAATAGTTGCCCTTCCTAACTCGCAGATCTCGGATCCACTCCCTTGATTACCCATGGAGGGGCAACCTCAGCTGTTTCCAATGGTGCACACATTCAGCACATGCACACGGGTCGCACACACCAGGGCATGCCTCTGTCAAGCCTATGAGGCTTGAATATGTGCAAGCCTCCATTTGCAGGGGTGTCCAGAACGCATCCCCGCAAAAACGGAGGGCCAACTGTAAGCCTTAAAAAAAGAAAACAAAACAAAACTGTCTGTCTGTCTGTTACATGCCTTCAAACATCCTTTTCTGTGGATTGTCTGGTGACTTGATTTACAGACCCCCACCACTTCTGCGTATTCATTGCCTAAGAAAACCCTATGAAATATATGGGACACCCATATATCAACTGGTGACTTAAAGGAACATACTTACATGTTCTCATATTCTTTATCTTGAAATATGATTTAGACTGGATAGTCCTTTAGCTGGATGAGTGTCCTCTATAAAGAAGGCTATCCCTATTGGGGGCATGTCTGCCAACCCTGTATTCATCAGACCCCATTTACAAACAAGAGCCTGTCAGTGCTCAGGAAAGCAGCAACTTCTCAGGTAACTGAGGACTCCTTCCAGGTTATCCATTTATAATTTATCCTTAAGCTTCTGTCACCTACCTTACCCTCTCTTCTAAACTCTTCATTGCGTTTCACTATTAACACTGTAAAGTGGCTCCAGACATGGACAAGTATGTTTTCCACAAGGGTCATAATAGTGTGTGGCTGAGACTCAATTAAATTATTTGAAAGAACCTAGGAAGGAGTTAAAGAACTAGTAATAATAACAAGAATGAAGGTGACTCACTACTTCCTATAAGTGTTAGACATTTTATCAACTTCTTACTCTCCTTGAACATTAACCTCCTCCCTCTTTAACACTACACAGTTATAGTGCTACGATTTCATTTTAATTGTCATGGTTGCTTACTATGGAATCCTGAGATCTGCAGTGTTTTTTTTTGGGGGGGGGGGTATTTAAAAAGCTCAGCCAGAGAACTCTTGTTGCTGTTGTTATTGTTGTTGTTAAATGTCCTCAAATTAATTCTGGTTCATGGTGACCCTGTGGATGTGACATCTCCAAGATTGCCTATCATCCACTGCTCTTCTTAGATCCTGTAAATTCACACCTATGACCTCCTTAATAGAGTCCATCCATCTAGCATTCAGTCTTCCTCTCTTTCTACATCCCTCCACCTTTCCCAGCATTATTGTCTTTTTCCATGATTCATGCTTTCTTGTGATGTGGCCAAAGTGTGACAGCCTCAAATTAGTCATCTTGACTTCCAGGGAGATTTGTGGCTTGATCTGTTCAAGAACTCATTTATTTGTCTTTTTGGCTGTGCACAGTATCCTCAGCACTCTTCCCCAGCATCATATCCTAAATAAATTAATTTTCTTCTTATCTGATTTCTTCTTTGTCCAGCTCTCATATCCATTCATGATAATTGGGAATACAATGGTTTGCATGGTTCTAACTTTCGTACTCGCTTGTATGTCTTTACGGGAGAGCTCTAGTATCTTGCATATAGCAGAAGCATGTTGATGTACTATGCCTGTGTAATTGCCCTAGTTTAGGCAGTCATGCTGGGAAGGGGAAATGGTGGACCATAAAGCAATCGCAATAGCAAGTACCTTTCTATACCACTTATCAGTGCACTTAAGCACTCCCTAAGCGGTTTACAAAGTGTAAGCTAATATACTATGAAGGGAGGAAAGCAAAGGACCCCAATTATACATACATATAAAAAAAATAAAAACTAGAGATTGATAATACCTTTTATTAGGACCATGAAAATGTTACAAAAGTGGCATGAGTTTTTGAGATCTTTCAGAACTCTTCATCAGCCATGATGGTACAAGATATAGGAGAAAAGGAAAGAAGCAAGATCTTTTTAAAAAATGTATATTTGAAGCTGCAGGATGGTCACTGCAGACCAGGCTTCAGTGAAGTGAAGAGGTGTCAAAAGGTGTCAAAGTATCAGCTGTCAGCTTGCAGGGAAGCACCACTAAGGTTTTCTTTCCACCCTCACTGAGAGACTCAGTGAAAACTGTGTTCATTTCCTTTTTTCAAAGCTCTTGGTAGTATTTGTAACAGCCAAGATTTCCAATAACTACTAGAGCAGCTATAACAATACAAAAAGATTCTGTACGCTGGAAGCACTTGTACTTTCTGTACCTTTAAATTTTGGACTAAAACCCACTCACTGATATGGAAACCATGAGCTGCCACTGTTTTGGGCTCATTGGAATTCCATTTTTTTATATATATACTTTACATTTGTATGTAACTTTCACAATGCCTGTGATGCCATATTTAAGCAAAAGTTTTACATAGCAGACTTGGGGGATGGGATACCCAAACCTGATTTGCAATATCTTTGGGATTTAGGGCTGCAATAATAAAAAAGGAGAACACATTCTGGACTCCAGATTTTTTCCCCTTTAATGTATTTGCAACTTCAAAGACTTGTCATTTTCTTCTTGGTGTAGCAGGCCCAAATAATAAAAGTACATGATTCTGAGTACATTCAAATAGTACATTATAAACAAAGAATATAAGTGTATATACTTCTGACCACAAAAAGCAGCTTGTTCCTTCTAATCAAACCATCCAACGCAACAGCAGAGGAGGACCCCTTACAAAATTATTGACAATACATAGCAGTGGTCCCCTGCAAGTTGTGCTGGACCACATCTTCCATCATATTCTGAGTTAAGAATGTGCTGTTTTAAAATATTCATTCCTGCAAGGAAAAATGAATAGTTTAGCCAATTTTTTCCCTGCTGCCAGATGTCTTTGAAAACCATGCAGTTTTTGAACAAATCTCATACGTGCAAAAACTCCCTGGTAGCAGGTGGAGAGATCACTCTGGCTTGTCCACATGTGACATCAGGGGTGGGAAGAAGCAGGCAAGGATCTAGAAGGCTGTAGCCATCTAGTTCCTTGGCTGTGGAGTTTGTTAGACAAGGGAAATTGGAAGTATAATCCAAAGGCAATCCGAATGCAATCATTGGGTTTAACATTATTGCATGATAACTTTCCATACGCAATTTCGGGCAATGGGAAGTCAGTCAATGCAATCATGGGGTTTCACGTTATTGCGTGATAGACTACCACACACAATTTCAGGCAATGGCAAGCTATTTTCAGGCAATGGGGAGTCAGTTCGAACGCAATTTGAATTTATGTAAATTCGCTGAACTAGCCAATTCACTTGAATGCATTCTAGCCCCACTTTCTCTTCATTTGAAATTAAGAGAAATTCCTCCTATGTGATAAACTCCTGCCTCCCCTCTTCATCTGCTCTGCATGAAGTCAGGATGGTTGGTAGGAAAGTCAGCCATGGATCTGGTAGACTATACCTTTCCATATCAGCTGCCTTCCCTCCACTTCCCTGTCCTGTGAGTCATCAAGAGGATGTTGGGGCAAGGGGAAAGCCAAGGTTCTAGGAGTTCTAGCCTTTTAGGATCTTATCTTTGCTCTCCCAAGCATGGTTGCCATGCACCATGGAGAGCTCAGTCTATTTGAGGACTGGACAGAGGGGGAAAAACCAAGAAAAGGGGTTTGGGAGGATTCTCATGTTGGGATTTTTTTATTTTTTTTGAACATTCAAAAAGTCCCTTTTGTGTATTTGTTTCTTTGTTTGTTTGTTTTTGTCCCTCAAACATTTAGATATTATCTTTATCTCTACCTGGGATGTCTGCTCATGCTGTAGTCCAACATATCTGGAAAGTGACACACACACACACACACACACACACACACACACACACACACACAGAGAGAGACGAGTGAAGCTAAAATACTTAGTTTTGTTTTTAAGGGGGGAAAGCATTTTGTATGATCTTTTGTTCCAAATGCATACAAAGGGATTGTGCATTTTGTATATGTGTAAGAGGCAGTAGTATATATGCAGCAGCAGCCTCTCAGAAACACCTGGGAAGTTGCAAGCAGGGCTTGAAGGTGATGGAGCTTCTCCTAGGGCTGGGCACTAGTGGTGGAGTAGAACATGGAAAAGCTCCCTTTTTGGACTACAGTGACTGCATAGACTGGAATTTCTGTGAATGGCAGTCCAAAATAGGAACATCTCACAGTTCTGGAAGAACATCTGTGTTCATAATGTACATGAGTTCATACTGAGCTTTAAGATCTGCAAGTGGGAGGGAGGGCTTTCTCTGAGTCTCATCACTGTCCCAGATGATTGGTGACTGCTCCCAAGTTGTGGAACTCTCTTCCTTGGGAGTTTGAGTTGGCCCCCTACCTGCTTTCTTTCTGCTGCCAGGTAAAAACTACATTTTATTTAGAGAGGCATTTAATTTTTAACATGTTGCAGCAGCTAGACCTTTGACTGCATGTATGTGAGAGTGTTTCAATTTTATTATATTTTGAATGTGTTTTTAAATGTGTTTTTAACTTGTATTTTTGTGTTTTTTAAAATAGAAATTTGGTTTTATTGTGTTTTAATATTTCTGTTAATAGATTTTTAGTTGTACTGTGTTTTTAAATGATTGTAAAGCACCTTTTAAATGCTTGTGAGCCACCATGCTGTAAAAAAAAGGATATAAATAAAATAAAAAATTATATACATGGCTGCTAACTGGCCAAGAACACACAGTAGATCACTTGCAATTGGGGGCTTAAAATCTTGTAACTCATAAGCATTACAGTTTTGCATTTGTGTTCTTTTATGCTATAGCGATGTAGTGGCTTAGTGGTTAAGATGCCAGTTCCAATGATTGGAAGATCAGAAGGTTGGCAGTTCAAGGCCCAAGTGCTGCATGATGGGGTGAGCTCTTGTCATTAGTCCCAGCTTCTGCCAACCTAGCAGTTTGAAAGCATGCAAATGTAAGTAGATAGATAGGTACCACTTCTCAGTGGGAAGGTAACAGCGTTCGGTGTAGTCATGCTGGCCACATGACCACCAGAGCAGTCCTCAGACAGTGCTGGCTTTTTGGCTTAGAAATGGAGATGAACACAGTCCCCCACAGTCTGTTATGTCTAGACATTCGTGTCAAGGGACTACCTTTACATTTACCTCTTTTATGCTGGGTCAGTTTTTGTATTGTTTATATATAACGTATTTATAGTGATTTTCTTGTTGTTATTTCTATCCCACCTTACCCCCATTTTGGGACTCAAAGCATCTGACAACATGCAGTTAAAATATACACAAAAAAGAAAAGTTAAAAATTACTCAGAAATTAAAATCAGATTACAACATACATGATTAAAATGGATCTATATAATCTGTTTTATTCAGAAACCTTTGGAGCTTGGGAGGCTACCACACACTCCAGAACCTTGCTCAAAAATGGAATGTTAGGTACTGGTCAATAATTATCCAGGATGGTGGGATTCAGTGAGGACTTTTTTAGTAATGCTTTTATAATGGCCTCCTTCAGGCAAGCTGGAAATCTGCCTTGTTTTAGTAAGCTATTAACCACTCCCAGGCACCCTCTAGTTTTTTTAAGCCAGGAAGGGCAAGAATCAAACTCACATATGGTAACTCTCATCTCTCCAGATATCTTGCCCACATCCCCAGGTTCCACAAATTGAAAAGTATCCATTCTTACTGGACAAGCAGCAGCCAAAGTTATAGTCATTGGATCTGTATCAGTTATTGCATCCAAGTCAAAGCTGAGTGATTTTATCAGTAAAGTCTCAGGCAGGTTTTTCACAGAGGGTTGTCATATGGTTTGGATTTCCCTCTCTTGGGTGTGTGTGTGTAAAAGATCCTGTACCACTAAAAACAGGCTCCACTATAATTTTTACATGTATTTATTTCATGTGTAAACTTGCATTGTACAATGCATAGGGAAACCTATTTTATTAAACATTTTTTAAAAATTTAAAGTTAAAAGCCCCATATGCTGAGGTCCCACCCTACATTGGAACTCCCATTCCTGCAATTTATTTTTATAACTCAGTTAATACAGTTGTTGATTGCATTAATTATGTGACATCTAGTTAGGACCTTACTACTTGGTTATGTTTGTCATCCGTATCAAATATCCAACTGATCTCTATTCAAGGCTTAGGCGGGTTACAGACCGCCATTTAGTACGTAATGAATACGTACTAGAGTTAGGAAGGGGCGGTGCTTCCGCACCCCCCCTAACCCTAGTACGTATTCCATATGTACAACATGGTGGCGCCCCTTCCACATGGGGGCTGCCATGTTTACATCATGGACGCATAGCGTCCAGACGTGTCGTGGCGCTAATGACGTCGCTAGTGCGCCAGCAGCGCCTCGCGACGTCATTAGGGCGCCACAGAAAGAAGCTCCATTTTGGAGCTTCTTTTTTGCTCCGCAAGGGAGCCGCACGGTGTGGCTGCGGCGGCTCCCTTACGGAGCAAACGGTGGCGGCAGCAGACTGCCTCAAAGTGGCGGTCTATAACCCGCCTTAGTTATACATTTATTGGTTGCTGCAGCTTTTGTTCTCTCTCAAAGTTCATATCAGGTGCAGCTGTAAAAATTGTCTCTTCTACACTAACCATTTTCTTTTCTTTATATTTGGTTACCCTAAGTTATACTGAATGATCATGCCTATGCAGAAAACTTTTGAGTCAATAAACACTTATATATGCATGGAACTGGAATGTATAGGTATCTCATAGATGAAAGGAGGCCAGAGGAGAATGGACCACTGATTTATGTACAAATAACACCACACCAGAATAGATGCACATGCACATCTGCCAGAGCTCCAGTCAATACTAGAACCCAGCTGTCCATTGTAAGTGAAGCAATAATTCCAGCTGTGTAGGTTGTTTTGACCCAGTGTGTTTCACCAGTAATATTTTCAGTAGTCAAAAAGGGTGAAAGCACACACTGTGGTCGGTGCTAGTTACAGCCTGATTGACTGATGGCTCAGTGTGACAATGTAGAAGACAGAATATATTAAAATCGCACCTAATCTCAGAAGCATATCCACTCACAGTGTGTCTCCATAACAGAGCTGTGGGGTTTTTTTTCTTTGTGAACCAAGTCGTTAGCATGTGGAAAAGCTAACATTAATGCTCTCTGTAGGATTATACTGCCTTCACCCATCACTGACCAAGTTGTCAGAATGTATCCTACCTGCTAATGTAAGTCATAAAATGCATTCTTGGGGACTCTTACCTCCTACTTTAACTTGGCTGCATTTTAAATATTAGCATCCCATAAATGAACATTTTGTATTAAATATCCTTAGAAATAAATTCTCCAAAGGTTATTTTGAGTTTTTATTTTGCTTGTTGACTCTGACTTCTGGCAATCCTATTCTAAGGTTTTCTTGGTAAGAGTGATTTAGAGGAGGTTTGTCATTGCCTTCCTTTTAGGTTGAGAGAGGATGATTTGCCAAAGGTCATTTAGTGCATTACCATATTTGAGTAGAGCCTTGCTCTCCACGAGACATAGCCCAACACTTAAAAGATTAGCAAAAAAGATTACACCATGCTGGCTCTCAAAGCTTACTAGAAAATAAGTACTCATTAATAGGGATGGGGAAGAAATTTATTTTGTTCACATTTTTAAAGCAAATTTACCTATTTTTCCACTTTGGGGAAAATATATGAACAAAAATTTAGTTATTCTGCGAATTGTGCACATCTCAGAATTTTGTGATAGTTTCCTGATTTAAAAAAAAAAATATTAGAGAAAGCAAACTCACAGAAATGTCTTTGTAGCAAACATAACATGCATTATATTGTGATATATTTAAAAATATATGTTTATTAGGCAATTTACATCTACAAATATATGTATCATTAGAAATACACACATGAATATACTGAAATTTTCATTTGATTTTAAACAAATGTGTTAAAATTCAGGGCAACTGAATTTAATATAATAAAAATATTTGACAAGTTTGTCCATTCCCTGTAAACATCAACAGCCATGGCTTGAAACTGTTCAATTAATTTTCAGTGTTTTCTGAGTGGAAATGATAGTGCACTGACATAGTTCCCATGTCAGTGGGGTGTTAAATCTAAGTCTGAAAAATAAAGGAGCCATCCAACACATTTGGGGGTGGTGGGCAGAATAGGGTTTAGTGCCTTAGATGCCTTGTTCTAACGTACCCTAATAATGTAAAGGGACAAATTGGCCATGTTATGAAATTTGGGTTTATGGTTAAAAGGCTGTTTCTTTTCTTAATTTTTTTTTATTAAAACAAGTGTGGTATGATTGAGACCATGGCACACAAGGAAAGGACTGGATTCTTTCCTCACTGCAGTTCTGGTGAAAATCAGTGCATACACAGACCCTGTTAGCAGTAGGAAGACAGCTACAATTGCCACCAGTCAAAGCATCTCTGTCAGAGAATATAGCTTTGAATCTGTGCCATGGAGAAGGGTTAAACACCACTGTCTTGATCCTGGTTGCTTTGTACACTAGATGTTACTAATGTGTATTAATGATATAATTGGAACAATGGGAGGAATTTGGTCTATCCAACACATCTGGGGCTATCAGGTGAGGGAGACTGATTAAAACCTCACAGATTGCCCCAAGATAGAACATCAGCCACTGCCAGGTATATGAAATTCAAGGAAGAAAGTTCACCACACACTAGGTATTGAGCTTCTCGTACCTTATCTGTTTTTATGCAGGTGACACTACAAGAAAGTACTTGTGTTTCTAGAAGCTTTCACATGATAGCATGAGATTTAGCCTTATGCCCACAGCCTGAAAAAAAATACTGTTATGATTGTTATAAACTAGAATTCCATGGTTCTGCACCTAGCCATGCTGGCTGAGTAATTCAGGAAGTTGTACTCCAAAAGAAAAGAAAGTTTTCCCCCAATTTCTGCCTATCTGTGTCTTTTTAAAAAAAGTATAGCATACATAATAGTATAGTGAGTTCATATATGCACAATTGTCAGTTTATGACTGTAAGTTACAATGATAACTTGTGCATTTGAAGCAGTTATAACAAGAATAAGACATTTCACACTAGCTAAGCTTTACTTTTCCCCCATATTTAAATATTTAATATCTCATTCTTTCCCCACTGTATTCGTGATGAAATTTGCAAAAGCTGGAAAGTTTTGATCAGTGCACTTTGGCACCAGTTTAACTGACATGACTCCATCCTATGGAGTCCTGGGATTTTTAATTTGTTGTGGCACCAGAGCTCTCTGGCAGAGAAAGGCAATTATCTTGCGAACACTACAAATCCCAATATTCAATAGCACTGAGCCATGGGCATTAAAGTGCTGTCAGACTGCATTAATTCTACAGTGTTGATGCAGCCAAAACAAATGAGCACAATTTTCAAAAACCAGAAGTGGCCAAATTCAATAGGTATAGGTGTTTCCAGTATGAAGATGGTTGTGTTGTACCTGCCTGCTATGTACCTGTTAAAGATAGGGAGAGAAAGACAGCAGAAGTAACACACAGGGATTCAAAGATGGAAATTTAAGGGTTAAACTTTCCTTCCACTAGGATAGGAGAACATTTGTGTGGGGGGCGTGGGGGGGATTCTCAAATGGAGAATCAGCTTTCATTGTCTTTTCCAGAAAACCCAAAGTTATTGGGAGTGGTGTCTGAACATCCTAGATTGATCATCTACATCAGAGATTGGCAAGGGTCAGCAACCAATCCTCCATGGGCTGTCCCATGATTTTTGATGGTACCTACAACAAGAATTTTTTTTAAAAAATAGAGTTTTTAGAAGGTTTTTTTTAGACATTCAGGAGGCCTTTGGTGGACAGGTGGGGTCTTTGGAGAACACTGAAGTGGGGCCTAGGCTGCATGCTGCCCATGGACGACACTTCCTCTATTGCAGATCTGCCTATTCTTCCTTGCATATCATCTAAAGACATCATGTAGGCTACTGAATCTAACATCACTCCATCCTCATTCCCTCCTCCATGTTTTTTTTTAAAAATTAATATGTTTTAATTTTTTTAAAAAAAGAATGATGCAGAAACTTCAGTTTCAAAAGCTAGCATCAAGATTTTTGTGTCTTTCTGGTTAGCTTAATAAAGATACTACCATTACATGGACTTTAAAATTGATTTTTATAATACAGTGCACCCTTGCTTTACACGGGGACTGTTCCCCCCCCCCCCCCCCCCCCCGTGTAAAGCAAACAGCACGTATGCTCGAGCCGCATTGAAAATGATGGGGTTCATGCATGCGGTATGGCACAGTATGTGTGCCACGGGCAGCATGCCATTTTAGTTCAGTTGCACAGCTTTCAGCATAAGCTGAAAGCTATGTAAAAGGCACCTGCATATGATGCAGGGACACTGTACAACACAGCTACTTCTTCATCTGTTGGGTTGCATTTCACCACATTCAATTTTTTAAATAAAAAAAATCTCAAATTCTTCCCACTGAATTTCTTTCATTATGGGAGGTCCTAACAGAAAATAAACCAAATGATATTCTAACCCATCTCTAGTTCAACCTTATGTCCTTGAGCCTTGCATAAAGTGTGATTGAGTCCTTCGTTTTAGAATACAAACTGCCACATTCCTTGCTAAATCTCTGCTGCCCTATGCTGATATTCCAGCAATAGAGTTGCCTCTGAATCACATATTTTGTAAAATTATGCCCCAGGCACTCAAATGGGGATGTAGGTTCTAACCGTCTGGACCATTGCTCCAGGGGGCTGTTTAATTCTATGAGACACTTTGCTGCTGTCCTTTAAATTTAGAATGAGTAAGAGAGAAAAGCACCTAAATGCAGACCTTGAAAAATATGGCATGTGCAATTTAAAAGTTGACCCACAGAAGACACGGCACTATTTTAAGCTGCAGGTGGTCCTGCATTCAGGGAAAATGTGGCAATCTTCCTCTATTAGCACAGAACATCCTGCAGAAATGAAAGGAAATCCTTTAAAAGGGAGAGGGGGCAGAAATGAATGCTAGAAAAGCCATTAAGAGGTTAGGGGTTTTGTGGGGGATTAACAGATTGGAATAAAAAGGATACAGTTTGAAGTAAATGTATTTATGACCAAATACTGTGATTTAAAAAAAAATAAAAAACAAGACTGTACAGCATATTTTAACATTTAGTTTGTGCACTAAAGGGAAAGAAAGGAATTGTGCTTTCAGTTG
Source organism: Sceloporus undulatus (assembly GCF_019175285.1). Taxonomy (NCBI): domain Eukaryota; kingdom Metazoa; phylum Chordata; class Lepidosauria; order Squamata; family Phrynosomatidae; genus Sceloporus; species Sceloporus undulatus. Next base: position 243,010,570 of record NC_056524.1, read on the forward strand.
TTTGCTGGCATAGCATGTAAGGAAAACGTCAGCACTGACATTGCTCATGGCTGAGTGAGTTTCCTTCCTCGGTAGGATGTTAGGAAACCCTCTTTGATGATAAGCTTCATTCATATTGTTGCTTAGATGTCTATACTGTCAGTCTATTTAAAATGTGGTGATGTAACTGTTTTGATAGAATAACAGCACCGCACCAAGGGGACAATTTAGGTTACATAAACAAGTAGTCATGCTCTTTGTTGGGATAGTGTTGGCAGCTCTCGGGACTTATTTATTTATTTGCTTGTTGATTCATTTGTTATATTTATCTGAACTTTTTTTTTCTTCACAGCAACCTTGTTCATTTCATCAGGCTGAAATAAAGTGGCTGTACAAGGTAAGCCATAGGCCACATAGCTAGACTTGCCTAAGTATCTTCTCCAGTCCTCAAGGGAAAATGTCAGGATGAGAATGTTACCTTGGAAAATATGTGTTTTTTCCTCATCTGTTAGACTTGGCATTTGTTAATTTGAGTGGCATATTCTGTGCAAGGGTGGCTGATGCCTAGGTCTCAGGTTCTGGCCCTAAAAGCTCTTGGCCTGACCTCATCCTGATGTGACAACACTTGTATCAGATTTTCTTAAGACTTAGCATCCTCATGATATCAACCTTCACAAGATTATTGGGAAGATAAAAATAGAAGGAGAAGAACATGAGTTGCTTTGGGTTTCCTACTTAATTTCTTAAGTAAATAAGTATGCAAGTATTTATTTAGAAGCCAGCATGGTGTAATGGTTTCAGTGTTGGATTATGACTCTGGAGACCAGGGTTCAAATGCCGGCTCGGCCCTGTAAACCCATTGGGTGACCTTGGGCAAGTCACGCTCTCTCAGCCTCAGATGACTGTAATGGCAAACCTCCTCTGAAGAAACTTGCCAAGAAAACCCCATGATAGGGCTGTCATGAGCTGGAAAAGACCTGAAGGCACACAACAACAGCACAGTATTTATTTATTTTTGGATTGCAAAAGAGGGGTCCCTGTTGAGAGGCAAATGAACTTTAAATTTCCTGGACTTTGAAAAACTGCCTGTTGTCGCATGGCCAGATGGAGGAGGAGCCTGCCTGCAAAAGATATCCTCCCCTTTATAGCATCTTTACTAAGCACTGAATCAACATATAGGCACCTGACTAACATCTCCAATTCCCCCCCCCCCTCCTGTTTGGTTTGTAACATCTTGCCTGATGAAGAAGCCCAGGGAGCTTTGAAAGCTTGCAACAAATATATTGTGCACTTTGGTTGGCCAATAAAGGTATCACTGATGATTTTTTGTTTGTATTTGTTAAATGGCCAACATAGCTACCCCTGAATATTTATTTTTAAGTAAATGAGCAATGATAAGCTGTTTTTGCAGCAATATGATGACAATATATTGGGATTTGTTACTAATGCCCCTTGTCATTTGAAAGATCCTTTTGATGTGATAAGATTTTCAGCCATTCTTTAACTACTATGTGTTTACTATGTGTGATGCTATATAGCATGATATATAGAAAGAAATTATAGGAGGAATCATTGTGGAGAATTCACAGTCATTGAGCCACATATAACAGTGGAAGCCCTGTTTTTTTTCTGAAGTTATTCCCCCTCCCCACCACTGTATTTGATTTATTGAAACCCACAGTTGTAACCATTTTAATTGGCCTGATAAAGCTTAGAAGCTGTGGGTTTTGTCTTGCAAGATGTCTGCTACACTGCTCCTTGAGCAAATTTTCTTTCATCCTTCTAGCTGCTCTAAGAGGAAATATTCAGGCCTTTCTATGCAACCTCAAGGGAAAATGTGTCAGTCTCAGTTTGCTCTTCGCAGCTTTTGTGGTGAATTTCTTTTGACAACTCTTTTTTATTGTTGCCTTACATGGTTTGTGAGAGCTAATTCTTCAGTTTCTACCTTTGTAGCTTTGGAGTAAGCTCCTATTAAAACATGAAAGGGTTTCCTTCAGACCATATGCTAACTGCTAACTTTGTAAATAACAGGACTACAAATTTCAATAAAATTTCATCTTTTAAAAAAGTGTGTATTTATTGTATGTCAGATTGATTGACATATTTGTTTCCTTTGGTGGTGTACTGGCTTGCATTTTTCTACAACTTTTATTGCTTTGATAGAATGTGTGTTTGCATTCCAGGTGGAAGGCAATGTATCCATAAAAGCTTAAAGAGATGAAATATGAAGTCCCCAGCTTGCAAAAATCTTGGTATGAACAACGTGTTGGTAAACATCTCACATTATTAGAGGTTTGCCCTTAAATATTCCAACTTGATCACAATTTTATCACTGTAATGTTTACTCAAAATTTAACTAGTGCAACTGGTAGAGAATTTCACTTGATTTGTTTTTTGTAAGAACAAACGTTTCAAATTGCTTCATAAATCAGAAAAAAACAACTTCTGTGTGCATGTGTGTGTGTTTGCGGTAAACAAAGAGAACTGAAAAATATAACATGAACAAAGCTTTCAGGCTTATGCTACAGATGCTACAGTTGCTACAGATGAAAATGAGCTGCATACATGGTGGCAGTTTTGGACACTCTGCTTCCAGCCTTCTTCAGTAGTTGATGGTATTAACTTGGAGGATTACATGGCCCCGATTGAGGAATGCTAGGAAAATAGTGTTCTGAACTGTCACCTTCTGTACATCTTAGGTCCAAAACACAATGCAGAAATAATCTAGTTTGAGACTACTTTAACTGCCCTGGCTCAATGCTAAGGAATTCTGGGGATTGAGTGGGTGGGTCATTTTGAAGTTACTTTTTTGTAGTGGAACTCCCAAACAGACACCTAAGGATCCTAGAGCTGAGATTCTAAATTTGCGTGTTGCATAGTATAAATTCCTAAATGTTGAGTTACCTGTTGATTATACTGTGTGACTCTTGTATGAATAGCACAACTAAATGCATAACTGAAAAATTGACAACTGAAAAATGCATAATCAGTTTCATCAGGGACGGAAGAAAGCATTTTGACCAAGAATATACATCCATATCTGTATGTACAATGGCATTAAACACACAACCCTGTTTCTGCAACCTTGAACACAATGTGTATGCTGTAGAGTGGACAAAAATATCCAATCATTTCCATAGGAGAACTTAAGCGTGTGTATGACACTAACAGGACTCTGGTCTGAGAGTAGTAGTTCAAAATGTAGAGACCTGCTACACTACAGAAATAAAGCAGCTCGACTACTTTATTTGTCATGGCTTTATATTGTGGAATCCTGGGATTTGTAGTTTATTAGTCTAGTCTGTCAAGACAGCTCTGATATCTCATCAGACTCATCAATTACACCTGTAATTTTTTTCAAAACTCTGCTATCCTGCCCACCAAAAGACATATTTCATTGCTGGACTACTCTCTGGAAAATAAAAGTGTCCCTGAATGTATAAAACTCATCCATCCCTCTGTTAAATTTTAGGCTAATTCATATATGCATGTATACCACTTCATTATTCATAGCTGGGTGTCTCTACTTAGGACTCTTATGTTTAACTAAATAGTTTTGAATTCAGGACTTTACTTTTAAAGAGCTTTGAGGGGTAAGCAGGCTGCCACTACAAGAAATACGGAACTTTTTTTCATATATGCATAAAATGAAGCAAAAATTTGTCATAAAATGAAACAAACTGACAGATATAGTGGCAGCAATTGTATTTTTTATTTTATTCCATTATATAGTACAGTACACTGTCACATAAAATTTACTACATGCAATTTTATGACTGGAAAGCTGAGTGAAAGGCAGCCTTCCGGTACCATAAGATAATATATCTTCATACAATACTTTTCCTCAAATGCCCCAACTTTTGCAGCCTTTAAATACAACAAAACATTGGGCTTTACTTCAGTGGGTGCTGTGCCTTTTGACAAGCATGACTGAAAAAAACAGCCATATATATAGTTGTACATTACAGGATAACAAACAGCCAAAATTGAAATGTACAATCCACAGTGGTGTGAAAATCCAAGTGTCCAGTATCCACTGTCATCTGAAACCTGAACCTGATTACTGAATCTTTTGCTAAGGCAAGGAAATGGTTTTCTCTCCCATATTGCTTCCTAGAAAAAATTCACCAGTTTCTGCAATGAAAAAATAAAAATAATACATTTAAAGTCTGTCCTTAATTCACTGAAGACCTATCAATAAGAATGCACTGCCCCTGATATTATAATCTGTATAAATGAAATTACTTAGGCTTTCAGGAGTTATGCTGAACAGCACATGAGACCACATAAGATCATGCAACAGCAGGGATATATATATATATATATATACAGGTATATGGGCAAAAGCAATACATACATACAGTCTGCCCTCCCCTTACACAAGTGGTCCGTTCCAGCCCCCCTGTGTAAGGAGAATTTCATGTATGCTCAAGTCCCATTTAAATGAATGGGGCTTGCGCACACAGCGGCACACACCATTGTCCCTTCTGGGGCGCACTCGCCTTTCTTCTGCACCAGCCTTCAGCATATGCTGTGTATAATACAAGCGTGTTGTATGTTTTTAACTAATATCACTTATTAAAATCTCCTGAAACATGGAATAATACACTCTGGCAAGTAGCAACTATAGTGAGGTTCAGTGTCGTTGTGAAATGAAAATGCCTACCTGCCCCACAGTTTTAGGAAAAACATATATACCCAGGCCCAATTTAGGGTGTGGAAATTATGTGACCCTCCAGATGTTGCTGAACAGTAGCAGCCAGAAATACTCACTGTTAGTCATGTTGCCTTGGAATCCTGGCAGTTGCAGTCCAACAACATCTGGAAGGCCATGTGATCTCTAGCTCTGTGCTAAATCCAATTGTTAGTCCCAGCTGGAGTATACCCATTGAATCAATAGCATTTATATAAGTACAGTATTGATTTACTTTTCCCTAAACCGCTTCCCTTGCCCTGCAAGGAAAAAGTGGCCTAATATAGTTTTCCAAAGAGGGTAGACTTTCAGGGAGTAGCTATTTTAATCAACAAACAGCATGGGATGGACAATTCTAGTTTATGCTGAGATCTCAAACTTGATTTCAGTCATCCTGTGGCTGCATAAAACACAGAACTAGAAAAAAGCCTCAGGGGCAACTACCCCCCCCCCCCGCTCAGTGCAGAATCTCCAGCTAAAACAACCCCCATTAGGTAGCTATCCAACGTCTTTTTAAAGACATCCAAAGAAGGAGACCAATTCAAGGCAATTGGTTTCATTACTGAACTGCTCTTACTATCAAGAAGTTCATTATAATGTTCAATCAAAATGGTGTCTCCTGTAATTTCAAATCATTAGACATGGTCCTCCCTCTGAAACAGCCTGTCCCCTCCTTTCTGTGGCTGCTTTTGAGGTATTTAAAGAGTGAAATCATGCCACCCCATCTCATACCCAGCTCCTTCAGCTTTTCTCATACATTTTGTTTTCCATGACTCTTATCATCCTTGTTATCATTCTCTGAACTTGCTCCAACATGACTATATTCTTAAAAGACAGTGCCCAGAATTGAACACAGTAATCCAGACAAGGCCTGACCAGTGCAGCTTGTAGTAGGACTATTACTTTGTTTGACTTGGAAATAATGCTTCTATTAATACAGGCGAAAATAGCATTCACTTTCTTTGCTGCAAAACAACACACTTCTGGCTCATTATGCAAAGGGCAGTGGCATACCTTAAGTCGGTGTCACCCAGTGCAGTAACTCATGGTGTCACCCCCTCCAATTGACCTATTCCTGTTTCACACCATACAGAATCCTTAGCAATGCTTTTTTGCATTAATGTTACTCATAAATTGTAATTCCCATATACCACTGAGTGTAATGTTAATAGTTGTGACATAAAAAAACTAGCAAAATTAAAGTTATACCTTCAAATTACAATGTCATGTGCACAACCTAAATATATTTACATTTCTATGGTGAATATTTGGTTAAAATGTGATGTTTTTAAGAAAATTTTAAAAGAATATATATTTTTTTAAAAAATCAAAAATTAAAAAAATTAATTTAAAATATTGAAATTTGAATTTTAAAAAATTCTGGGGCCTCTCCTTTCTCCTCCCATTGAGCTTGACCCCACTCCCAGCATCTTTTAAAGCATTTTAAAGGGAAGCAGATGAATGCTTCAGTCTATTTCTGCCCAAAAGGTAGGTGTTTGAAGAGCATTAGTGTCACACACCCCTTGGGGTGACACCTGGTGTGGTCTGCACCCCCTGCACCCCCATAGTGATGCCACTGGCAAAGGGATCTTGTAACACCTTTGATACTAACAGCAAAAGAAGTTGTAGCATGAGCTTTCATAGACTTGGGCGGGTTACAGACTGCCGCTTTGCGGCAGTCTGCCGCCGCCGCCGCTTGCTCCGTGCGGGAGCCACAGCAGCCACACCACACGGCTCCCGCATGGACCGAAAAAGAAGCTTCAAAATGGAGCTTCTTTAAGCGGCGCCTCTATGAGGTCACGAGGCACCAGGGGCAGACTCGTGACGTCATAGACGCCGCGACATGTGCGGACGCACAGCGTCCGATACGTAAATATGGCGGCGGCCGTGTGGAACGGCTGCCGCCATATTGTACATACAGAATACGTACTAGGGTTAGGGGGTGCGGAAGCACCGCCCCTTCCTAACTCTAGTACGTATTCATTACGTACTAAATGGCGGTGTGTAACCCACCCTGGTCTGCTTCCTCAGATGGATAGAGTGAACTAGTTCCTAGGAAGGACATTTATAGACTCTATGGCGGGGTATAAACCACCGCTTTGCGGCGCTCCCCCACCGCCGCCATTTGCTCCGCGCGGGAGCCGCAGCAGCCAAACCGCGCGACTCCCGCGCGGAGCAAAAAAGAAGCTCCATTTCGGAGCTTCTTCTTGCGGCGCCTCTATGACGTCGTGAGGCGCCTGGCGCGGACTCGCGACATCATAGGCGCCGCGACACGTCTGGACGCTATGCGTCCAGAACGTAAAGATGGCGGCGCCCTTGTAGAAGGGGCGCCGCTATCTTGTACGTATAGGATACGTACTAGGGTTAGGGGAGTGCGGAAGCACCGCCCCTTCCTAACCCTAGTACGTATCCTATACGTACTATATGGCGGTTTGTATCCCGCCTATGACTACCCATGGAAATGCTAAACTTCTGAGTATGGTGATGAGGTGACACAGTCAGTTATAACTATGGTCATTGAAGGAGAAAGCATAAGCTCTCATGGTAATATATAAAAATGGAAGGGAGGTGCAAAAGTGGGAAAAATGGACTGCAAGGCTACTGAACTGATTCTGTTGAAAGAACAGTAGTCTCAGGCTTGCTGACTTGTCACAGCCTTTACATCAGGCTGCAGCAAAGGCAGAGGGAAACTGCAGAACTTACGCTAGTAGTTCTTCTGAGAGATAGTTTCAATAGTCTTGTTTTTTGTTTTTGATCAAGCATGTTAGATATAAAAAAACTAAGTACTGATCAAGTGTTTGTTTCTCCTTTCCTCCTCCTCAGCATCTTTCCCTTTTATATTCTGCCTCTCAAGGCCCATACACATTACACAATTATCACAGTGTTGTGCCACTTTAACTGCCATGGTTCTGTCTTATAAAATCCTGGGCCTTGTAGTTTGGTAAGGCACAGGTTGAATGCTAAATCCCCCCCCCCAACTACCTATCCTAGGATTCCATAGGATGTAACCATGGCAGTTAAAATGGAATAATAGCACTATAACTGTGTTATGTGAATAGATCTTGTGGCTGTATGTCAGGTGGGAGGTGTTGTCTTGCTTTCTCAGTTATCTGTACTGTTAGCTTAACCTACCAGCCTCTCACTGGAATATGGGGTTTCATATTTTCATACATTCATATCTAGAGTCAAGTATGTTCTTAAAAGATCACACTGACCTTGGGAATGCTAGGAACTTTCACATGGGAAAGGGACACTGGCCCAAAGACATGATAGCATTAAATATAAGTTAAATGGGTTTGCTAATCACTCCAGCCTCCCCCAGGCTTTCAACCAATCCCATTGCAATGCAGTTAAAGACGATATTCCCTTTTCAACCTGGGCTATGTCCTTATTACCCCTTTCTATACAACCATCCAGTGGTTGTCTTAAATCTGATCAATGTTTTGTCACTCCAAAGTTAAAACTATCAGTCATTTCAAAATCTTATTGTCCATCCCACGGGAACATCATCAAGTCTTTGCTACACCATGTGGGAACACTAAGAACTCCTTGAGGTGCAAACAGGATATAAATATCCCTCCTCACATGGCCTCGTTACACATACAGCTGCTACAGACTGAGGCTGTGTCCTGCAAACCAGAACTCCAATCTCTGTATCACCCTCAGACTCTGTCTGAGCCACTCTCCATCTTCTGTGGAACCCACTCTTTGGGACTGGTAATTATCACCCTCTCTAATTCCCAGTTCTTTACTATCCAACCTTTTACATCTTTCCCTTTTGTTAGATTTGTATGGTTCTGAATATTGAATTGGTCTTGTGTGATTGCATGCACCTTTGCACATTTCTAAATAAAACTCTTTTATTCATTGAAACTGGAGTCTCTCTGCAGTTAGTACTGGTATAGACAGGTAGAAATAACCCATTGAGTTACCCAGCCTCTTAGACCTCCTGTTGAGCTAATAGTACCTCCAAATACTAAGGATATGCTTTCACTGTTAGTGGTGACCCCAAGTCCCCACCATCACCTTTAGAGTAACAGTGCAAGTCCTTTTTGGCTGAAGAGTATGGCAATACACTTTTCCCTCCACATTTGTGGGGTTAGGGGCACAGGACCCCCATGCATGTGGAAAACAGCAAATAACAAAAACACTATGTTTTTACCTGAGAGAACACCTCTCTAGGAATATGTAGGTCCTCTGGTGCATCTCTGTGGTCAACATCTGCCAGATATTGACCATAGAATTGTACTGGAGGAGCTACAAATAATGTGGAGTTTTCTCGCTAGGAATCTCTAGGTTGTTCAGTGTGACTTTAGTTTAAAGCTTAACATAGAGTTCCACTGGAGGACCTAGAGATTCCTAGAGAGAACATATTAATAAAATCCGCAAAAATCAAAGCCACAAATGTGGAGGGGTGTGTGTGTGTGTGTGTGTGTGTGTGTGTGTGTGTGTGTGTAATATCAAAAATACTTCTGTTAGAGAATATATATCCTAATAATTGTGTTGCTTACTGGTGTCTAATATTTAATATTCTTTTCTTTTTTAAAAATATATTTTATTAATTTTAATACACTGTAACCAACAAGCATAACATTTCTTATAATAATCACAGCTTTATACTTTACAAAATCCATCCCTTCTTATTTGTCCAGCTCCATCAGGGACAGCCTGAAGGAAGAGGCTCCTCCCTCCTTAACTGTCATCTCGGCCTCAGAGGGAGCGATCAGGCAGACCCAGCAACATCAGGGACTGCCTGAAGGAAGAGGCCCCTCCCTCCTTAACTGTCATCTCGGCCTCAGAGGGAGCGATCAGGCAGACCCAGCAACATCGGGGACTGCCTGAAGGAAGAGGCCCCTCCCTCCTTAACTGTCATCTTGGCCTCAGAGGGAGCGATCAGGCAGACCCAGCAACATTGGGGACTGCCTGAAGGAAGAGGCCCCTCCCTCCTTAACTGTCATCTTGGCCTCAGAGGGAGTGATCAGGCAGACCCAGCAACATCGGGGTCTGCCTGAAGGACGAGACTTCTCCCTCCTTTAACTGTCACCTTGTATTTTGTATTGTATTACAATTTTTACTGTACACCGCTATAATAATTGCGGAATAGCGGTCTATAAATAAAACGTATTATTATTATTATTATTATTATTATTATTATTTAACATTTCTTACTTTGATTTAGTCTGTTATTTGGATACCACTCCCTATATCCCCCAAAGAAACCTAGAACGATTTTAAACATTATTAATGCACATAATGTCATGTGACACTTACACAAAATACAGATAGCACATTTGCTTATCTCCCATGCCACATTCCCACAATTCTTAATAAAATTTTATTGTCATACGAAAACCAGTTGAGCAACATATGTACAGTAGCGCTTTACCTCAGTTTCTATTGAAAATCTAATTAAGTATTTTGATTCTTCTATTTAAGGGGATATCTCCTTTTCACCTCAATTTCAATTCTTGTATTTTGTTTCTCACAAACTCTGGAATATTGATCTCTATCTGCTCAAATTTGCAAAAACACACACAAAAAAAATTATATTGACATATAATATGTCCCTTGTTTATCCTTACAACATTTAATATTCAACAGAGTTCAGGCTGAGGTATTTGCCTGCTTGCCTATTTGAACAGTACTGTGGTTTAAAGAGAAGTACTACTAGGTCATGGAAGAGAGTTCTTCTTTATTAGACTAAGTTTGAGAAGCCTAAAGCAAATGGATGCCTGGAACACTTGATCACATAAGACTTCAGTGCAGTCATTGAAACAAACATTTAAAGCCACTTGGTGCCTCTCAAATTATTTGTGCAAAGAATAAAGATCTGAAAAATTCAATCTGAAGCATACTTCCAGGGAAGTAAGTGGATTTAATTCCAGATAAATGTGGATCAGCTCATACTTCCAGAGTCATCTTCACATTCCAACTACATATAATAATTTTGTAAAATTTCCTGCAATTTAACCAAAAGCCTTGAACAAATATTTGATGTAGCAATAATAGTAACTTACTCTTCTCTATAACCATTTCTTCAGTAATACATTCCTTGCTACACAGAAGAAAATAATGTTTTTTTGTTAAGCTAATCATGTTACAGTAGTATAGAGTGTAAAATCACTTGCTCACCAAGCTGAATGAAGCCCACCTATTCATGTGAGTGGTTTTAGGTGTCTGGATATTGAGGCGCTACAACTTTCAGAGGATTCCCAGCAGCACTCAAATGACTGGGGATGCTGTAATCCAGTGTTTCTCAAATAGTGGGGTGTGCCCCCCAGGGGGGGCGCGAGGCTCCGTAAAGGGGGGGCGTGAGGTTCTTGCTGTTCAGGCTGCCTGGCCAATGGCTGGACAGCCTGCTCCTGCTGCAGGAGCCTGCCCCAGCTCCAGTCTTCCCCATTGGCCAGCCAGCCTGAAGAGGAGGAGCTTCCTCTCTTTCGAGCCTCGCGCGGGCCCAAGGCTGGAGCCTGGAGAGGGCTTTGCAAATTGCAGGCAAGCTGCTTCCTCTTTTCCCCCCTGTTTCTCTTCCTCTTTCCCCTCCTCCTCCTCCTCTTCCTTTTCTTCCCGTTCCTCCTCCTCTTCTTTTTATCTTTTTTCCTATTCTTCTTCTTTCTTCTCCTTTTCTTCTTTCTCCTTTCCCTTCTTTTTTCTCCCCTCCCCCTCCTCCTCTGTTGTTGTTGTTGTTGTTGTTGTTGTTGTTGTGTGCCCAACTCCCCCCTTGGCCAGGCCTGCATTTCCCAACAAGAGGGAAGGCAGGACTTGTGGAGGAAAAAGGGAGCCCAGGAGGGAGCCCATCACGCTGCATCCACATTGGAGAAGTAACCCAGTTTGGCTGGCAATGCTTTAAATCTTTTCTGACTCAAGGCTATGGAATTCTGGGAGCTGGAGTGTGTTGTGGGGACCAGAACTCAAAGCCCAACTCTTCTATGTCTCAAGGCTATGGAATTCTGGGAACTGGAGTATGTCAGAATTTCTGGCTTATGGCAACTCTGTGGGAAACCCTCCAGGAGCATGCCTGTTCTGTTTCAAATGCTAAGCGTGCTTGTGAGTGGGACATGTAGTTTGCCGGCACAAGAGGCTGCCTGTTCTGTTTCAAATGCTAAGCGTGCTTGTGAGTGGGACATGATACTATTTACAGTCGCGTGGGGGGCGCAAAATGTTTTCTTCTTCCTAGGGGGGGCATGACAGAAAATAATTGAGAAGCACTGCTGTAATCCAAGAATATCTGGAAGCTCAAGACTGGAAACAACTGTGGTAACATTAATCTGGTTGTGCCTGACCGGTTGTCCTCTGGAGACATCACAAAACCAGGAATTCAACTGATCTGATGGTTCACCATCAGAGCTTGGAATAGTTCCATTTTTGGACTATAGTTCCTAGAATCCCCTCAGCTAGCTAGAATATTCTAGTAACTGTTGTCCCCCCAAAAAGGAATTATACCCAGGTGAATAGATTGTATTTAGTTTGATGAATCAAAATATTTGGGCAAAATTGCAGTAGTATTTTTGGGAAAGACATATTAACAGGAGTACAGAAAAGCTCTTATATCTGACCAGACCACTAATATCATTAATGAATCTGGGCCAGTATTATCTACACCAGCTGGCTTCAATGTTTTGGAAAATAATCTTTCATATTCTTAGAGAAAGTGATACTAAATCTGGAACCAGGTGCCCCTGAATTACAGCTCTTTTATGATTAATGCAATGGGTTATTTTTATGCTTATTTATTACATCTACATCCTACCTTTCCTTCAAGAGTCTCAGGGTAGTATATCACATTCTTCTCTTTTTATTATTCTAGCAACCTAATGGGAGCAGATCAAAGTGACTGGAGCAAGCTTTGTGGTAGACTGGAAATGTGAACACAGATCTTTTCAGTCCTAGTATGACATTATGCACTTATTCTATACTTGCACTAAACTGAACATGAATTAACTGATTAAAATGTTGTCTCTAAGAAAGAGATTGTTAATGGAGGACTCAAAACAATAATCCTTTAATTATTGCACTAATCCTGTACTAAGTTTTCTGTGATTACCAGCTCTTTGGACAGATAAAGGTACATTGTTATTCTTTTAAAAAATGTCTCTCACTTGACCTTTCAGTACACTGGATTAAACCCAGGAGGAAATCACAGAATCTTATTTTGGGACACACATTACTACTTCAATTTATTCACTTTCCTCCTGCTTCTGCCTACACATATGGATATGTGATCATGATTTCATGTGCAATTTGATGTGGTAAATCTCACATGTATTAATTCTGATTTTCAAGCTGCATTTGCTGCCAGTTCTTTCCAAACCATTGCGTGTGGAACCTAACAGCAAGCAACACTGTTCTGAGATGCTGCCAGCTTTCTATGATCTGGTCACAGAAATATTTACATACAAAAGAACAGCTGTATGGAAATTTACTGTCTAATATTCTAAGAATTATGTTTAATACGGCTGTACAGGTGATTTGGCTGAATTCCAAAGTGGGTCATGTCAGTTTGGAAAGATTTGTATCATCTCTGGAATGAATCTCATTGGCCCAGTTTCAGAGTGGAATTTAATAATCCAAACTATTTGGACTGATCATGAGATCCAGATATTAAAACTAAGTGTGAGAAAGCTAGACAGTGTGTCTCCAAAGAGTTGTGACCAAAGAAGGAGAATGCCAAACTTGATGTGATGTAGCAAGTGAGAAGAAAAGTTCAGGTTTGCTCACTTACAAATCTAGTGTGCACTCTGGGGCACATTCATCTATCACAGTGCTTATTGGTAGAGACTGTGTGAGATAACTGAAGTTATATAGTCATTTACCTACTGCATCTCTTTGTTTGCCAGAGTAGCTATTAGTATAAGATTACTGAAAGAGCTGTAGTGAGAGTTTGAGTAGTGATCATTTGAGAATGGTTCCTCTTTCTCTTTTAATTTCTTGGCTTTTTGTCCCCAATACTACAGTTATGGAGTTATTATGGTTATATTATAGTTATATAATATTCTATAGAATATTATTGAGCCGGGTTGGGCCGTGGCAACCGTATGCCATGACCGTATGCCATGGCCCCAATCTGGCCAGAATCTGGCTCAAATAGGAGTGACAGAATTTACTACTCATTTTTTAAAGACATATAGGCCTGGAACAGACCACCAGCTTCCAGCTGACTTGGGGATATGTCACCCCCAAGCGACCTGATGTGTAATCATCAATGTGACTTCCAGGTGACTTGGGGTCTTTGGGCATGTAAATGCCATTCCCCTAAGCCGGCTTGAATCCAGCTGAAGCTGCCAGAGTGTTCCAGGCCTATGTGTCTTTTTTTATTATTATTGAGTAGTAATCTATTTCTGTGTATTTTAGGCAGTGAAACTTATTTCCCACCCCCATCACGTGTCCTAATTGCCCCAAGTTGTTGTTAAGTTTATTTCATCAGTCTGTTTGTCTGTGTGCAGATTTTGTATGTCAACAAGCTGACATGTTTAATTCACAAACATTTTTAAAGGCTATAATACACCCCCATAGGCTGTAGTATAGCAGTTCAAAGTCATCCAATAGAATCATAGAGTTGGAAGAGACCACAAGGGCCATCCAGTCCAATCCTCTGCAATGAAAGAACATACAATCAAAACATTTCCAATAAATGGCTGTCTAGCATCTGTTCAAAAACATCGAAAGAAGCAGACTCCACCACATTCCGAGGCAGTGCATTCCACTGTCAAACAGCCCTTACTGTCAGAAAGGTCTTCCAAATGTTTAGGTGAAATTTCTTTTCCTGTAATTTTAATCCATTGCCCCATGTCCTATTCTCTGGAGCGGCAGAAAACAAGCTTGCTCCATCTTCAATATTACATCCCTCCAAATATTTAAATATGGTTATCATGTCACCTATTAACGGTCTCTTCCCCAGGTTGAACATACTCAGTTCCCTAAGCTTCTCTTAATTGGGCATGGTTTCCAGACTTTCAATAGAGATGTAACTAAAGCATCTGTTACCATGATCACATATGGTAGCACCAAGAACAGGTGTGATTGGATTATTAGCTATTGTTATGCAATGATATTCCTATGCAAAACTTGGCTTCAGGGCTGAAATAGCAACAAGATAGTCCAAGTCAACCAGAAACTCTTGGAGCTGAGATTCCATCAACATACATATTTGAGAATGGACTCTTACCGACATTTCTTTTAGGTATGTTGGTATGAAGGGGTGGGCTGGAATTTTGTTTCAGTTTATTTTAATAAAGAATTTACTAAAATTTGAGAATTTCTTCATATCTGGAATATGGAATGGAGCGAAATGGAGTTTAAACAAAACAAAACTTTTTCACTCATTCAAGCACAGAGCTTTGGGCATTAACACTAACACATATGGGGTCAAATCTGTGCTTTGAATTACTTCAGCATTGAATTAGCACAGAATCCTCTGAAGCTCCTCTCTTCCTTGTTCCCTCTGTCTCTTTTTCTCTACTGACTGCTTAGCTATTTGGAATCTTGCTTTAACTTTGCAAGGCAATTTGAAAGTTTAACCTCTTGTATAAGTTAAAATTGGCACATGCAGCTGACTGATGATAATTACAACAACTCTTGCATGAATGAGCAAAGTTTCCAGATGTAATCCCTTGGACTATTTGTACAGTTTCTTATATTATCACAAAAGGCAATCGGGGGGGGGGGGGGGGCAAGAAGTTTCAAAATTACTGATATGCTGAAAGCAGGGCACAGTGTAATTGATCCTCTATACAATCAATCCAGGATTATTACAAGGGCCTGACAACCATCTATGTTGTAATCCTGTGTTGGAATGAAATTAAATTTGGATGGTGCATAACAGCTTGCAATTGTGATATGATTTGCTAGATTCTTCCCTTGGTGTGCAGCTTTCAACAATCTGTTTGCATACCTGCCAATTGGGGGGTGGGGGGGAATCCTAATAAGAAGGCTTAGATACTGCCTTCACATGGACTCCATCTGGCATGTGTTCTGCTTTCTCAGTGTTTGCTTCTGTGTCCCTTTGGCTTGCTGTTGCCACACTATTCCTTTAATGTGCTGATGACACTTGTCTCATAGAAAGGTGTATTGTTTGCACTGTGTACTAAACATGATGCATCTGAGTGCACCAGGAGCTGTTGGATCTAAAAATCTAAAATACTTTCTGAGCTTGCAAGTTCAGCTATAACATTAATTTGTCCTGCCAAATGTTAGTAAACTCCAAAAATTAATTAATTAATTAATTAATGTGATGGATCCCTAACCAGGTTAGTTCTGCTATTCCAACCCTTGGGCTTCTATAACTCACCTTGGCCTCATAAGAGTCTTCCCTAGATCTGGTACTCAAGCCTCAAGGTGACTACTAAACTAGGTTCAGTGTGGTAATATGTGGCTTTGTTATCCTTACTAGTTATTAAATTAAAACATCCAGGCAGAGATGTAGAAAATAAAGACAATGAAGATTGATTGTAACAGATAAACTAAATATTTAGCATTGTGGCGCTTCCTCACACAGTGCATGGTAACATCTTAATTTTAAACAAAGAACCTTTCTCTCTGAATTCTTTCCATAGTCTCTGCTCCCAAAACCCTATTCAGATCTCCTCCATTCCCCTCTTCTTAAATGGCCCAGTCTCTATTTCTAACTGGCCTTATCTAACTATTTTATAGATAAGTCTCTAGTTTTCCTATTTGTCTCCCACATAACCCTCACCCCTCAGCATTCCATGAGCTATAGCTGGTTACCTGTACTCAGGCTTGCCAAGCTTTTTTACTTAAAAATAACTATTAGTATTAGTCATGAAAATTTCTAATATGCTGTGTTCATCATTCCATTAATCTTGACTTTGGGAGAGGGGGGACACTAAGGATTCCCCACACCAACACCCCTGTTCTGTATGAAATATTGGCAGTCTGCACAGCAGAGTTCCTGTTCAGTTCAAAACCTTTCAGAACAATAAAGCAGGGCTCATTTCACTGCAAAACCTGCCCAGGCTTTAAATAGCTCCATATCTCCAACTTCTGGTTACTGATTGGAGATAAGGGCACAATGCAAATAAAAATAATGAAAATCAAAGCTTACTATTAATTCTGCCCTCCTCCATTTAACAAATATGGCATGACTACATCTCTCTTCTCCTCTCCTGAGAATCCAAACATTGCACAAAAGTACAATTCTACTTTACACAACCATAAGTCAGTTTGCTATGGTGTAACTTCCTTGTACACGGAAATATCATATGTAAAACAGATCTAGACTAAAGGAAGGAGGCATGAAAATTGGAAGAAGTATCATCAACAGTTTAAGATAGTCAGATGACACCATACTTCTAGCAGAAAATAGCACAGACTTAGAATGATTATTGAAGAAAGTCAAAGAAGAAAGTCCAAAGACAGTTTTACAGACAAACATTAAGAAAATAAAAATAATGACCACAGATGATTTACATAACTTTAAAGCAGACAATGAAGACATTCATAGAATCATGGAATAATAGGGTTGGAAGAGACCACAAGAGCCATCCAGTCCAGCAGGACTGGAGGAATACACAATCAAAACATTGTGTTTTGCCATGGAGGAATACACAATCAAAACATTGAAATAGTTCAAGAGTCTCCATACTGTTAGCCAATCAATAATCAGAACGGAGACTGCAATAAAAGAAATCAGTAGATGACTAAGATTTGGAATGGAAGGAACTAGACAAGCCCCTGAAGTTCAAGACAAATCACTGAGTACTCTAGTTAGGATTATCTGTGCCATGGTATTTTCAGTTTTTATGTATTGTTGTGAAAGATGGACAGTGAAGAAATCTAGTTGGAAGAATGTCAACTCATTTGAAATGTGGTGCTGAATATGAGTTCTGCAAGTACAGTGGGACCTCCTCTTGGCCTCCAACAACACCACCCGGCCTTTCCCGCAGCAGTGGCAGTGGCGAGGAGGCCGAGGTGGCGAGGAGGCCAAGAGGTGGTGCCGGAGGCCTTGAAAGCCTCTGGCGCTGCTGCTCTACCTCCTCACCACCACCTCCTCTTGGCCTCCAACACTGCCACCCGGCCTCTTCGCTGCCACCACCGCGGAACAGCCTGGTGGCAGTGCTGGAGGCCTCTTGGCCTCCACCACCACCACCACCCAGCCTTTCCCGTGGTGACGAAGGCAAGGAGGACGGGGCAGTGAAGGCTGAGGTGGTGAGGAGGATGGGTGGCAGTGCTGGAGGCCTTGAAGACCTCTGGCACTGCTGCTCTGCCTCCTCACCATTGCAGAATAATAAATAATAAAACTTTAATTTATATCCCACTTTTTATTACCACAATCAAAGCGGCGTACAACCTTTAAAAGATACAATATATACAATTCCCCCCTTAAAAAAGGATTAAACAATTCTATCCATTAAAATTACAAATGATAAAATCTAAAAACGATAATACAATAATAAAATAAATGGTGGGCAGAGTCTTCGCTTATATATGTCTGTGGGAGGAGCGTTACATGGCCGGGTTCTATTATGGGAAGGCCTGCCGGAAGAGATCCATCTTGACAGCTTTCTTGAAGCTGTCTAGGTTGGCAATTTGACGGATCTCGTCCGGCAGGGCATTCCATAAAGTGGGAGCGATCGCGGACAAAGTCCTCTGGGAGGTTGCTGTCAATCTGGTCTTTGTGGACTGCAACAAATTCCTCCCAGAGGATCTGAGAGTACAGGGCGGATTATATGGAAGGAGGCAATCCCTTAAGTAGGTTGGACCCAAGCCATGGAAGGTTTTAAAGGTAATGACCAACACCTTGTACTGTGCCCAGAAACAAATAGGAAATGAATAGGCAGCCTCCAACACGACCAGCCAGCCCTTCCGCGGTGGAGGTGGCGAGGAGGCCAAGGAGCAGTGCCAGCCCAGAGGCCTTCAAGGTCTCCAGCACTGCCTCCCGGCCTCCTCACTGGCTCAGCCTCCTCGCCACCACCATCACCATTGCTACGGGAAAGGCCGGGTGGTGGTGTTGGAGGCCAAGAGGCCAAGCCTTGTCCTCCTCAGTGCTGCTTCTGCCACTGCCGCCACTGCCACGGAAGGGCCAGGTAGTGGCCTGGAAGCCTCTTGGCCTCCAACACCACCACCCTGGCCTTTTCTGCAGCAGCGGTGAGGAGGAGGTTTCGCAGCAGTGGCAACGAGGAGGTAAGCAGGGAGGGAGGGAGGGAGGGAGGAGGAGGAGGAGGAGGGGAGGGAAGGAGGGGGACTTTCGTCCCCAATGGTGACACACGTGCATGGGACTTGAACATACACAGATTTTGGTATGCGGGGGGGGGTGGATCTGGAATGGATCCCCCGCATATACAGTACCAAGGGCCTACTGTACTGTGTACTGCTAAAAAGGCAAATAAATAGATGCTATAGTGAATTAAACTGAGACTGCTGTATTTTGGACATATCATGGGAAGACATGACTCACTAGAAAAGATAATAATGTTTGGTATGGTAGAAGAAAATAAGAAAAAGGAAGACTGCATTACAGAGGGCTTTTTCTGTTGCTGCCCCTAAATCTTGGAATAATCTCCCTATCGAGCTCCGCTCCACCGCATCCCTAGTTCTCTTTAAGAAGAATTTGAAAACACCCTAAATGATCTTTTTATTCTTTACCCTTTATCATCGACCCCGGAATTTGTACTTTGACTTCCCACTGCCTGCCCTTGTATTTGACTTTGTCTTTTTAACTCTGTTTTTAACTTTATATTGTTATATTTTCCTTGTGTATGTATGCCGCCTTGATCAGGTCACTGGAAAGGCGGGCTACAAATAAAACTTATTATTATTATTATTATTATTATTACATAGGCATGAAATAGATGAAGCCAAAGGAGCAGCATGAGGCCACACTGGTGCAATTCACATTAGGACCATGGCAACTGCATGTGCCTGGTCGCAGTCTCACCCACTGCCGCGGTTCAGAGCCAGGCTGCTGGAAGGAGTGGATTCTGTCTGCTCTTCCTTGAGCCTGTTCTTTTTCATTGGCATGGCTTCAATGAAGCTTCAGGGCACATTTGGCATGTGTGCTGTGTAAACAGCACATCCCCAACATGGCCTGAAGCCATGTCATTTTGTCCGCCTGTTTCAGGCCATAGTCAAGGAAGCCACAGCCCTGAGTTTGCCAAACCTTTGCAGGGTTTTTGATGATAGGGTGACTTGGAAGTCTCTGATTCATTGGATCACCATTAGTAGAAGTCCACCTAATGGCAGTTAACAACAATTGTCCTTGTAGGATGCCACCGAGGCTCTTTTACACACATGTAATGTTTTCAAAAAATGAAAAAGGGTAGGTTTTTTTATTCATGCTTGTGAAAGCAACCTAAACAAATATTTGCATCCTATTATCTGTGCATGTACTGTATAGCCATATGTGTGTTCTGCTGTTGTTTATGGGAGCTCTCCTTTGAACAATACAAACACCTCTACAAATTCTCAGCACTGCCTGTTATTCCCTATTGTTTTCCTATTACACTTTGGTGTTTAACCTAAACCTTAGTTTATGATATGTAACTCAAATCTTGCCATTTAGTCCTATTAGGTATTATATAATCAAGCGGTAACATGATCTTTAAGCCATATCAGCAGGAAACATTTTAACCCTTCGATTTAACAAGGGCACAGCCTGGGGTGTAAATGAAAAGCAATTTTCAAAGGCTTTCTAATAACTAGCAAGGTTCCAACCTTACAGTTAAATGTTGTCTTTATTGTCAAGGAGACAAGATGTTTAACAATGGTTTAAGATTAGTTAGAGTAAACTGCTCTATAAATGCTGCATACAAATGCACCCTTTCTTTGCAGAAACTGTATCTACTATAAGAGATTTTTCCTGTCATGTGAAATGGTTGAAAATGTTCACTCTTGCCCCAGTACCCCAGCACCAATCTGCTTCCTGAGGACAAGATGGTACCACACCCTAACCCCCAAGTCTACTTCAGAAGCAAATTGACTTGATTGCTCAAACCTGCCTCAACACTGGCAGTGGGATATCACGCCCCACCACCACACCTGATGGGACAGACTAGTTTTGGGGTGCTGGTAGGTTAAATAGCATACACAGATATGCCTCCCCCAAGAAAATCAGCTGGACAGATAATATGGAACAGCCAGGAGGTTGCCAACACAGCTTCACAGCATATGCTGCCTCTCATAGAATCATAGAATTGAAAGAGACCACAAGGGCCATCCAGTCCAATCCCCTGCCATGCAGGAAATCTCAATCAAGGCATCCCCGACAGATGGCCATCCAGCCTCTGTTTAAAGACTTCCAAGGAAGGAGACTCCACTACACTCCGAGGGAATTGTTTCACTGTCAAACAGCCCTTACTGTCAGGAAGTTCCTCCTAATGTTGAGATGGAATCTCTTTTCCTGTGGCTTGCATCCATTGCTCTGGGTCCTAGTCTCTGGAGCAGCAAAAAACAAGCTAGCTGCCTCCTCAATGAGACATCCCTTCAAGTATTTAAACAGGACTATCATATCACCTCTTAACCTTCTTTTCTCCAGGCTAAACATCCCCAACTCATTAAGTCGTTCCTCATAGGGCATGGTTTCCAGACCCTTCACCATTTTAGTTGCCCTCCTTTGGACACGCTCCAGTTCTCAACATCCTTTTTAAATTGTGGTGCCCAGAACTGGACACAGTATTCCAGGTGGGGACTGACCAGAGCAGAATAGAGTGGCACTATTACTTCCCTTGATCTAGACACTATACTTCTATTGATGCAGCCTAAAATCGCATTGGCCTTGTTAGCTGCCGCATCACACTGTTGACTCATGTTCAATTTGTTGTCTACTTGGACTCCTAGATCCCTTTCACACATAGTTTCATTCAGCCAGGTGTCACCCATCCTATATCTGTGCATTTCATTTTTCTGCCCTAAGTGCAGTACCTTACATTTCTCCGTGTTGAAATTCATTTTGTTAGCTCTGGTCCAGCTTTCTGATCCTGTCCTCTGGAGTATTAGCTACTCCCCCCAATTTGGTGTCATCCCCAAATTTGATAAGCATGCCCCCCAATTCGGCCATCCAAGTCATTGATAAAGATGTTGAATTGCACTAGGCCCAGGACAGAGCCCTGTGGGACCTCACTGATCACTTCTCTCCAAGATGAAAAGGAGCCATTATTGAGCACCCTTTGTGTTCGGCCAGTCAACCAATTACTTTGTCTAGCCCACATTTCACTAACTTGTTTACAAGAATGTAATGGGGAACCCTATCAAAAGCCTTACTGAAATCAAGATATACTGTATCCACAGCATTCCCTTCATCTATCAAGCTGCTAATTTTATCAAAAAAAGAGATTAGATTTGTCTGGCATGACTTGTTTCTCTGAAACCCATGTTGACTTTTTGTGATTATGTTATTGCCTTCTAGATGTTGAGACTTCCTTGAATGAATCAATCCATCCGAAATGTGGTATTCCTTTCCTCCTGCTACCTTCCACTTTCTCCAGCATTATCATCTTTTTCCAATAAGTCATACCATCTCATGATATGTTCAAAGTATGTTAGCCTCAGTTTAGTCATTTTGGGTTCTAGCTTCCACAACCATACATAGATATCAGACATATTATGGCATGTATGACCTGACTTTGGTATTTAATGATATATGTTTACATTTAAGGATCTAGTTCCTTGATAGCTGCCCTTTCAAGCCTTAGTCTTGTTTTGATTTCTTCATTTTCTCTCTCACACACATACCGCTTTCTCACACATACACACCAAGTTTTTGAATATTCTTTCCATCCCTATTATTGATTCAGTAGGTCCACTGGACTAGCAATTGAATTTAATCATTATGATCCAAAGATTATTTCACAGCCTATGAGAAGCTAGAAACAGACTTTAAAAATAAGATTGCTTCTGTTATGAATTTAATCAATTAATAAGAAATGTAATGTAATGGCAGAGTCTCTTGAAATACCAGACTGTAAAATATTTACATTTGTGCACCTTCTAGTAAATAAGGACCAGAGCTTGGAAAAGTTGTTTTTGGCTTATAGTATTCACACTTCCTTGGCCAGCATGGCCACTAACATATGGGCTAGGGATTCTGGGAGTTTTAGTCCAAAATGGAACATTTCCAAGCTCCAAAAAGCATAATTCTATTGGCAGCAAAGCACATGCTTTGATTAGGACTCTTTGCTGAATGAAAGCACCTGGGGGACTCTTATGTTCATTCTTTTCATTAGAGAAAATTCTCTGTAGTCATGAATGCTCTTACACTACTTTGTTCTTAAACATGAATTGGCAAAGAGGGAGAAAAACATTAATCATCTGCAACAAGCTGTGGCAACAAATGTGATTTCTTCTCACATTTGAGCAATTCTTGGAATTTTAGAACTAGCTGATTAGAGTGAGAGATTGAATATTTATGGGTAACACAAATGTGGAATTGTTCCTAAAGTTTGGTTAGTAGTGACAATTTTCTCACAATACTTCCTCTCTCTTTTGTTGGTCAGCAATAGGTGGGAAAGCTGCAGTTGTTTTATTTGGCCCTTGAAATCATTGCCCTTTTGGTTCGATCATCTGATTTTTATGGAGGTGGGGGAAAAGAAAAGGGATTCTGTACAAAAGAGAAGCTGTAATTATGAATGTATTAAGTTTGATAATAAAGTCTCCAAACTCATTTTAAAAAGAGTAGCTATGGCAACCTCAGCAACACATCCCACCCACATTAGATCTCTAATAATGTGTGAAGTACATTTCTAAAGGAGGAATTAAGTTAAATGAAAAGGAGCAAACTGGTACTAGCTTTTATGTGTCTATTTTTGTTCAGAGCCTTTAATAATAGTGCATTGTCAGTGCTTTAAAAATAATAAGGTACCATATACAGGGAATTAAAAAAAATAAATGTGACCATGTAGTCTCTTTTCTCAATTACAAGTCTTATTGTTTTGTTCAATCTTAGTAAATATTTATCAGAGTCTTTCAAAGACAGTTTCCTTTTCAAAAGCTGAAGGAAAAAGTTAAAACCCAGAATGGGCTTTGAGGATTTCTCATCACATCTGAAAGAGCAAAGAGTCTGATCCTATGAGCTCATTATACTGGTAGCTACCAAGCCAGAGCAATGCCAGTCTAATTCATGTGCAATGCAGTTACAATCTTTTCCTAGCAAAAAGAATACAGAGCAAAGATTACTGGTAGTACCAGGAGATAATGTAGCAGCAACATATACTCCCAAAGCACGTCAGGCAACAGTACAGGCAAACAGCAATCATATTTGCTGATGACACATTTTCTGAGATTAGCTTGAATCTTGTTGCTAGACCCAACATGAGCTGACCCATTAAATCAATAGGAGTAACATCCAAGTTGGCTCTACAATTAAGTCAACAGGTCTACTCAAGTTGAGCATAGCAAACAGGAATCAGGTCAACATTTGCTGATCAAAACCACAAGGTTGCGAGTTCAAGACCAACATTTGCTGATCAAAACCACAAGGTTGCGAGTTCAAGACCAGCAAAAGGGCCCAAGCTCGACTCAGGCTTGCATCCTTCCGAGTTCGCTAAAATGAGTACCCAGACTGTTGGGGGCAAATTAGCTTACTTGCTAATTAGCTTACTTGCTAATTAGCTTACTTGCTGTTCACCGCTATGATCTTTGGAATAGCGGTATATAAATAAAACAAATTAAATTAAATTACTCTGGATGTAACAAACTGTAAATAATGTACAATGTAGTTACCAGTAATAAATTATCTGTTTGTGACAAGAGCACAATGAGTTATGTTTTCAAGAATAACATAACAAGTGTGAATGATGCCTGATAGGTAAATAGGTAGGTAGAAAGATAGGACATACTGGTTCTGGTACAGGAAAAAAATATATTCATCATGATGGTTTTCCTCTGGTACTAGAGAAAATATGTATTCATAACTGTCAGCCTTTATCATCCATTAATTTTTCAATCCCATTTTGATGCCATCCACATTGGCATCATTATATTTTCGGGTAGCAAATTCCACATTTTAACTATTTATGTGAATAAGTACTTGATATACACTGTCTCTTAATCTCCCCCCTCACTCACTCACATGTGTATATGGGCAAAGAGGCAGACTATGGAGATTATTGCATTGAGTTTAAGCCCCCTTATCTCCAATGGGATACAGGCACCTTTAATATTAAAACTGATGTTATTGCACTCAGCCATGGCTGGGCAAATGCAGCCTGTATACAGCTCGGATGCCAGCTAGGTTTATCTTGTGGCTTTTCAAAAACAGGATTTTCCCATTCTTGCAAAGCTGCAGAAAAAGCCTGGCTGGCATATGGGCTGTATACAGGCTGCATTTGCCTGACCATAGTTGAGTGTGATAACACCTGTTTTTAAAATTAAAGGTATCTGTATCCCATCGAGGATAAAGTGCCTTAAACACAATGTGATGATCTCCTATGTGGGATCACAGATACTACAGTAGGGTCTTAGAAATACATCTTAAAATATAAAATGCGAATTTTACAAAATGCCAGTTTACAAGATGGCACCCCAAGGAGTTTCTGCAGGCACACAGCTGCTAATTCCAGCACTCCTGACAATGCTGGGCAGGCACCGTTTTAGCTGTACACTTAAAATATTTTGTATTTTATTTTATTTTCAAATATAAAAGAAGAGCATAACACACAACTTCAAAAGCAGGTATAAAATGAAGTGCATAGACAATGTGCAATTTAAGTGCTTTTTCGTGTGTGTGTGTGTGTGTGTGTTTGTATGTGTGTGTGTGTGAAAAAGAATAGGGTTTGTAAAACTACATAAATGCCTCCAGAGTCACCTAAACAATTAGCAACCACATCAGGGGGAGAAGGTCTATTCAGATGGTAACTGGGGGACAGTATTTCCAATCTCCTCTCGCCAGTGAGTTAGGCTGTGACAATCATAAGCAGAACCTAGTTGTAAATCTTTATTGCAGCCTTGGTCATAGTTGAGAGTGGATGGAAACATCCTCCACCTTGTGCCTCAAAGGAGCTCTAAACAGACCTTCTTTGCCTGATCCAGCTGCAGGATGTTAAGATGGCCTGGAGAGGCATTTACATAGTCTGACAGGAAGACTGTGTAGTCTTACTGAATGCAGAGCAATTACAGATCTGTAGCTCTACATTATGAATCCATAACTGCAATACTGAATGCCAAACTTTATTTCCAAATGTGTGTCTATACATAGAAAGTAGTATGTGAAAACTGCATATAAATCTCTCTCCTCTTTCGTCCACATTTTGTTAAGTGACGTTACTGGGAGATAATATTTCTAGAATATTTCTGGATACCTCTGCATGTCTCGTGATCCTGTACAGAGCTAACAGTGGAAGATTGTGATGTGCAAAAATCTCTTTGCTCTCCGTCAATCCTGCCATATGTTTGAAATTCTACAGCTTTCCAGAGAGAGACATTTTCTCCTCTTTTTTAGAATTAAACCCTACTGCCATTCTGCCTCCTCCTCAAAGTACAGAACATTCGTAATATGCTGTAACTTAATTAGAATTGGTGATCTTGAAAATCATAATGAGGTGACTATAGGCTGCAAGCCTGAAAGCCATCTCCTAAAATGCCCCCTTCTCTTCATAAGAATTAATCATACAGATGATATTTAGCTGAAAGCAGACAAGCAGCTTCTCAAATCTGCTATGGAAATAACGAAGCCCAAATAGACCGTTCTTCTGCACTTGAATTTTAGGAGCATTTAAAGGATCTTATGGGCTCAGAGTAAAGGGCACACATCTGGTTCCCCCTGTCTATGTGTGAGGTAGAAAAGTAATAGAAGAAGGGCATGTTAAGAGCCTGTTCTACATGAGTGGAGTGTGGTAATGGATTTTGTAAGAAATTAATCAAGAATGCTCTTGTGATTCATCTGAACTGCCCCCAGCTTTTGGTCTCTCTCTCCCTCTCCACACACACACACACACACACACACACACAGCAGCGCAACACAATAAAAATCCAGAACTTGAAGTAGTTATATTTTGGGAAGTAACATTTTGGTTGGGGGATTCTGAGAACTGGAGTAAAAAAAAAAATATAGCAGAGCTTTGCACAAATCCACTGCTGGTGTGGTCTGTCTGCTATCACTGTACTAACTCACCAATGCACCATTTTGACTGGGGTATGTACCAAATTGTAGGGTCAGCATGACACAGTGATATGAGTGTTGGTTTAGGGCTCCAGGCAACCAGGATTCAAATCCCTGTCCAGCAACAGAAACCCATGGGGTCACCTTGACCAAGTCACACCCTTTCAGCTTTATTATTGTTAACTGTCATTAAGTCAACTTCAACTTATAGTGAGTGACTCTATGAATGAGTGACCTCTAAACAACCTTGTTAGGTTTTGTAAATTCAGTGCTGTGGCTTCCTTGGTTGAGTCTATCCATCTAAAATGCAGTCTTTCTCTTTTCCTGCTACCTTACCAAGAATTATTGTCTTTTCTAATGGGTCTTGTATTCTCATGATATGCCCATGGCATGACAGTCTCAGTTTAAGGCTTCTCAACCTTAGAGGAAGGTAGTGGCAAACCTCTGAATGAAATTTGTCTAAGTAAATCCTAGGATAGGGTTGCCATAGGTCAGAATTGACTTGAAGACTCATAACAACATAAATCAAATCAGCAAGCTGGTACTCAGACACCTTTGGGGAAAAGAAAAGGACTGTAACTTAGTGGGAGAGGACATGCTTTGCACTCAGAAAGTGTCAATTTCAATCCCTGGCATCTTCAGTTAAAAAGACAAGTAGCTGATGATAGGAAAGACTGTTATTCTGAAAGACTGCTGCCAATTAGAGTAGACAATATTGGGGTAGATTGGGGTAAAAAATTAAGTTGAAATTATCCATCAAGAATTGCTCTTTACACATTTACCAGACATATTATCCAAAAATACTGCTTGTTTTTTCTTTGACAGGTTGGTAAATCAGGGCTACATAGTCTGCTGCAAAAAATATAATCATGGAGTGGGAATCCCACTGATCCAGATTAATTTTGGATCAAAGTTGATAGAGAGGTGTGCAGCTATTTGGAAGAAGGAGGTGACAAAGGGTAAGTGTTGACTCAAGAGAGAATTTGCATCATTACCAACACCTAGCTGGAAACTCTCAAGAATCATTCCACTTCCTAAAACATCTGCAGATAATCTCATGGTAAAGCATTTCAGGCCCATCTCACTTATTAATCAAGATGCCAAGCTTCTTTCATTTATTTTAGTTCACAGGATTAACATCTTTATAAGCGACTATATTCATGATAGTCAAGCTGGTTTTATGCCAGGCCAAAGATTAGCTGATGCAGTTAGGACGCATCTAGTCAGAAACCTTTATATAGGGTAAAGAGCGACAGTTTATATAAAAATCTCCAACTAGTGTCCCAACTAGTATGGTCAGGAGAAAACCCTAGATCATTGACCATACTTGAACAAATGTGTGTAGTCCCAGATCCACTAGTGAAGGGAGGTTCAGCTGCATTGTATAACTGGATGGTTGAAAACTTCTAGGGGGGGGGGAGGGTACTTTCTATAAAACAGGGTGGGAGTTGAATATATTGTCAGTTATTTCAGATGCAGAATGGCATCATATATGGTCATGTCCTCCTTATAAGTCTAAGTCATCTGCGTTACGGGAAAACACATTGAAAGTGGTATACAGATGGTACCTGACCCTTGTCCAGCCAGCACGAATGACAAGGATGACATCTTCTTTGTGTTGGGGGGGGGGGGGTTGGGGGGTAAGAGATACATTCCTACACATGTGGTTGGAGTGTCCAATTGTCCAACAATTCTGGACACAGATTGTTCAATTGATGTCAGACATCACTAAGCAAAAGGTTCAACCCACCCAGGAGTTTCTTCTCTTGTCAGTATTTCAATTTGATAATAAATTTCTCCATCATAAAGAAATTATATCCTTTTCAGCTGCCATAGCTAAATTAATCATTGCCAGAAACTGGAAAACAGGTCATCTGTTCATGGATCAATGGCAGACAAATTTCTGGGAAGGATGGTTAATGGAGAAGCTTGCAGATGATGCCAGGAGAACCTCTGAGGCAAGGAACTGCAACCAGTTCAAGGAAAAGTGGTTACTTCTTATAGAATATATTAACTCCAATTCTCATGCTCATGTTCCACCACAGCACCACAGAGATTTTGGTTTGGAGTTTTGAATGAGACCTCAGTTTAATAATAATAATAATAATAATAATAATAATAATAATAATAATAGTTGGTAGCGTGGTGTGCAGTTATCTGGTAGAAGGAGGTGACAAAGGGTAAATGATGACTCAGAAAATTTGCATCATTCACATAGCAACATGGCAGCATTGTGGTGCATCAAACAGCTCCATCTATCTCAGCAGTGTTTAGACAACTGCATAGGCAAGTGCCTTGCTTATTGGTAAACATACTAATGATGATGTCTGTAATATTTTCCTGTTGTTCCACTCTGAGTGAAAAAATAATTTTACTTATAATGTTGTCCACCATCTGCTGCCTTTTGATTTGTACATGGTTATATTGGCCCCAGCTTTGTGGTATTAATGATCAGGCCACAGTTCTTGGCTGTTGCTGAAAAAGATAACATATTGTGTTTATCCAGAATGTTTTGGTAAAGCATGAAATAATGATGCTGAAATAACTTGATCCAATTAAGAAAGTATCTGTTTCACAAATTCAGTAAGGTGAGATTCTATAAAATGCACCTTATATAATCTCTTTTTGATCTATGGATTCATATACAAATAGTCGCAAAGCATTTATTCAACAGCTTGCAAATCATACTTTACAGTAGAAGATATCTGGACTCAAGACTTTATTAAATTTTAATTACATATGGACAAACTCTTAATAATAATAATAATAACAACAACAATAATAATTTTATTATAACATTATACAACATAGGGTACAACATAGACTAAAACACATAAAACCATTTAAATACAGTATGTTAAAACACATAAACAAAGGACACCTTAAAACTCACTAAGATTAGGAGGTCAGAACATCCAAACAGCAAAAATAAAGGAAGTACAACAGAAGATATAAAGTAATGGGCCAGTAAACTGAAACTGAATCTGTGCTGATCTTTTGTAGAACTGGATTCCTTAAATTTTAAGCTTATAACCTTCGTAATTCAATGGGAATTACCCTGGCACAGGAAATTTGCTTTGCAAGTGTAACATTATGGTAATATTATTATAACATTACTGTGTATCTTAACGTGTATCCACTCTATCTCTAAAATATCTATCAAGACTCTAGATAGAGTGGATACACTCTAGGATACAGTATAAATGTTATAATACTGCTGTTACCATAGTGTTTTGTATTCTTTTGCAAGTATAATTCCTACTGAATAAAAAACAAAGGTTAAAAGATTAAAATGTAAGGAATCCAGTTCTACAAAAGATTAGTACAGATTTTATTCATTTTTCTGGTGTCAAATTGCTTTTATTCTGCATTGTGGCTAAATCTTTACAATGCTACAGTTAAGTTTGGTGATCAGTTTTCATTGGAACCCTATTATGAAGAGAAACAATAAGCAAGCTCTGTAAAACTCATTATGGATGTACGATCTAGGATCTTTCCATAATAATAATTATTTATTTATATTCTGCCGTTTTCCGAAAAAATCAAGGCAAATTACATCAGAAATAAACAATAAAACAACATGTAGAATGAAAAATTAGCAATTAAAAGAAAAACCATTCCTTATCCCAGCCCTCCCCCTGTGATAAAA
The DNA here is from genome assembly GCF_019175285.1 of Sceloporus undulatus. Classification (NCBI taxonomy): domain Eukaryota; kingdom Metazoa; phylum Chordata; class Lepidosauria; order Squamata; family Phrynosomatidae; genus Sceloporus; species Sceloporus undulatus. The sequence continues at coordinate 243,040,936 of NC_056524.1, forward strand.
ACATTTGATAAAAACGATAAAATATGGATTAAACAGCAAATAAATTTCAAATTTCAAATAAAAATGTGCTGAAATATTCTAAAATTTCAGGTAAAGTTGAGGCGAGAACAAGTATCATCTTCTAGGGGGGAATGGGGCCAGTGATGTCAATTAAAGATTCCCAGGGAAAGAAAGAGGGTATATAGAAATAAACAACATTGGGTCAACTTATTTGGCAAGGAGAGGCAGTCACTTGTGATTTCCCAGTGACTTAATTTTTTTTTATTTCTTTTTTTTTTTTAAATAACTTTTGGGGGCCTAAATGCCATATGATGTATAACAACAGCGGGGGGGGGGGGGGGGACTACTGATCATTTTCAGGTTACAAAAAAAATCCAGTATGTACAGTGCACCTTCATCATACATTGCTTTCATTTTATGCTGAAAGCCATGCAATGAGCCATTATTTTCAATGGGGCTCGAGCATACACACTATTTGCCTTATGCAGAGGGGTCTGGAACAGATCCCCCGCATAAGGCAAGGGTGCACTGTATAAGACTAGGTGCTGCATTTTGTCCCCCACTAACACAGAGAATGAATATAAATACAGTTAGTATTGAAACACACAGAATAGAGATATGAACTAGATGAAAAGTAGTAAATACATTTACATAAAAGGAACAAAAGAAGATATAGATGCACTGAAAATTCTGTATATCCTAATTTATACCTTTAGCTGCAAAATTTGAAATAATTACTATAATTTCAATATATACATAACATGTTTTACAATAGCGGAGAAGGTGACCTTCATGAAGCTCAAGGTCACTTTTAAAAACCATTTTTAACCTCTAAAGCAGGGGTCGGCAACCTACGGCCCACGGGCTGGATCCGGCCCGCCGAGGCCTTTCTGCCAGCCCCCATGCAGTCCTGCCGCCGATTGTCGCAGTTTCCGCGCCGCTCCGGGCGCCATTTTATTTTTCAAAATGGCAGCCGAAGTCTCGCGTGACCTTTCCCAGGACGGGAAAGGTCGTGCGAGACTTCGCCGCCATTTTAAAAACCAAAATGGCAGCGGAGGAGGAAGAGGAGGGCCGCACGGCCTGGGGTGGAGGCGGCAAAGGATGAAGACCGGCGCGGCCCTCCCCGCCTCCCCGCGGGGCTCCGCGCGGGCCTTCCTGCCTCCCCGCGGGGCTCCACGTGGCCCTCCCCCACCTCCCTGCGGGGCTCTTCACGGCCCCGCGCTGCCCACCTCCTCCTCTGTCTCCTCCGTCCTGCCCCCAGGCCGTGCGGCACATGGAGGAGGGGGAGGAGAAGAAAGAAGAGGAGGAGGAGGAGGAGGAAGAGGAGGGAAGAAGAGCAGGAGGAGGCAGCAGCAGGAGGAAGAGGAGATGGGGCAGCAGCAGGAGGAAGAGTTGGGAGGAAGAGCAGGAGGAGGAAGAGGAGGAAGAGGAGATGGGGCAGCAGCAGGAGGAAGAGGAGGGAGGAAGAGCAGGAGGAGGAAGAGGAGATGGGGCAGCAGGAGGAGGAAGAGGAGAAAGGAAGAGCAGGAGGAGGAAGAGGAGATGGGGGCAGCAGGAGGAGGAAGGGGAGAGAGGAAGAGCAGGAGGAGGAAGAGGAGAAGGTGGTGAGTGGCCAGAGGCCACATGGGTTTTTTTTGTTGTTGTTTTATTTTGCATTCTTTTTAATTGCTAACAAGTCTCCCTGCTTTGACAATGATAGTGTGGTGATGATGATGATGATGATATTGATGATGACGATGATGATATAAGCCAGCTTGAGAGGCATGGAGGCACTGTTTCTGAAGCCAAGAGAGTGTGACCTTCCAAAGTGTGTTTTGTGTGCTTTTAATGCTAACAAGTCTCCCTTGCTTTGACAATGATAGTGTGGTGGTGATGATGATGAGTCAGCTTGTGAAGCATGCAACTACTGTTTCAGAAGCTGAGAGAGTGTGACCTTGCAAAGTGTGTTTTGTGTGCTTTTAATGCTAACAAGTCTCCCTTGCTTTGACAATGATAGTGTGGTG
>NC_056524.1:243042948-243058451 GCF_019175285.1 Sceloporus undulatus
ATGATGATGATGTTGATGATGATGATGATAATGATATGAGTCAGCTTGAGAGGCATGCACGCACTGTTTCTGAAGCCAAGAGAGTGTGACTTTCCAAAGTGCCTTTTCTGTGTGTTTTTGGTTCTTTAATGGTGATATTGATATCAGAAAGCCTCTGAGGCAAGGCCAATGTAAGTTGCTGTGATTTTTACAAACTCATGTGCAGTGAAGAAAAACCAAAGTCCCTTGACCAAGTACACACTTCTGAGAAGTACACTTGGTCCAAGAACGGTGAAACCACCTTGACATGTTCAATATGCATAGCCATGTTAACCCCAAGGGGTTTGGTTATGGAATAAGCCTCTGAAATATGCAAGAGGCCATGTTAAGTAAAGCCATGTGAAATGCACAAGTGCTGTTGTGTGTGTTTTGGAATGCAGGTTGGGGGTGTTTGCCCAGAAAGAGACCGAGGAGGAGAGGGCGGGCACACGCCTCCTCCTCCTTGCAGGGCTTCAGTGGAGGCTCCGCCCCGGAGGGTGGCTCCGCCCTGGAGGGCGGAAGCTCCACCTCCCGGCTTCGGCCCCCCAACTTGTCTGAGGGACACCAACCCAGCCCCCGGCTCCAAAAGGTTGCCTACCCCTGCTCTAAAGTATTTGTGTTACCTCAGTCTCCCTCCCCATTATTTCTGTACACAACAAATACCTTGTGGGGTAGATTAAGCTGAGAGATGGTGACTGGCCTAAAATAACCCAGGGAGCTTAATGGTCATGTGGATTTTTCAACCTGAGTCTCCTCAGTCCTAATCTGACAACATAAACACTACATCATTTTCTTCACATTGCTCTGGGCAACAGACATGGGAGTTGTCTGTAATGAAATTCTATGAAACAGATAAAGCTGAGACATAGTGATCAGTCTAAGATCACATAGGGGCAAAACAGACCACCCTGATAGAGCGACGCCTTTTTCAGTGCCGGATTAGGACAGCAGCAACTGCATGCCGCAGCCCTGATCTGGCAGTTTGCTGATTTAAAAAGAACCAGCAAAATACTGCTCTTTTTGGAGCGGCAAAAAAGCTGCCCTTCCCACGGTGGCTTTTTGCCAATTCTTTGGCATAGTGCGTCCAAACACTGCACTAAAGAAATGGCATGACACTACCCGTCATGCAGTTGGGTGTGCAGCATGACATTGACATTGGGGCGCCCAGCATGCAGTCGCCACATTCCCCCATTCCAGCTCAATGACAGTGTTTAGTGCTAGTCTCTTTAGCCCCTATATCCGTGATGGTGAACCTATGGCACGTGTGCTGGAAGTGACACACGACACCATTTCATCAGGCACGGGTGAGAGGGAGAAGGTGGAAGAGGTACATGTGTGCCTGTTCCGCCTCTTTCCTGCCATTTTCAAGCCTCCCGCTGTCTCTCTCAGACAGTGGGAAGCCAGAAAATAGCACTCAGGAGAAGGAGCCAGAGGTGTGCGCTTCTGGTTCCTCCTCCCAGCCCTCTCCCAGCCTCTCCAAGACAGCTGGAGGCTGGGAAAAGGGTGAGGGGAGGAAGAGCAACCAGCGCATGCCACTTGCTCCTCCCCAGAGACCATTCCAGCCTCCTGTTGACAGGGAAAGGTCCATGGGGAGAAGCAACGGCCCCGTTGCCAGCTTCTTCCTTTCCCCCTCTCACCCTCCCAGACCCATGGCTGCCTGGAACGGTGAGAAGGGACAGAGAAGGGGCCCGTGCCGGCTTCTCCTTGCCCCCGCTCATCTTCCCAGACCTATGGCTGTGCAGCCATAGGCCTAGAACGGTGAGAAGGGGCGGAAAGGGGGCCTGTGCCAGCAAGGTTCGCCCTATATAGTTAGCTAAACAAGGATCCAAACCTTTATCTTCCAAATTATAATCCACTGCGAGCCACAACATCCAAAGAAAGAACTTTTCACATGACCAGTCATCCATTTTTTCTTTAAGTATTTTTATTACTTTCTTTCTCAACCTTGAGAGGAATGCAAGATGGTGAACATGATTTCCTTCCCTCCCTTTTTCATCATAACAATTCTACATGATAGATTAAATAAGAGAATGTGGCCCGTTACAAACGGGCACTTTAGTACGCGCTCCGCGCATGCTAGAGTTAAAAAGGGGCATCCTTTCTGGACGCCCCCAACCCTAGGACGCGCGGAGCACGCACAAAATGGTGGCGGCCATTCCACACGGCCGCCGCCATGAGGATGTCATGACCGTGCCGCCTCTATACGGGGCGGCGCGGACGTGACGTTCTCGCTCCACGCCAGGGTGCTTAGTGCGCTCTTAGCGCGGAGCAGGAAGGAGCTCCATTTCGGAGCTCCTTCCTGGTTTGGTCCGCTGGGCGCAGCCTTCTTTCTCACGGCTGCGCCCAGTGGACCAAAGGAGAAAGGGGCCAAGCGGCCCCTTTCTCCTCTTCCCCGCTGCTGTGGAGTGTCCTTGGGGCTTGAAGCCCCAGGGACACCCCTTTTCAGGCTGCGGGGAAGCGGTGTTTTGCCGCTTCCCCGCAGCCTGAAAAGCGGCGGATCGGGGCCTCAGCAGCTGCTGTTCTGGCCGCTGAGGCCCCGATACACCGGGGAAAGGGGAGGGTACAGCCCGCCCCAATGGGCGGTCTGTAACCCGCCTGTGTCTATTTCAGAGTCACCCTGTGAGCTTTGTAAGGATTTGAACCCAATGCTGGCCTGACACTATAATCACTAAACCATACTCCCTTTTAGATTACCAGTGTGATGGAATCTCTAGCCATCCTGGCTTCCAGTTCCAGTCCTAGGCTCATATCACTCACCTTGCCCATATACCCTCAGGATCCCTCCCTGGATCTGGGACTCAGAACTCAAGACAACTGATATTCTGGGCAAGTGCTTGTGTTAGTCAGAAGAATCAGTGTTGTAAATGATGACCAGTTTTCCCTTCACTTCTTAAACAAAAAGCCAGAGCCCTTTCAGAAAACAAAAACACTGAAGATTTATTATATAACCATTCAAATAAACAGTCCATACTGATGATTGTATGTGTGCCAATCCACACACAGTACACAATAACCCTTCTCACCAAATTCTCTCTACATTTTAGTGCCCTAAATCCAATTCATGTCTCCTCCAATCCCCTCCTCCTAAATAGCCTTCACATTTTGTTTCTTGCTCCCTAACTCTGGCCCGTTACAAACGGGCCTATAGTACAGACTGGGTCCGTATTAGGGTTAGAAAGGGGCATCCCTTCCGGACGCCCCTAACCCTAATATGGACTGAGTCTGTACAAAATGGCGGCACACGTTCCACATGGGGGCTGCCATCTTTACGTAGCGGATGCACTGCGTCCGCATGTTGCACAGCGCATATGACACTGTGAGTGCGCCATTGGCACCTCGCGGCGTCATATCCATGCCATGGAAAGAAGCACCATTTTGGGGCTTCTTTTTGCTCCACGAGGGAGCTGCGCAGTTTGGCTGCTGCGGCTCCCTCGCGGAGCAACCGGCAGTGGCACGAGACTGCCTGTTTTGGGCGGTCTGTAATGCGCCTCTATTTCATCCTCCTCCTGTAACACTGTTTTACAGACAAACTTTTGGTTTTTATATTTGTCCCCCAGAACCTCCTTGGTTTTTCATGAACTATCTGCCTCCTCACAGGGTTGTCCAGCTTCTCATCTTGATATTTCCATAGCACTTTCCCTAAAGCTCAGAGCTTCACATATACCATCTGGGTTTCTCTTACAGCTCTTTGGAGTAGAACCATGGAAAACCTATGGGCCTGGAGGTACTCACACTGCTTGATCCATAAACCACCATTGAGTAAGTCTGCATCAGCCTGGGGGAAACTAGCCAATAATCTCATAATGAGCTTAATGTGAACTTCCTGAAGGCTACCCATGGCTGAAAATACTCTCAGTTTTTTAGCCATTTCCATCTCATGGACTGAACAGAAGTAAAGCTTCTTGTTCAAATGGTAAATCTGCTATGCTCCTTTGATAACAGTAGGAATCAAACTCCCTACCAGCTAATCATGAATGCAAGAATCTTGTATGGAGAACACTGCTGCAGGCATGACAATGGGCTGCTCTGTAGATTCCAGTTCTTTCCTTCACTTTTATTTTTCTTGCATGGAGATGTTTCCTTCATTGCATACAAGGTTAATTTTGCTGAAAACTCCTACAACATTTAAAGAACAGAATGTTGACTGAGTACTGATGTGAAAGGCCAATTCACACACTGTATGTCTCCACAGCAAGCAGGCACATAGGGAAACATAGGACCTGCTAATAAGCCTTAAAAAGAGATAATGCTGCACTGTGTGAACTGTTTCAGTCATTGAACATGGTGCTGGATGTGAGCCTTGTCAGAGAGCAGCCATAACTTTTGACTGTAGCATATGAAATGCCCAGAGATGTGATAAAAATGTTGGCAGTAGTAGCTGCTGGAGAGATCAGCACTGCTTTCAGTGTAAACAGGATATGTGTAGGTGTGCTCAGCTTGTCAGTAGCACAGTACATGCAGTGCCATGCAGAAATAGCAAAAATATCCCAGATATCATATGCGGGCTTTGGCATTTGATATATTTCTACTTTTGGCATTATATTTTTCCCCTGTAAGATGAAAACAAGCATGGAGACCCCATGAATTTTATAGGGTTATCTGAGGAAAGATATACTTATAGGTGGTTTTGCCAATGTTTTCTCTAAAAGTCTATAGCATGTGGTATTCCCTGGTGGTCTCCCATCCAAGTCCTAACCAGGGCTGACTGACTGCATAGCTTTCAAGGTCTGGATTTTGTTGGACTGCAGCTCCTAACATTCTTCAACATTGGCTATACCAGGTACCAGCTGCTGAACTTGCATTCCAACAATAGCCGGAAGGCCATGTGCTATTATAAAGTAACAGAGTGGTCCACAAATTGCTCAAAATGAGTCTCAACTGGCTTTTTAAAAAGATGAAAGGCTGCATATTAAATGGGACATTAATGTGTCTCACATTTGTGTCCTCCATTGAGTTCAGTGCATTACAGTATGCACTGGAGAGAGGGGGGAGAAGAAGAGGGAAAGAGAATGAGAGAGAGAGAGAGAGAGAGAGGAGAATTAGACCATAGAAAAGTTTTGGACTACAGCTCCCATAATCCCCCTTTAATGAGAGGTGTAGTCCATTAAAGACAATGTTTCCAAGTTCTGACAGATATGGATCAATACAGCTGAATGAGTATATTTCTTAAGGGAGCTGTCTCTGAGGACTAGTATCACATCACTATGGATGTGAGTGTGTTTCCTGAGTTACACAGAGTGCTTCTTCAACAGACCGTTTTGGTTGGATTGCTGCACAAAGAGCCTTATCACATAGGGCGCTCTTCCACAGTAATTTTGTGGCATGCAAAAAGCAGGATGGCATTCTTACCTCCTACATCTTCAGTCCCAATCTGGAATTAAAGCATTGTTAACACCCCAAACTCATCCCACTGCAATTTCCTACCTTTCTCATTTCTGCTGTCCCTCCAGCTACTCTGCTCAGTTCCCAGGGAAAGCCACATGCCTGCTTTGCAAAGAAGCTGAAAGGGGGCGGGGGGGGGGAGAGAGAAAAGAAGAAAGGTGTTTGTGCATGTGTGTGAGAGAGGGGGGGCATGGCAGGGACAGAAGAGGAGTCTCTAAAGGGCTGGAAGAGGATTGGATCGCCCAACAAAATAATATGATTGAATTTTTCACACTGCAAATCATATGGGACAGCAGCACTAAAGGAAGTCATTAATTGATTTTTCATGTGAGTAAAAAGACTCACTTTTGCTACACTCCCCCATGGTTCAACCACACAGCATGTGTTGTACAGGATGGGGTTATCATGTGTGGTTATCATGTTGCCATGCCTCTTTGATGACCATGTGCGATAAAGGCTACAAGGAGCTAAACTGGAAAACTGATCCCAATTTGTCTTCACTGTATCCTCCTCATAAACTATACCAAGGTTCTTCCCCCCTCCTCTGTGTGACATTTTCTCTTTTAGGTTTAACAAATTTGAATCCAGTCATTTGCAAAAACAACAACACACAGTTTGAACATCTTATTGTTAAAATATTAAGAACAGCTTCCTATGTTGTAGACCTTTCCAGCATGAAGATGCACAGACTCAACTGTAGCCTTGCTGTTTAACTGCACTGAAGCAAGACAGCAAGAAAAATATCCAGAACATCAAATTTCAAATGGAAGCCCTCCCCCCCACACACACACATACACCGTTATTTCATTTGCAAATGAACCATCTGAAAATTCTCACATCTGGGTGATCAGGTGGCAACTTTCTTGGCTCATGAATAGAAATTTAAAGAGGGTGAGAAATGAAAAATCCATATGTTTAGCAAACTGCAATGAATAATATTCACATCCCTACAGGCAGAAAACTGTCTCTAGCAGTCTGTCATGGATCACATTTGACACTTCCTTTCATGTCCTGTGGCTTGGCCACCCAAGAAGGGACAAGTGGCTGGACCTAGTCATACTTTAAACTCCCTACAATACCTCTGCTCTATTCTAAAGTCACTCTTGGATAATATGCTAGACCAAAATGCCCAGGGGTATTCAGAACACTCAGCCTTGGGTAAAACCTACCTGGGCGCAATAACAGAAGAAGGGAGACACTAAAGGATATTTGCTCAAAGTCCCTTCAAATCAAAATGTGCAATTGGCTAGCTCTTTAGATCAGCCAGGTGCAGTTCATGGACTTGCAAGGTGGGAGGAGATCTTACCCAAAATATATGTGGCATTCTCCTCTTCTTCAGTAATGAGCCACTTAGGAGATCAGCACAGACTGGCAGGCTGGCAGAGTTTCAATTTTGTATAAATCTCTTATGATAATGACTAAATGTGTACAGAAAGATTACGTGGGCTGAACCAGAGCCAAGGGATCAATAGCAGACAGACCGAGTCAGAGCGGATTAATTCAACAGTGCCAAGAAGAGTACAGTTGCACAACTAAAGTCTTAGCCTAAACAAGAAATATTTTCTGGCCTTTCCTCTGTGCAAAGGCCTATGGCCAGTCTGGACTCTGAATGGGAGAAAGACCTGTCCTGAACCTGAGAACCCTTCACTGCTCAAGGAGACTGTCTGAGTGGCAGTTCTGTGGCCCACTACAAATGGCAGTTATATTCAAAAATGAGATACATTTGGTCCTCTATATCCACAGATTCTGCATCCACAAATTCAACCATCCATGGCGTGAAATTTTTTAAAAAAAAATAATTCCAAAAAACAGACATTGATTTTGCCTTTATATGTAATTAATACCATTTTTCTACCCCCCTGTATATAACAGGACTTGTGCATTCACAGTTTTGGTGTCCATGGGGGTCCTGGAATCAAACCCTAGAAGATACCTAAGGCCAACTGTACCAAGGACTAATCACCTAAAACAGAGGCCACAAACAACTATAATTCTGCTGCTAGATTCAGATTCAGATTCATCTTTATTGCAATCATAGGCCAGCACAGGTAATTCTATTGCTACTTTCATTTTAAGGGAAAGATAGAATTTGGGTTTGTTAAATAGATTTTGTTAAACAAAATAGATCTATTTCAAATGAGTTTATTTAATTACTGGACTTGGCATGTGGTTATGTGCATTCAAGTGGTTTCTGACTTATGGTGACCCTATCACAGGGCTTTCTTGGCAAGATTTATTCATAGGGGAGGTTGACATTGCCATCCTTTGAGGCTGAACTAAAGGGGTGTGACTTGTCCAGGTCACCCAGTGGATTTACATGGTTGAACCCTGGTCTCCAGAATCACAGTCCAGTTCTCAAACCACTACACGTGCTGACTCTCCAGGCTTCGCATAGAGATGTAGAAAAAACCCTGCTGGATCAGATCAAAGGCCTATCTATTTCCCTCACTGTACATCCAGATGCCTCTGAGAAGCCAACAGGCAGAGCATTGTGGTTATTTTAATAGATTTTTTAAAAGTGCTTTAAATTAACAAGACATTGAAACAAAGTTTCTTATTGCAATCCATCTCTAACCCCAAATGCCGCCCCCTGAAATGTTATATCAAATTGGTTATTTCAAATTGGTTATTTGAGTTGACAAAAACTAAAAAAAATTCCTTCAAATCAATCACACAGTTATCTACTAACAGAGAAAGACTGAACCTATTACAGAGTTGGTTTTTTTTTTTTTTAACAATGGCTTTTTCTTCCATTTAGCCCATTTGCAGACTGGCCATAAAGGCCAGCCTGGGGGCAGAGTCAGGGCGACGCATCCATATGACACATGCCCCAATTCTGCCCCAGGGTGTCAAGATGCAGTGTGCTTCTTCACATGGTGCATGACATCATGGCACTCTTCTGGCACTGCATTCACATAATGCAATGCCAAAGCAGTGCCTACAAGCCGTGGTGCTGTGGCCATCGTGCCCTTTCCAGGGTGCAAAAAGGAACCACATTTTGCAGCTCCTTTTTGTGCCCTGGGAAGACCAGATCAGGGCTGTGGAGTGCAGTTGTTGCCGCCCCAATCTGGCACACCTAAAGGCAGCCGCCCCTCTTTTTTTAAAGTCCTTGTCTTGTATTTATTACCACTGTACAGTTGTTGCACTGAAAAATATTTTTAACCTGAATATACTTGTTGTGCAAATGAGTTTTCAATGTCATCCTTGATTACCCTGGCATGTATATGACATAGCAACTTGATTTTTATTTATGTATCAAATATAATGAGCTATTTATTTTATGGAAATGGGAGCAACATGATTCTTTCATTAGCAAAGACACATAAAAAAGCAAACAAGGGCATATGATTATGATCATTATATAGGGAGTGTTACTGAGTATTGTGGCACTTTGAGATAAAGGGTGTTTTCCAGTTACATCTAGACCAGTTGTTGGTCTCAGATAATTCAAGGATTATTATGCCAGAGACAATGAAAACAGCCCCCTAGGAGTATAGAATTGTGAATGCTTTCAAATCATTAAATCTTGAATAAAATAATGTTATTTATTAATTTTTTAGCCTGCATTTTTCCCTAATTGGGAAGGACATTGTTGACAGTATATTTGAAATTTGAATATATTAAATCTAGCAGGATAAAACATTTTTGATGTAAGGTGGAACCTTTCAAGGCTGATCCAAAACATTCTTCTACCTGAGATGAAGTGGCAAGTGTTACCCCTACCCAAAACATATAGTCTCCTAGGACTATCACTTGGGGCTGAAAATCTCAGAAGCACTTCTCCCTATTCCTGTATTATTGACAGTAAAAAAAAAAATACAATAATAAACAATTAAACAGCTATGAATTTGCTGCCCTTTCAAAACATCTCGAACTCTGCTTGGTAGGATGGCCCTGGATCTTACTATATGACAACATATACCATGAGATAGTGGGTGAGGGAGAAACTTGAGTACAATGGACTCTTGTTATCCGCTGGGGTTTGGTTCCAAGATCCTCCGTGGATATCAAAATCCATGGATGCTCAAGTCCCATTAAATATAATGACGTAGCAAAATGGTGTCCCTTATAAAAAATGGAAAATCAAGGTTTGATATTTGAAATTTATACTTTTTTTTTGGAACATTTTCAAACTGTGGATGCTTGAAGCTGTGTGTAAAAAAATCCGTGTATAAGAAGGGCTGATTGTATAAAGAAAAAATCTTCATTATCTCTTAGTTAAAAATCTGAAGAGCTGGGATCAATGTGGGGGGGGGGGGGTTGCAGAAAGAATTTCCAAGTTGGGGGTGAGAGAGAAGAGTGAAGGCACAACTGAGAAGGCTGGACTTTAAATTCTGACAGATATCCTCAAGTAGACAGAACAATATCCATTAATCCATCCATATATTATTAGCTGCTAAAGTCATAACTGATTATCACAATAATAAATGCATAACATATTTTTGTTTCTGGTGTGACAAATATTTGTTCTGGTGTAACACTGTGTATTTTCATACAACCAACACCATATTTACCTGTTCTGAAACGATCAGTGGGTTGTGGGAAACTCCCTTCTGCAAGCTGTATCTTAAGACCTCTCTCTATTATCATTCAGACAAATCTTTTAATGTTTCCCCAGATCCTCTTTTTATTAAAATATCTGTTTTTTGTCTTTTTTTAATTAAATGTTGAAGACTTTGTGGGGTTTTGGGCTTTGGGTTTTGAAGTCTGGAGTGTTGGCATATAATTGCTAGCACTGCTTCCTTTGTTTTAATCTTCTTGACATTTTGGGTTCCTTTGGATTTCATAACAATAACAGTAGTGACAACTGATACAGAAGTATGGAAAATGTGCAGAGTACATATACAAAGGGATGCAAAATTGTACCCACTGCCCCATCTTCCAAAGTGGATGTGTTTTTTCCATCCTGTGTATATAACATGTGCACATATGCATACATACCCTCCAAGTGTCCTGATTTGGCAGGGACAGTTCCAATTTGTCCCGTTACTTTTTCCAGCTGATTTTAAAAGTTACCATTTTATCTCTCTTCCTCCCACCCTGCTCCCCTTTGTCCTCAGCTTTTAGCAGCTGCACATTGAGTTCAAAGTGAAAAAGCAGTTCATAGTCAAATAGTCAAATAATTCTGCAGGGGAAAGAGGGGAGGATGGACTCTTGCCTTTCCCAGCAGGCTGAAACAAAAACAAACTGCAGCTTCTCTCAGCCTGTCTGTTCTTCTGCTTTCATAACCTTTGCCTTTTTTTTTTAACCATGCAAAAGCATTCACAAGTCTATACTCCTTGGGGGCTGTTTTCATTGTCTCTGGCCACAGGTGTCCCAGTTTTCATTAGTGAAACTACATTTTGAGGGTATGATGCATGGCATGTTGAAGCCATACATATAGACTTTCATTGCATGGCAGCAAGAGACTCTACCAAATCTGGTTCATAACTATCCAAACTGTGACAGCCTTCTTTAGTACCAAAACTACTCAATCATCCAACAGGAAATGACTATAGGATGTCTCTGAAAAAAACATAGAGCAATGTACATTTTCTCAGTTTTCAGCTTGTTATATGTATACAGGTAATGTTGTCTATTTCTATCGTGATTTTGCCCGTGGATGTACCAGAATTAGTATTCCAATGAATATAGACTGTAACTGAAGAGTTTTGATTGTCCTTCCCAGTATTATTGCCCTATAAAACTGGATAAATGGTTTTGAACTGCTGTGCAGCCATGCATATAAATTGTATTTTAAACCTTAAGTGGAACGTTTATGTCTAAACATTTGGTTGCAGTTAAATGAATTGTAATTGGCTTAACAAGGATCTATAGAGATGTAATTGATATTATTGAAATCCTTCCACGACAGAGAGAAAAAGAGAGAGAGAAAACAGATCTGAACTGAACACAAATGCCTAAATTCCATGCAGATTATGCAAACTATATCACATTTGCTATCTTCTGAACAGGGTGCTTATCTTTACCATGGTTTTTGACTGGTTAAGTGTGTAGTCCCAGGTAGAGGATTATGTACCTTTGCATGTCTTTGTTTGGGAAGTTCTAAAATGGAAGTGTTTTAAGACATAAAGTTCAGCATATATGCTCATCTTCCCACACAGTTCCCACACAGTTCAGAAGATCAACATAGTGGCCAGCAAAGAAATCAGCCTGACTAGTCCAATCCATGCTGCCTCCCACGTGGACAGAACAAGACCTGCAGAAATTACAGCTCCTTCTTTCACTCCTCTTTACACTCTAGGAAACCAACTATTTCAGTTATTTCTGAAAAAGGATAAAAATTTACTTTTGCAAAACTGTAATATACTGTAGTAGTAAGTCACTGGATAATCAGCATGATGTAGTAGTTTGAATGTTGGACTACAATTTTGGAAATCAGGGTTCAATACCCTGCTGAGCCATGGAATCCTGTTGGTTGACCTTGCAGAAGACACACACTCACAGCTTCAGAACACCCCATGATAAGAATCACCATAAGTTCCTAAAGGCCAAATAACTAAATAAAGAATAAAACTGAAAGTGGCCAGAATTCCACTTCTGATTTTGAAACACTAGTACCTTCAGAATTAAACAATGAAGAGTGTATGCATATGCATATGTGTGTGAGTGAGACCTATTTAAAATGATTGACAAAGTCACTCTCCTGGAGGTTTCCAGGAGAGATAATTAACAACTTCACCCCAGAAAATGGATGGTTTGTGGTAGTGGCATCCCTGGGCCAGGTGTCACCTGGTCCAAAGGGGACTGCTAGGGGGCAGAGGCCTCATCCGCTAATTTACTTGGCTAACGAGCTGACTGCCCAGAGTCATAGAGAGGAGGGTTGGCCAGGCAAGTGACATTATGCCACATTGGCCATACTTAGTTAAAAATGATATCTTCCAAATATCCCTTCTCCCTTTTGTTCATGGAATTTAGTGCTTTCCTTCCATCTTTTGTCTTCACAATGTCCTTCTTGCTCTTGAGGCTGAGGGTGGATGTCCTCCAGTTAAAGTACTAGAATCTGATACTAGATACATTCTGGTATTGGTGATTCTTATCATGGGTACTGGAATATGCATTGAAAAAATACATTTCTAGAAATGCAATAAATAAGACATGCTATAGCTTATAGCAAGTAACCAAACAACTCTGCAGCTGCTTTTTGGAAATGTGTGACAGCTCTCTGAGTGTTACTGGAAATGGAGCCTTTGAATGGCACCAGTTATGCAACACAGAAGGCAATAGGGACCATAACCACAGAAGCCACCCACAAAACAACATGCAAGCTGTTTTCTTTTCATCTTGATCTTTATGTATCCCACCTCTACAAGATTCTTATGTACATTACACTAGCAACTAGCTGGGGGAAAGCTGCTTTTTCAGTTCTGGGAAGGAGGTTCCTTTTTCAACTACAGCACCTAGAATCCCTACAGGGCATTGGCTGGGGGATAATGAGAGCTGTCTTTTTTTTTTTTTTAAAGTAAATTTTCTCAGCCCTACAGCATATAGCTATATCTACAGCTATGTATATCTATACTTATTTTCCCACTAGTGATAAGATAACATTCACAGAACAGCTAGAAAGCTGGACATGAAAAAGAACTGTGTGTATTGACTGTATTTTAATATCACCTTCCAAATAGTTTGCCTATGTATCACTATATATTATTTATATCAGCTATTATAAATAAATTGTAGTTGACATTAAATATTTTATCCTGCAGTGATTTTATCTGTCTTACTGCTTTTATTTGACTTCTGTGTTAATTATTCTAATCACTGAATATATCATTGCTTTATTTTGTTTTAGGAACATGTGAAGCTGCCCATATAAAACATTCTTGTCTCCTTGGACTGGTAGCATGTTATCCAGGGCTGCATGAAGAGTTTTTTCTATAACTTGATCATTTTAAACTGGAAAAATCAGTGACTGAACCTTCTGCATGGATGCTAGAAACCCCATGCCCCATCAGTCTAGAGTCGTCCTCCATCATAGAACCATACAGATGTGAACAGCTCTGAGACTAGTACAGTATTGTAATACAGCAAGGTAGGATTTTGAATTTAATTCAATAAAACACACGGCATAAAAATGAATATTATTATTTATCATATAATGAGGCTGTTTCATAGCATGTACTCTCAAATTGGCCTGCATTAAAATTTGATGGCAATAAAAATAATAATAAAGAGCAGCAGAAGGTGAAAAAACAATTAAAGTGGCAGGTGTGCCATTGAAATTCACTAGCAAATCTCAATATAGATAAGGAATGGACAGGGTAATGTTATCTGGAAAAATAGCCATATTTTCTTGCTTTCTAAGGGGGAAGAGTAGGATGAAAGTTTGGAAGGAGCATGATGCTTAACATGCTTAATGTTCCTGTTTATTTTATTTTAGTATCTTATCATATTTTATGGATCTTTTAAATTATTAACTGTAGTGGATGACAAGAAAACATTGGAAAGGTGAGATGTTAGTTGTTTTAAAAATGCAAATAAATTGGTTGTCCAGTTATTTAATTATTATTTCTGGTGACCTAGAGCAATTCATCTATAAGCCTCAAGATGCTACCCAGGCTACCTTTCTCATACACCTTCATACAGATTATGTCAAAATCAATTATGAATTCGTCTTAGGAAGATCTGCTAAAATAAGAATATTTATTCATTGAAACCAATTGGTTTGAGCACAGTCAACTTTCTGCTGTTCTTTAATTTTTATATATCCACTTTGTGTACTCCACAAAACTATTGTAAGTCTAAACTACCACTGTGCACTCCAGCAAAGTAGGGCGGGATCAAATGCAAAGAATTAATAAATAAAATAAGGTGTTGTTGTGGTTTTTCTAACCCATAAAGATCTCTGCTGATACAGTCAACCCTTCACATTTGTGCTTTGAATTTTGTGGATTTGATTATTCACATATTTGATTAATATGTTCTCTCTATAAATCTCTAGGTCCTCCAGTGTAACCCTGGTGGAAGCTGACCATAGAGTCACACTGGAAGACCTAGCAATTCCAAGAAAAAACACTTTTCTAGGCATTTGTAGGTTCTACAGTGCATTTCTATGGTCAGTTTCTGGTAGGTGTGGATCATAGAGATGCACTGGAGGATCCAGAGATTCCTAGAGAGGTGTTGCCTCAAATTTTTAAAAAGTCTTTTTCTTTATTTGTGTTTTTCCCACTTTCATGGGAGTCTTGTGCTCCTAACCGCAGTGACTGTGGAGGGCCCACTACTTACTAGAATCAATCCATTGCTGAACTTATGTAAGTATCATTGATTCAGTCAATTCAGTCCCACTCTATGACTCAGTCCCACTCTAGTTGGGACTAACAGTAGGATTCAGACCATGATCTTCCATTAGGAATGTTAGTTGGGCCATCATTAGTGTTGCCAGGTTTACAAAATCTTGTCATAGGACATTTACAATTAAGAAAAATTGGAGTTGTATCAAGGATCAGTTTCTTGTGAGAATTTCTGGAGATCCCACTCTCTATTCACAGTTCATATATACAGCAGGGAGCTGCAAGTTTCCATATAGCATTTTTAGAGGTACTGAAGAAGGCGGCCGCCCAACCCCCCGGGCAGGCTGCGTTGCCGCTGGGGCCAGGTGACATGCGGGCCTCAGTGCGCCCCAGCATGCTTTGCAGGGGCGCACTGGCTCCTGATTGGGCGGCCGGGAGGGGAAAAGGGGGGACTTCCGGCTCCACAGGGACGCTCTGGGAATCAGAGGCCCCTCTCTATGGTCGCCCCAGTCCTCCAGGGCAGCTGATTGGCTGGCTACTCCTGGGGGCGGGGCAACTTCCCTCTCGGCCCCCACCTTCCTGCATGGCCTATAAAAGGCCACGTGGCATCCGTGACCAGCGCCATTCTTGCTTGCCTCTCCCACCCGCCCTCCCTAGGGTGCGTATTTTTTTGTCACAACTTTGGGGCGGCAACAGAGATTCTGGATCTGGCAGGCATGGTCTATAATGTTGTGTAGCACTGTATCGGGAGTCCCTATGGGACACAGGAGCGATGAGGGCATGTGTTTTGGTCATTGCGGGGGCCATAACGTGACACCACTTCCCAGTGGCTAGGGGCTTTATTATTAATGCAGTCAACAGGTTGCATGTTTC
>NC_056524.1:243063451-243073232 GCF_019175285.1 Sceloporus undulatus
GGGGGAAGCCTTGTAGTCCTTTGGCAGATGCAGGCGCTTGAGCAGCCGGGACTTCAGGCGCTTAAAGCGCTGAAGAGATTAAGCGCCTGTAAACCATTAAAATAAAAAATAAAAATAATCCTTATCTCTTATTGAAAGACCACAGCGGACAAAGGGGTGAGGGAAGCAAAAATGACGACAGCCACGACGGATGGGGACAGAAAGGGCAACTCCCCCAAGGCCAGCCCCATCGCACTCCGCTCCTCCCATCCAGCTAACTCGATTTCAAAGGCTGTCGTTCCTATTTAAATGCTCCGGTTCCTATCCCGATTCAAGGGGAAAATGTAGGTTCGACCCTTCTATTTTTTTAACCCACGTTAAATGACGAAAACACGAATCAAATTTATAAACCGCTGTACGATTCGATTTCTAGTGGGGACGATTGCGGGTTGCTCTAGAACTGTTCTAGATTTAATTCGGTTTCTAATAGGAACGATGTACCTTGGATTCGATTTGTAACACGGAGTATAAGCAAGTGAGAACACCCCCGTTGTTGTCTTTGTGGTGGTGGTTAATTTGATTTATATACAGTGATATATGCTTGGGTTTGGTTCCAGGACCCCCTGTGGATACCAAAATATGTGGATGCTCAAGTTCCATTATATACAATGGCATAATAAAATTCTGTCCCTTATATAAAATGGCAAAATCAAAGTTTGCTTCTTGGAATTGATTTTGTTGAATATTTTAAAGCCATGAATGATTGAATCCATGGATGCAGAATTTTTTGATTTGGAGGGCCAACTGTACAACCTTTTCTTCAAGAGGAGGTAATGAATAACTCCTGCACCTTGTCCAAAATAAGACATACCTTCATATAAACTTCAGTTATCCATGTGTATGACACCAACAGGATTCCAACCTTTAAGGAACAACACTATGTACTTTTTAAATGTAATATCCTAAGCTAACCAAACCTTTGTAAACTACCAACCAACCATATAAACATACAGTCCCAGTATGTACTAAATAATCAATTTCTTCATTAAACAGCCTGAACATGTTCCATATGTTCCCAGACCAACTGACAATAGAAAGATAAAAGCAAGGCAATCAATTGCAAGAAATCAGCAGAACATCAGAATAAAGAACACATTATGAATGGATGAATGAGTCACAGCACCCTAACACCTTTCACGCTGACTTAAAAGATTTAAGTAGAGGTAAGATGCATCAAAAGTAACTGTGCATGAAACCTTTCACCCTGATGTGATAATTAATTGTGTGGATGGACATTTTACAGTTTAAAATGTCACCACCATCCAACGCGCAGCTCAGCATCCTACAGACAAGATTTCTGCTTCTCAGTATGCCATTTCACTGTACAGAAGGTTTGTGTAGCTCTCACCTAACTATAAAGAATTCTGTAACTAAATGTATTAAAATGGCTTGTGTATGGCCAGTCAGAATTAGGCAGTAAAACATGGAATTGAATAATAATATGTTACCGTGTAGTTTCTTCCTCTTCAGGGTTGTATGATTTTCCAATTTTAAACTACATTCAAATTCACATCTGTAGCTCCAAGGGTGTATGGATATGGCATGCTCTTGTCAAAATCCAATCCAAACAAATTTCTCATCCATCTCAATCTTGCCATGAAGGAGGGGAAGAAGGAAAAAGGAACTACAGTGGGTTGTGGTTCCTCTGGGTTGTGTAACTGCAGAGATCCCGATGGAAAAGTAAAGTCAATCCAGCCTGCTCTCTTTTTCTTGCTTCTTTACTTTGGCCTAAAATGGCAGTGGAGCATTTTGGAGGTTCTCTCTCTGCCACTGGAATGCTAGTTCTCCATAGGAGCCTAGAACACATTCCCATTATACTCAAAATACAAATGGAAAAACTGGATGATTCTCAGAATGTGCACACAGGAGAGATTTCAGGGTTAAAGGCATGAAGATTATTATTATTAATTAACAAAATACTGTTATAATATTCAGCAGTCATTTCTCACTCCTGGTGGTGACTTCTTTAATAGTTCTCTCACTTTCATTATCTAATCAGACACCTCTGAAAAGAGATTCAGCTGCCATCATTGTGGTCAACCAAAGCTGAACCCCAAAGCTCAGTACAACTAATCAGCAAAGAAGATGTCAATTACCATGGTTTTAGTAAAATCTATAGACATAACAGAAAACATGATGTATCTCTTCACAAGGTTTCATTTTCATTTCATGTTTTTCATAACCAAAGGAAGCTGAGATCAGAAAGCCATCCACCTAATTAGATAACTCAAGTCCCCATTTCATTTCATTTTATTATGTGATTTGATTTTTACTGCTGACTTATACTTGTGCGTTCAGAAATCACTCAAAGTATCATACATGCAAACTGGCAAGGCTATATTTTCACAGACTCATTATTTTTGTGAAATGCATTTGATTTAATGGAGAAGAAATCATGTTGGCTAGAGAAAGGGATCCCCATTCCTACATAGAAGTATGAGTTCCTAGTGGCTCACTAGGATTCCATCTCTGAAAAATATGCATACAAATTACAGCGGTAAGTTCCTATATTATACAGAATCTTGTTCAGTCTCACCCAGCAAATATGGTGCCAGATATGAGCTAGTCCACCCATCCAAACACATAAGTTTTCTAGTGTCTTGATATATGGATTGGTCCAGCCATGTTAAGAACAATGTCTTTGTGGTCCTGTGTTCCAATCCCAACCTATATTTGGGTGAGCCATGGTGGTGCGGTGGTTAAATGCCTGTACTGCAGACACTCACCCACAAACCAAAAGGTTGTGAGTAGAATATCAGCCAGGTGCTCAGGGTCAACTCAGCCTGGAATCCTTCCGAGTTTGCTAAAATGAGTACCCAGCTTGTTGGCGGCAGTTCACTTGCACATTGTAAACTGCTTAGGGAGTGCTTAAGTGCACTCATAAGCAGTATAGAAATGTACTTGCTATTGCTATTGTTGTTGTGTAGATATCTCATCTCACAGTAGTGGGATGAGTAGTGGGTTCATCTCACTACTGTAGGCTGAGATGCACTTCAAGCATGCATGGCTAATGTTTCCATCCATGCCATTAGCCACTGGTGGACAGGAATCTGGTAGACTATAGCCTGGAACTCATGGTTTGTAGCATCTCAACATCCCAAGGATCCACTCCCCTTCTTTCCTCTATGGTAAGACAAGGAAATGCCTTTCTTAGCATTCCACAGGATGGAAGGAAAGCTAGTTGCCTGGGAAACAACAGAATGCTCTGCATTTCCCCAGGCAAACTGCTGGAGGCTTTGAAAAACTATTTTTGATTATGGTCTGTTGATTTTTTCCTTTCACTAAATTATTATGATTGTTTTATTTATTTATCTGCAGCTACCTTGAGTTTAGAAAGTTTTGTTTATCTTAAAGTATTACATTTAAAAGCGCTTGTTCTGTATCCCAAACCTTCCATCTAGCAGCTGCCAAGTGTTGGGGGCATTGCTCCTGCTGTTAAATGGCTGGGGGAGGAAGAGAGATGACCAAGCCATGGGGACTGCCTCCCAACCACACTGCAGTTCCCAGAGAGAGAGGAAAAGGAACAACACTTTTGTTCTCTCTCCCCACCTCTGCCTGGAGAACTGAAGCAGGGATAAAAGGAGATAGTCAGTAGCCTGTTCATTAGCCTTCTTCCCTACCAATGTTTAGCAACTGCAGAGGGGGAGAGAGATGTGTAATGGCATGTGCAGAATATTATGCTCTGCACATGCACTGGAAGACACTTGGCTATAGTTTTGAAAAGTAATACATTGCTATTTATTTATTTATATACAGTGGTACCCCGGGATACGAATGCGCCGCCTTACGAAATTTCCGGGTTACGAAAAAAATCCATTTAAAAAAACTGTTCCGGGTTACGAAGGTTTTTTCGGGTTACGAAAAAAAATTTGGTGCTTTTCGGCGCTATTTCACACGAAATCGCGGCTTTTCCCCATTAGCGCCTATGGGTTTTTCGGCTTGCGAAGTATTTCGGGTTACGAAAGCGGCGGCGGAACGAATTAATTTCGTAACCCGGGGTACCACTGTATTTATTGATTGATTTATATCCCGCCTTTCTCCCATTACAGGGACTTAAGGCAGCTAAAGAGTTATAATAATGACACAATCATGAATACATAGTGTTATTGAATACAGAGAAGTTTTGTATACATAACTTTAGATTTTGAATCTGTAGCTGCAATATAGGATGTCAGCCAATGTAAATAATTAACAATTTGCTATCCTTTCGTGACACCCAAAATTTGTTCCCAAGGCAGGCTTTTCATTCTACATAATGGTAGAGCCAGCTCTATTAAGCATTAAAAATAAAACAGATATTGACTCTACCATCCCATTCTCTAAAATGTTTATAATGGCTCTAAGAGAAATTGCCATGGCCACTCAGGATATATTTAAAAGAGTGAAGTCAAAGCATCTTGATCTAAATGGAAATGCCAATGTGTGTTAGCAATTTATGTGCTTTTTTCAGTGCCAGAAAAGCAATTTAAAATGACTTATGTATTAAAATACAAGAGGAAACCTCATACAGTAGCTTAGTGTCTTCACGTGGAGAAAGAGTCTGGTTCAGTGGCTAGCCTCTTCCATACAATAAGGCCAAGATCTTGAGAAATTGAGATTAAGGAAATTATCCCATTACAAAAAAGAAAAAAAGAAAAGCAATTTACCCCTGCCATTTTCAAGTCGATTACAGGATGCAGTCAGGCCAATGCCATCACCTGACTGTATCCCACCTAAAACCTGCCTACAAACCATGCTCAGCATGTCCTCCTCCAGCTCAGTCTGACAGGCGCCTGAGTGTGCCACAGGAGGAGAAGGTAGGAGAGATAGCTTGAAGTCCTCAGGAAAGGCAAAGGCTCTGGCATCTGACACAAACCCAGTCCCTCCCCTGAAGGTGAATGGAGAAGCTGCACACACAGAGCTGGGGAATACCCTCCTGAAATACTGTCTGCATTGGGTGGGGCTGAGTCTGCATGCTTTATAAGTCAAGGGCCTTTCCCCATTTTGGTTGCTGGAAACAAACTTGGCTTCTCTCCCTCAGCTGTGTTTACTGCAAGATCTAATTTATGACCTGGACTGCTTCTTGACCCTATTATCTTGCTACTTGTGGACTTTGCTTGGATTTACAGCTTCTGAGTCTGGACTGTTTATCAGATACTGCTTGCTGCTTTGGTTACTGAACTGTAGGCACTCAGCATTCTGTTACAGCATGAGAATAAGACACTTTTCAAGAGCATTTAATGGGCATTAACAAGATCTTGACCAGTGTTTTTCCCCAAGTAATTTCTATATTCATCCTATTTTGTGGAAGTAATAGAAGGATGATAAGCAATACAATGGCAAACACAAGATACTTTTAACATCATAATGACACAATGGGGTTTTCAAGCTAGTGTATTTTGTTATTTGTAAAGCAAGAAACAGTGCCAGTTTTGTTTTACAGCTGGAAAATGAAAAAAGAAAGAGAGATGCAATGATTCTAGTAAAATAATCTTTAAAAAAAAAACTACTACCAGAAGAATCCCTGAAAGATTTTTAACAAAACTTTGGTGAGTTTAGAAAGCTTGCAGATGCTTAATGCACTCTATTGAGTAATGCTATAACCATGGGAGAATTTCTGTTAAAAATTTATGGATAACATAGCCGTAGGTGTATATTCCTGAGACTAACATGAAAAAAAAAGTACTTAAAAAAAAACCACACAAACCTTATTATTTGCTATCACAGGTCCTAATGACATTACCCACAATATTAAAAGAGCATTTGCTTGCTCATCTTTCAATGTGATTTATGCCACAGTATGTCAGCAGTGTCCTTCAGCACACTACACTGGGCAAGTAGACTGACTGATACACCAGAGGATAAATGGACATAAATCAGACTTTTAGGAATGGGAATATACAAAAACTGGTTGCAGAACCCTTCAATATGCATTCCATCTTGAGCCTCAGAAGTCATTGAAAAAAAGACTACAAAGGAAGATTGGAAAGAGAAACAGCAGAATTGGAGTATACAGTATCAACAAATTGCAGTCCATCAGCAGTGGATTGAACAGAGTCCCCAGGAAATACATCAGGGTGAAAAAACATCATGGAGCTCTCCAAAATTAAATCATTTTGTAAGAGAACAAAACCTGGAACTTTGATTGATTTTCTTCCCATTTGGAGGAGCTCTTAGTTTTGTGTCCAGAAGCCTATACTGTATCAGTATGCAGTGGTGGCTGGTCACTTCCATGTCAAGGGAGCAATGAATTTGCTCTGTATTTTAGTCAAAACTGTAAATGAGTTCAAAGTGCTGAGCTAGTGTTTTGGATAGCTCCTTTAAAGTTCACATTAAAACTTCAAATATGGAAAAACCACCATTATCAATACATGGCTTACACACACACACACACACACACACACACACACACACACACACTATAAAGAAGTGCTGTATGTGTATGGATTTGCTTTGGAGGACTGACAATACATTAAAACTGGCATTGTTAGAAAGCTCTGCTAGAAAGTAAGGGTGTCACTGTCTCAGTCACTCGTGTGGACAGTTTCGGATTTTGGAGTATTTCAGATTTCTGAATTCCAGATAAGGACTCAACCTGTAATCTGATTTCTTTCTACGTGTAGGTTTTTAAATAGATTTTAAGGTGGGTTGAGGAACAATTCTCTGGGAACAATTCACTGTATTTCCTTCTGACTTTTTCATAAGGAAAAATGTCAGTATGATTTTGGGAGAGAAAAGTAGTGCTGTATTCCTTTCTTGCTCTTTCATAGAGGATGAGTGTCTGTTACTATATTGTTTGGAATGGATTTTCTAGCTAGCTTCTTATCACTTAAGCCTCTGAGTGCAATATGTTTGTGTCAATATTGTTCTCTAGAAAAAGGGTGATGAGGGACCCTCTTGCAACCATAGGTTGGGAAAGGTGAAAAGAGAAATGATGATTGCTGTTATAAAAAGAAAAGAAACTTTCACCAAAGGCCACCTTGGAGTGCTTTCTATCTGAGAATTCTGTGTCATATCAAAACTACACTACAGCTGCATGACATTTTAGAATGACATTTTAAACATGGTTTTGTCAACTTTGAAAACTGATATTTAGGTACAGAACAAGGTACAGAACAAGTGATATTTAGGTACTATCAGTCCTAATAGTAGTCCCAATTAGAACAGACCCACTGGATTGGTGAGGTTTATATAAATGTTAACTTACTATTCAATAATTGATTTCATGGGTTTGCTCTAGTTGGAACTATCAAAAATTTCAGGTGCAATGTATGTATTTCCCCGTCCATTTTATTTAGATTTGTCTTGGTTCTCTGTTAAGATTTGCATCTTCCACATGAAACCTAAGGGCAAAATCAGAGCAAAGAGCAATTAAGAGCAGAAGAGAACTGTTTGTCTATGTTGGAGGGGTATTTGTTGTTGGCATTGATAATTATAACTTAAAAAGTGGCTATCTGAAAGATTACTACTGAGATTTCAGAAAAACTTCCTTTTAGGATTACAACTTCTGAAATTCTCCACTCGCCATGGCTCAACTGCAAATTCTCACATTTGCTATGTGGAAATTGATTTTCCCCAGTAGCAATCTGTATTTTGCAAAACATTTTAGGGCTGGCTTGGCCTTGAATGGACAATGAAGTTCCATTATGTTTACAAAAGACTTGCTTCTGATGAAGATGTCTACTATTAGGACTAGCTTATTAATATGGATCAATACAGTTGACAGCATTTTTAGACTCTCCTTGAAAACCGAACAACATATTTGCCTCTGTACCACTGTGTACCTTCTGCAAAACAAATCTCTTTGCTCTAAATATACAGAGCCCTCTTTTGCTGTTCTTCTGTCCCCCCCCCCCTTGCATTCCTGTCTCTGCATATTTCCTTGCCAAGGTCTTCCTAAATTATGATGGTGTGTAAATATTTTTATGTTTTCCCTGGCAAAGTATATCATTGTGTTGCCATAGCAAGAAACATGTTATTATACTAGTAAATACAGCTTGCATTCCCGGCTGCCGCTGGAAGTTTCCCCTTCTCACAGAAGAGAATTATTAAAGCATTTCCTGAGCAAATTGTCACCCTCTTCTCTTATATTGCATATATAGCATGGCTGCTGTTCAGCCTCATATTGGCTTTACTTTGGGGGAATTGTTTCCAGTGAAGATGGTACCAGCCCCTAATCCAAAAATATGCAAGATTAAGACTGGGACTGGGAAGGGCAAATATTTTGGAGTCACCAGATGTGTTAGACTCCTGTATGAATCTACCTGTATACTAAAATACTGTGCTGTGTGCCTTCAAGTCATTCCTAACTTATGGCGACCCTAAAACAAACCCATCACAGGGGTTTCTTAGCATATTTCTTCAGAGGGGGTTTGCCGTTGCCTTCCCCCGAGCCTGAGAGAGTATGACTTGACTAAAGTCACTCAATGGGTTTTTATGGATGGGTGTATATTTGAACCCTGGTCTCCAGAGTCCTGGACCACTACACCACACTTGCCACTGTATACTCCATGTATACTAAAAGCTTTGGAGGCTTTTTGGAGGCTTAAATTCAGGATCCGGGATGCCCCCAGAATTTATCATACTTAAATCGCCACCTATATAGCCAGGATGCCGCCGTCTGGATGCATCCCGGGTCAAAGCCTTGCCCAGCCTGACAACTTTTGAAGTTGGAAGCTCCACAACTTTGAAAAAGTGCTTTCTGAGCAAGGCTTCAAACTGGGGTGCCGCTAGATAGGTTGAGATTTAGGTATGATACTGGGGGGCATCCCTGATCCGGAATACAAACCGGAAGAGGTAAACTGGTTTATTTGTTAATGGGATAAGCTCCTTAGAAACACCAAAATAGGCTAGGTTGGTGGAAACATGGGACAAGGTCTTCTTTGTGGAAGTGAAAGCCCTGCTATTGATTGGTTTGGCCCAATGGGTGTAAAGACTGTACAGAAGAGATGCTGCTTGCTAGTTCAAGAAATTGAGAGAAGCTGGTGGAAGTAATAGTGCTTGACCAGCATGAGAATTCCTTGTCATTCAGAATTAGATAATATAATTTTACTATACACATTTAGAAGAGAATGGAAGAGTTAATTCTTTATAACAGACTTTATATTATTTGTTTGTTATTTGTTTTCTTTTTGTTTAGGGCTTTGTGATTGTCTACAGTAACTGCTGAGGAGAAAGATTTCTGCAAGAAAGCCCTGCACTGTGCTTTGTGGGGTGCATGAAACTTCAGGAAATTATATATGAGCTGGGATCAGTATAAAATATATTGTATTGTTGCAGTTTAAATTAAAGTTTGATTTAAGTCTGCAATTTGTTTAAGCCCTTGAGACTGTGTTTGCAGTGTCTGTAGCCCTAAAAGGTATGGCAGTGGTACCCTAATTGTCAAATTCTCTTCCAAAGGAAGTAAGACCAGTCTCCTTTCCTCTAGTTTTAGACAAGCCATGAGAACATTTTTCATTCCATGTTGTACTGAGTAACTGTAAATGTATATACCCCAGTCTCTAGTTAGCATCCTGTTAGGTATTTACATCATCATAAACTACCTTACAGTCACATAAAGGTGAATTGTGACGTACAACACTCATATTCTTAGGAGGGGAGCAGAGACTTAGGCTGTATCTACACTGCAGTTTTAAAGCAGTTTGACACCACTTTAACTTCCATGGCTCAATGCTACACATAACACATGTTAATACATTTTATACACACACACAATATATATATATATATATATATATATATATATATATATATATATATATAT
>NC_056524.1:243073242-243085782 GCF_019175285.1 Sceloporus undulatus
TACAATATAATATATATACACACAGTAATGATAAAGACATAGATAACGAGGAGGTCAGGTAAGCAGCTTGCAAAGGAGGGGGTAGGAGCCCTAGAAGAAAATAAACAGGAAAATCCCCACAGGAAGTTTGGGAGTTACTAAATGAAAAAGCCATCACTTCCAAAACCAACACAATGCTGTTTGTCTGCAGGCTGGGCCAGTGATCAAATCAACGACCCATCCATATATCTATTTGTCTTCCCTGATTGTGTCAAGACCCAAGTGCATTGACTAGCCCAGGTACGTACACCCTTTTTCTCAGCTTCGGCCAAACCATTAAGGTCATCGCCAGAGACTAGATTTCGCCTGTAAATATCTGTAGATTTGTCCACCAAGCGTGCTACTTTCAGAATACAGCTTGGTTCACGCCAGACTGGACCCTGATTTTAGCTCCCTCAGCCATTTTCCCCATTTTCTGGCAGCCGTGTCTCTTCCACCATTCACATCTGCACTGGATTCTCGGAGAAGCCTTCGGAAGTAAGTATCTCTTTGCCTCTCTCAACTCTCTCCCAAATTTCCCTCCTTTGTGTGAGTGTGTGTGTGTGTGTGTGTGTCCCTTGCTAAGTGTTTGTTTCCCTTTTTTTAATAAATATTTGGATTTTAATTGGAGTAGTCTGTCTCTGTGTCATATCTTAAGGGAATGTTCGGTCCGCTGGTATACACTAAGGGACAAAATCTCACAAGGGTATTGTTAACCCTCCCTCTCAACAATTTGAGTTAAATTAAGAAACTCCCCTAATTAGAGACTTCCTAACAATCCCTAGAGTTGGTGTCACCTGGTGCACTGACCTCCTCCCGTTTCCCACCCTACAGAACCCTTAGTCATGCTTTTTTGCACTAAAGTTACTCATCAATCATAATTCTCATATATACCACTGAATGTCATGCTAAACATTGTGACATAAACAACTAGCAAAATTAAAATTATACCTTCGAATTAGGGTTGCCATAATTTGCTACCACAGAACAGGAACAAAATGTAAAAAAAAGTAGGACAAAATGTATGACAAAATTTGCATGAAATGTAGGACATTCATTTGCCCTGCTCTTACCTACATATCACAGATGCCAGCCTAGGAAAAAAGAAGCATCAAAAGTATCAGTCACAAACCAATAATTCTTTGCTAGCAGCTCTGTTTTAAACACAACTTTAGTGTACATAGTCTCCTGGCTTCCTGCTGTAAGTTCCCAAAGCTGTCAAAATCCATTCCAGACCTTTCTACATCTCAGCAAGGATTCCAAAGATCCCACACAGTGTTAGAAAAGACTTTCTTTCTCACTACCATTGTACTTGTCTGCTTGGACATTTTAAAAAAGAAATGCAGGAACATTTCATTTTCAGAATGTTTCTAATAATCAGGGGTGCAGAATTCTCAGAGATGAAGCAGCAAGACATTTTGATTATTAGAAATGATGATTTCATTTTACTGTATCATAATCTGTCCAGAGATTGAATGATTTTTTTTGTTCTTAATCAAATATTGCTTTGATTGTGTATTCCTGCATGGCAGGGGGTTGAACTGGATGGCCCTTGTGGCCTCTTCCAATTCTATGTATGGGGCAGGGTGTTATCAGTACACTGATGACACCCAAATATATTTCTCCATGTCTTGGTCATCAGTGACAATGACAAGTAGCATTTCTCCCCTCAGTCAGTGTCTTGAGGTAGTAATGGACTGGATGAGGGAAGCCAAGCTCAAATTGAATCCAGACAAAATGTAGGTATTTACAGTAGGGGCCCCCAAACCAGGTATCGGGTTGCAACCTCCAGTCCTGGAGGGGTTCACACTCTCCTCAAAGGACTGTGTTCATAGTCTGGGGGTGCTTCTTGATCCATCACTTCACATGAGAAATCAGGTGAATGTAACGGTCAAGAGCGTCGGTTATCAGCTTCAGCTGATACACCAGCTGCACCCTTTCTTGGAACCGGGGGACCTTGAAACTGTAGTACATGCACTGGTAACCTCAAGACTTGATTTTTTGCAATGCGCTCTACATGGGGCTACCCTTGTGCCTGGTCCGAAAACTGCAACTGGTACAGAATATGACAGCCAGGTTGATTACTGGAACATCAAGGAGTGACCACACATAACACCAACATTAAAGTCAATCCACTGGCTGCCTATTAGTTTTCAGGTACAGTACAAGGTGTTGGTTATCACCTTTCTACATGGCTTGGGCCCAACTTATTTAAGTGATCACCTACTTCCATATAAGGTGCTCTGTGACCTCAGGTCCTCTGGGAGGAATTTACTCCAGACTATAAAGACCAGATTAACTGTGACCTCCCAGAGGACATTCTCTGCAACCGCTCCCAGCCTGTGGAATGGCCTGCCGGACGAGATCCGTCAAATTATCAACCTAGACAGCTTAAAGAAAGCTGTCAAGATGGATCTTTTCTGGCAGGCCTTCCCAGAATAAACTACTCAGCCATGTAATGACTCCCCCACATAATGACCCTGCCCATTGTTATTCTTTTAACTGTTTTATATATTATGCATGTAATTTTAATCCTAAATTGTTTACTTCTTTTTAAGGGGGGATACTTTGTATATATTGCTACATCATTTTTAACACAGTAATCCACTTTGATTGTTTTAACAAAAAGTGGAGTACAAATAAAAGTTTTATTATTATTTATTATTATTCTAATCTGAACTGCAATGGCTTTTATAACTTGTAAACTGCCTTACTGAGGGAAACACAGGATATGAATGAATGAATGAATGAATGAATGAATGAACAAATAAATCTGCTATCTTCCTCAGGCTTCTAGGTTCCCTCTGAGTTTGACTGTCATCCCCATTGTAACTGGAGTGAAAATGGACTTCCCCAAGAAGAACATATTGTGGCAAGCTATCCCTGTTGCAATGAAAAATATTTGGGGGTTGTTTGGTCTTGACATGATAACTAAATGCATTGTTTTCACTGCTGCTGGTGCAGATGGAAACTGCTAGAATTGGTTTATTACTGTGGATCAACAGTTACTTCCATTTTCGGACACTTCTTGGAGCCACATGTGAAGTTCAAAATTTAGCACTCTCACATCTGGTTGGCATATGGATAACAGATTTAATGAGCACTCATACACATGCAGACAGTTCAGGTAATGCAGTGACTACTGTAGCTGTCAGTGGCATTCGATGATTCATGCATGCAGCTCAAGAAATCATTTCTTCTAATCAGAATTTTGAAAGCTGGTTGAAAAGCATGATGTAAAAATAGAATCTTCAAAATATAGCAGCAGAGAGATCAATGACCATTCGCACTGGCTCCTAATGATTTTGTGGGGTGCAATTTTACTTCTGTTACCATTAGACTTAGTGGTTTAGGTTTTTAGGGGTAATTAATCTGAATTTTAATCATCACTATATGTATTTCCCTGGTTCAGATTCATGCCATACATAGCAGTGATTCATACCTAAATATGTATATAGTGGAGAAGAGATTAGCTAGTCATAGGCATTATTTGCTTTGTTTAATGTTTCAGTTTCATTGCTCTATGAAAGCAGAGAGTACTTCTCTGAGTCAATTCAGCATACTGCAGGAATTTGTAGGAATGTCATTTTCAGACTTTTCTGATAGACAAGGGAGGCAGAGGTTACTGTACGTCTATGTGCCCACCTTATAAAGAATAGTTCTTTGTATAAATGCTATCCATTCAAAGTCCAATTTAAAGATAGAAATAGAGATAACAAGGAAAATTTAGAGCCCTTGAAGTTGCCCATCCAATGTTAGCATCTCCATGATATAAATAATCACATTGTTCCATCCAGTGTCATGTGAATAGACTTTTACTCATACAACAAGACTCCAATTGCATTGTCCATCTAAGCAAAGTCCTCTGTAAATTTTACAGAGTTTTCACAGGCAATGTGCTTTGCTATTGCCTTTCTTTGAATATATCCTATAGCACCTGGTATTTCTTGGCAGTTCCCCATCTGAGTATTACTTGGCCAGACCCTGTTTAGCTTCTAAGAGCAAATGTGATCTGGTACCTTTTTAGTTATTTAAAAAAAAACTTTTAGATTATAATTATTGTTCTTTGCTACATTTTGTGTTAATACCTTTTTTGTGTGTGTGATCTATCTTGGATCTCATTTTGGGGAAACAGTGGGATATAGATTTATATTACATAAAATAAAATAATAAAGATTGAAACTCCAGCTCCTTGCCCCAGAGCAGAGAATAGTTTCATGTCAATCAAATTATTATATTTTAGCTCCATTTATTTTTATGATTATAAATTAATTAAGAAGATTGGAGTGTGGGTTACCCTATATCTGCATAGAAGAATTAAGATATTTAAGATTGTTTATATGATGTTTTTAACAGTTGTTTTATTCTTTTGTACTTGTGATATATTTGATATGATGTGAACCGCTTTGATCATGCTGGAAAAGCGGTATATAAATAAAGCTTTTATTATTTATTTATTATTAAGAATTACAGAACATGGTCAGCTACTACATTAAACATATGTAGTTTCATTAAAAGACTCTGGATCAGACATTAAGATTTTACTAATAAAAAATAAATGCTGTCGCTGGCAGTGAAGGGAAGATAGGCAAAGTCCCAGCTTGGAGGAGGAGGCGATGAATGGTTGTTGGTTCTTCTTAAAATATCTTGCTTGCTTCCAAGATCCCCAGCATTCTAAGAAGATCCGATAGCCATGTGTTCCCTCTTTTTCTGAGCTGGGATAGCACAATTGTTAACCCTTTCTCAAAGGGGATCTGGGGCAGGAAGCATGGTTTCCTGCCAGGCTTTGGTGGCAAAATATAACAGCTGAAAAACAGCTGATTGAGAATTTTGGGGAGTGCTAAGAAGCACTTGGGGCCACAAATGGGGACCAATACACCATACAGCTCCCATCACATACTCTATAGTGACTCATGGTTGGTGATCTAGCCCTCAGTGCATTGAGTCTGTACTCACTAATGTTTAAAACAGACAAGTAGGTTCAGCAACAAGACTCAAATGATTTAGTTTCATTGACCTAAAAGGGCCTAATGTAATGAAGACTAAGGAGATTTTCACATGAACAAAAATGATGCAAGCAAAGTGGAATGATCCTATCACTATTTCACAATTGTGTGCAAATTATCAGGTGATGGGAATTATCACACTAAACTCTTAAAGCATTGCTATTCCACTTTAACTGTTCTGGTTACCTCCTGTTGCATTCTGGGATTTGCAGTTTAGGGAGGGGCATTTAGAATATTCAGGCAGAGAGATTTTAGGCCTCACTGAACTACAAATCCAGAAAGCAACAGGAGGCAACCAGAGGATTTAAAGTGCAATAGCAATGCTTTAAGAGTATAGTGCCATAATCTCCGACTTCCTGCGACATCGCGATAATCACATCATTATCCCACAAATAAAGATGAATTCTCCCATCACTTTTTATTCATGGGACATTCCGTGAATAAAAAGTGACACAGGTCTGCATGGGCCAGAATACTCTGGGAGCAAAGTATTGCAGAGTAATGCTAGGATACTACAGCAATGGTAAATAAAAATGTACTTGATCAACTTAAAACTTGGCCCTGCCTAGCAGAGTTGCCCAGCCCTTGTTTACACTGTCATCTCTTTAGGGTTTCACTATCAGTGCTCCAGGGTCTTGAAGATCTACCTGGCAAAGCCAGGGATCAAATTTGGAATCTTTCATATGCAAATCATGTCCTTTACCATTGAGCTGAAGGATTTTCCCTATGCATTAGAGTTTAAACTGAAGATGTTTAGTGCATCTGCTCACTAATGTTAGGTGGCTGTGCCACAACAACACTTACTAACCATAATCTTGCACAGTGCTGGTTCATGATACCCCTGTCCACCTCTGCTGTTGCTTGCATGTGCTGAAATGCAAGTGTTCTCCCCACACTCTCTCTGATCTTCCTCTGATCTTTAAGGATTCATCTGCATTTCTGAATTCATGCAGTTTGATGCCGCTTTAACTGGCATGGCTCAAAGCTATGGAATTCTGGGATTTCTAATTTTGTGAGCTACTTAGTCTTCTCTGTCAGAGAGCTCTGGGGCCACAACAGACTAGTCAGTCTCTATTTAGCAGAACACGTTATAAGCCAACCTGGGCATAAAATGCTATTTGAAAACAATTTAATTCTGGGCCATGCCAACAACTATCAGATCAGAGAGGCCATTGAAATCCACAAACACATGGACAACTTCAACAGGAAAGAAGAAACCCTGAAATTACCAGTCCTGAAAAACACCAAAATCAATCAGCACATGCAAATGAACATCATCAAGGGTCAGAGGCTTTCCCAGAGGCAATGGATCACTAATTAAATAGACACAAATCCTCCTTGCATATCCTCCCTTGCCATTGAACAACAGTCCAAAACACAAACTAACATGTAAATCACTTCACCACAACCAAGGGTCACACAGTATATATACCCCCACTCACTTCCATGCCAGCATTCTTAGATGCTGGTGAAACATCAGGAACAAACTCTTCTACAACATGGCCACATAGCCCAAAGAACCCACAAAAAACTGTGTTATGTCTGCATGACATCATGAAGAACTAGCAGAGACAAAATAATTTCCTTAATTGGTTTCTCCTGTTTTCATTTGTTTGTTTGTTTGTTTTATTACTAATAAATACTAGTATTGCATTTTTAAATTTTTCCAAAACCTTCTGAGATTTTTCCTCAAAAAACTAAAAACCAAAGCCTGTTTTCTCCCCTTGACTCTGAAAGTTATGGTAATTTTGTATCTCTTGTAATCACTGCTCTCTCTCTCACACTCACCATACCCTGTATTTTTCTGATGAGTACGTGTGTATTTCAAGGGAAGACTGTGCCCCCACATTTGAACCTTTCACTCTCTTTCCTTTTATACTTCTTTGCACTCTCTAATCTTCACACTGGTGAGCCTCAAACCACTTTCTTTTATCTGAATCCAGCACTTCATAGCACCTCTCCTAGGTCTTGTAATGACAACTTGGATTGCAAAGGTTTCTCAGCTTAGTTGAGTTTGCTTAACAAAGTTATTATTTCCCATACTAAAAAGGGTGTTGTATTAGCTAGCTATCTGTGTTGTTCATTCATAGTTTGCCACTTATGAAGCTCTACCATATTATTTGCTATTTTCCAACATAGCGATTTACATTTTGATTCTTGTATGTTCAATACATTTTCACTTTCGCTAATTCTGCTTTGATGTGAATTGTTGACTCCAATCTGTCTAAGGCTGCATTTTCACAGTTGAAATAATGCAGTTTGACATGACTTTAGCTGCCATGGCTCAATGCAATGGAATTCTGGGATCTGTAGTGTTGAAAGATGTTTAGTCTTCTCTCAGGGGCAGGCTCTGGTGCCACAATAAATAGGCCTTCCCAACTTAGCTTCCCCTCCCTGAATTAGAATATGAAAAGATGCATGTGACCATTAATTGTGCTTCTCTCTGTCCACCAAATTTCCCCCCAATTTTAGCCATTTGTATTTTAATGTTTTATATTGTTTATTAATATTGCTGTTTTAGTATGGGGGTTGGGAAAGGGATTAATTTGAATTTGTTGCATTTTTAATTGAATTTTTTTTTTATTGCTGTAACCCGCTAAGATTCCCTGTGATTGGGTGGGATATAAATAAATCATTTATTGTTGTTGTTGTTGTTGTTGTTATTATTATTATTATTATTCCCAAGATTTCATAGCCTGGAGCCATGACAGTTAAAACAGTGTCAAACTGCATTGTTTCTGCAGTGCAGATGCAGCCGATGGCATACAGGTAAGGTCAAAAAGTTCCTCACAGGTGTGTAGACTGCAAACATATATACTGTATATACTCGACTAGATGTCAATTTCATGTAGAAGTCAAGGCCAAAATTATGGATTTTTATATGACCCGTGGATAAGTTGAGGATAAAACTTAGGGCATATAACAAAACAGCTAAAGGATGAAGCAAAATAAAACAATACCAAAGAACTTATCAAGTTCCAGCAGACACAACTTTTTGTGCTCACTCTAAAGACTTGATGGATGAGAGAGTAGAGCCGGAGTCAGTGGTTCCAGGACAGATTACACTCTTGCCTTTCACCAGGAGACGGTTCCCTAAAAAGAGAGAGAGAGAGAGTTATTAAAGTTTGGTACTTACATTGACCTGTGGATAAGCTAACTTAGGGGTGGGGGGGGGGTAAATTTTTTTACTGAAATTTCTAGACCTATACATGAGCATATACAGTAAGTTCACACATATAACCAATCATTCCTGGTAATGTATATTGGAATACTGGTTTACAGAAAACCCTGTAAAAATAATTTTAGATGGAACCCTTCCTAGTGTTACTTTGACAAATGTACACAATCAATTTGGAGTAACTAAAATTGCTGCCTTGATCATAGCACTTCTTACAACTTACAATAAAAATAACAGGAGGTTTCTATTGAAATTGATACTCTGTCTGTCTGTCTTTCTGTCTGTCTGTGGTATCTGGGGAGTCTTGAAACAGAAACATTTAGGCCACATCTATACAGGGGGATTCTGAAGTGTTCAAAAACATCTTTGATCCACTTCTGAACTATACTAGTCCCCTTCAGTTGCTGCTATTCCATATCACAGAACAGGGTCAGTCAGGTTTTAATACCAACTGTGCAATTTTCCAGTTTCCCATTTCTGAGATCAGTTTTTTAAAAAATGAAAAAGAAAAAGTGCTATCTTTCTCAATTGATGCACTTTCCAGGCTTTCTCTTTCATGTGATACAAGTGAAATGATAGCTCTGGAATTCATATTGCAGATGGATATGGAGAACTTCGATTTCAGCAGCCATCCCAAAGTGAAGATATAACTACAGAAAATGAATACATTCAGGTTAAACTAGCATCATTTGCCACAAATTATTATATCCATTGGAGAGATTTTCAGCTGAATTTAGTGAGCAATCCTTAGGATTTAATACCCCGAATAGAATTTTTATGCACCCTCTGTTTAGATAGTTTGCAGTTTGTGTATCTGTTACATGGTGGTAGGGATGCATAAATATCTCATCCGTGTCAGTTTTAAAAGAATTCAATAAGTTAGTTCTGTCCTATTGCCCCAACATTTTGAGAATGTTTTCTTTAGAGCCACTTGAAAATTCATATTGGTATTCATACATAAATTTCCCTATCACACACATCAGTTTTCAAAGAGGTACACATGTTAGTCTGTTTCCATATAAAAGGGGAAGGGGAAAAATTCCTGTGATGTCTTATGACATTTTATAACTAATTTATTTCAGCATAAGCATTCATGGGCTACAGACATGCCTCTTTATGTTCATCCTTTCTTAATACAATCATGCAGTTCTTGAGATTGGAGCTGCATTACGATATTCATTGAAAGCCAGAACCCAGTGGATGACTAAAGAGTATAGTGGGACCTTAAAATTTCAACATATGCTTTCATGCATTGTCACCCATTTCATTACATGAAAGTGATGATGAACATCTTATGAAGTGGGCTTAGGTTCAGGCAATTTGGCAGACCATATGAGCCTGCCTGGGTCTTGATATCCTCAGGAGAGACCCTTCTCTCAGACTCACTACCTTCACAGCATGTTTGGTGGGGATTTGAGGCAGGGATCCAAAATATACTGCAGAAATAATCCAGCTAGAGACTGCTTTAACTGCCCTGTCTCAATGCTAGGGGATTTTGGGACTGCAGTTTGGTGAGACATTTAGCCTTCTTCATCGGAGAGCTCTGGTGCCACAATAAATTACAGTTCCCAGCATTCCATAGCACTCACCCAGGGCAGTTAAAGCAGTCTCAAACTGGATTATTTCTGCAGTGTGTTTTGGACCAGGGTCTTCTTAGTGGCAGCTCTTATATTCTAGAACTCCCTTCTCAGAGTGGCCCCCTATTTGCTATCCTTCTGTCAGCAGGCAAAGACTTTTCTCTTCTGACTGACTTACAAATGGCAAAATTTTAAAGAACAGGCTTTTAAGAGGGCACTGTACAGTTTTAAAATGTACTTAATCATAGGATCATAGAGTTGAAACAGACCTCAAGGCCATCACATCCAAGCCCCTTCCATGCAGGAATACACAATCAAAGACCCTCCAACAGATATCCATCTGTTTTAAAACCTCCAAAGAAGGAGACTCCACCACTCTCTGAGGGACTGTGTTCCACTGTTGGACAACTCTTAATGTCAGGAAATTCTTTCTAATGTTGAAGTGGGATTTCTTGTCCTGTAGTTTGCATCTATTGCTCCATGTCCTAGTCTCTGGAGCAAGAGAAAACAAGCTTGCTCCATCCTCAATATGACACCCCTTCAAATATTTAAGCAGGACTATCATATCACCTCTTGACCCTCTCTTCTCCAGGCTAAACATACCCAGCTTTCTAACAGGCTGTATAAACTGGCATCAAAGGCTGGCATGGGGTGGAATGGGGGTGTGGCATCCACACAACGTATACCCCGACTCCAACCCCATGTTAGCATGACACCACATGCTGCACCACACAGCAGGCAGTGTCACGGCACACCCCTGGCGCTATGTCGAATGCATGTTTTTTTTAAGTGCATGTCTAAATAGTTTTGATATTATGAATCGTTTAAGTTCATTTTAATATTCACTTTTTGTGTATTTTGAGCTGTATTGTTCTTGTTTTAAACTGTAAGCCAAAATAAAACCCAATTTAAGGAAAGGGTTAGGTTTGTTATTGTTGTTGCTGTTGTTGTTGTTTGGTGGAGGCAACAAAATTGTATGCCAAATAACACCTGTTCTCTATGGTTCCATAAGAATCTTTGGTTGTTTTTGCAGCAAACCTAATGCAGCTTTTTGTTGTTGCAATGTGCCTTCAAGTCGTTTCCGACTTGGGGTTTTCCTGGCAAGATTTGTTCAGAGGGGTTTTGCAAATGCCTCCCTCTGAGGCTGGGAAAGTGTGACTTTCCAAGGTCAACCAGTGAGTTGAATTGAACGCTGGTCTCCTAGACTCCAAGTCCAACACTCAAACCACTAAAACATGCTGGCTCTGTGGAACTTAAGTATGCACAGAGCCAGGCCTAGAACTCTTCCATTGATTACATGTATTGTGCTAACTATTCTAAAATGATAATGTGAAGATCTGAAAAGAAAAGAAAAGACTATCTCTTTCATTTTATGGACTACTGAGGTCAAATAGAAACATCAATAATGAGTCCTTATGACGTTTCATCATAAAAATGGGCTTAATTGCTAGATCAATATGGATGCCCACATTAGCACTTCTTAGTGTTCTGAGAGGGGCCATCAAAATAGTCCTTCAAGTGTTTCCTCCCTCCCACTCCAGTTAAAATATTTATAACCTTCAGTTTCTGTTCTCTACCCACTGAATCTCTGAGTACTACTCTGGCATTCTCAGACTGCTCTTGTTGAATGAATCACCTTCACATCTGGCTTTTGAGACCTTTCCTACATGGATGTTGCTATCCAGGTTAACTCCAGCATAATAGTCTTTTGCATTCATTTCATTTTACAGTTTATCCCACTCCCTGTACAATGGAAATAATTTAAGTGAAATATTAGACAGAGTACAAACCTGAAACTTGAGGAAATATAATACAAAAACAACATGGCTTATATATTGGTGTAATGCTTGTTGTAATGTTTCATTAGATTAATATAGCATGGTTGCTAAGCAAAGGAAAGATGCTGAGGTTATCTGGGGTCATAATCAGATGTATAATTAAATGTTCTCACTCTTTTTTTTTCTTTGCTTCTCTATTGCTTCTACCAGCCTCAAAACAGAATCTCCTATAGTCATTTTCAAAGTGGCTCTTATGAATTAATTATGGCATATTTTTCACACAATTAATGGGAGGGTTCCTATTAAAGTAATGGAAAAGAACACACATAAATATAATATTTTCCAGAATAAATTAGTTTTTTTTTTAAAAAAAAAAATAATTTCTGATGTACAAAGAAAGGCTTGCAAATTCATTAAATAGTCTTCAAAAACAGGCTGGACACCTGCTTCAGGGGATGCAGATATGACATATAGATATGTCTCTGTAGTGATATCTCCTGATGCTACTTCCTCAGAATCCACCTTTCGAGCAACACAGCCTCCACAACATGACCATTACAGTATCTTTGGAGGTTGCTGGTTGTTGTTGGGAAATCATTGGAGCTACATGCAGCTACTCTCTTGAAAAAGGCACCTGCAAGGTTTGCCAAGGATCTTATGGAGGTCTCTGCAGAAAATATTCTCAGGCCCCATTCCCACTGGCCCAATTAACGTGGGTGGAACTGGGTAGATCTGGATGCCCTTCCCCCAAATCTCTCCATTAGGAAGTGCCCACTAGATTTGAGGGGCATTTTAACCCGAATGCCTTATCAGGTTTAACTTAAAGGCGCCTGCTGTCAATCAAGCGATCGTCATAGGTGACGTTTGCAGGGGCATCGGAAGTGTGATTTCCTCCCTCCTTTTTTTTTAAAGAACCATGCACAAAATGCCCCAAAGTGCACACATTTTGTCACCATTTAAAATCTCCGGGGGGGGGGGGGGGG
>NC_056524.1:243085807-243186297 GCF_019175285.1 Sceloporus undulatus
CATTTGGGTCAGTGCAGGTTATGATCTAACCCTTGGCCCCATTTCAACCCCAAAAGCAAGTTAATGCATCTGTATCCCCCACTCCTTGCCACCCCAGAATGCCTCTTACACATGTAATAAAATAATAATAATAATAATAATAATAATAATAAATCCCCACCTCGGAAATGCCAGAAAAGTGTTATTGTCATGCATTATTTTTTGCTTTTAAAAGCAATTCAGGCTACCCGAAGAGTAGCAAAAGCATGTATCGTTTTGCCAATGTGCCTATTTACAAGAGCAACAAATGTAACATTCAATTTTGGGATTGATTCCAGAAAAAAAAATCTAGCCCATTTGCAACATTTCCCCTTTGCTGAAAGCAAATAGAAGGAAAGTGAACAAGCAGCTAGCCATGTTCTATCCATATAATCTGCCTCAAGAAAAAAAAAAACATGTGCATATTTTGTCAAAAATAATTTTTAAAAATAAAAAAGGGGGGAAGGTGCCTGATGGGAGCTCCGTTGTGCCCTGCCTTTGACCTGACCTGAACTGACCCTTTTCTCCCTGCTAGAGGAGCTTTGCCTTGCCTTCCACTGAGGCGAGAGAGAGTGACCTGTCAGTTCCAACGTGACCCATGGAATCAATTGGAATAAAAGGGAAATGCAGCGCAGGCATTCTGACTGTAGCACCTCATATAACACAAATAAAATAATATAAATAATAAATAATAATAATAAATAATAATCCAGGAGCAAGAGGAATTCAATAGAACAAGCAAGCACCCAAAAAATCATGCGCAAACTGTCAAAAGAGGCTGCTTCTGCTGCTCCATTTCCCTACACCCCCAGCTTTGCCCCCACAGCCTATTTCCCTGGGCAATCCCTCCTCCTCCTCCTTCCTTCCGACCCTCACCTCCTCTGAGCTGCCCTGGCTCCTTCATCTCCTCCTCCTGCTCATTATAGGATGCCCTCCATGGCTCCCTTCTTCCAAGGGCTCCTTCCTCCTCCTTCTTCCCTTCTCCTCCTCCATCTCCATCACTTTCTCCCCTCCCACCACCACCCTCCTTCTTACAGCCCTTTGCAGCCCAAAAGTCACCTTGATTTCCCCTTTTGCCTTCTCTCAGCCTCCATATTTGGCTCTGTCCTCCTCCTCCTCTTCCTCCCCCTCCCCTCAGATGAGGGAGGGAATGCTCTGACCTCTGCCCGCCCTCGACCTTAATCCCTCCCTGAATTTGCCCCAAACATGATCGAAGGCAAGTTCATATTTCGCAGAACCCGGGTCTTTTGAGAAAAGTTGGATTTAAACCCGATTCGGGATACCCCGGGGAAAGGGCATTTCCTTGTGCAAGCCTCAACATGGATTGTGACAGAATCGGGCCCAATATGAACTCATGTGGAAAATCGATTTAAAACCGGTATAAAAGGTAATGTGAATGGCCCTCACAAAGCATCCAGCTATAGGAAAAAGCTGGATGCTTCTCTCACGGATCTTCCTGCTCTCCAACAATATAGAAATGGTCACATTGCAGAGGCTACATCACTGAAAGGTGAGTTTGGGGAAGAATTTGTTATGAAACAATCAGTAAAGAATTCTGACTTCTGCAATGAGCAAAAAAGTTAATTGTAATGATACAAGTCTGGCTACGCCACATAATTTACTGACAGTATCCAAGCCATTTGATTCCATGAAAACCCGCAAAAACTGAGATGGTGGAAAAGCTATAAAGTGCACAGGCATTTAGCATAACTGTTCTTTTATGCTGTTTCCTAAAATTGTAGGTGGGTGTCATGATATCAAGGTATAGAATACCAAGACTATAGAATTATGCATACATACTAGTAATACCATTGAACTCAGTGAAACTACATAAATGTGCAGGAATGATATTGCAAGTGGTGTAGCTCTCTCCCAGGAGGATTTGCAGGGGTTAGGCATAATGGGTTGAATACAGATGCAAAATCAGAAGATATGAAGAACTGTTAGATTTGTAATATAGGCCAAGGCCCAACCCATCACCCAAAGGCTTTCAGCAGTTGGCAAGTGTTTTTTCCTGGCACTCCAAACAGCGGGCACAGCCTGTGCTGTTATGTGGGTGGAAGGGCACTGTATTGAAAACATTCACTTTGAAATCATATTCATGCACGTCGATAGAACCACACGGTGCATTTTCCATTCTCTTTTCCTTTCAGAGTAAAGAAAGCTGCGGCACTTATTCAACTCCTTCCTTGAGGCTGTAGCATAGAGAGCAAATACTCGCATAAAGAAACTGCCTGGTTCAATCCCTGGCATCACCAGGTAGAATTAGAAAAATAATCCTATTTGAAACATTGCTGGTAGACGCGTGTAAACAACATGAACTAGATGGAATAATATGATTGATTATAAGGTAGGTTCATATGGGTGAGCTTTCTGTCTGTTGCTCTATGCAGACCATCGGCAAAAGCACACTAGTCTGACTATTTGGGTCCATTTCCCCAAGCTCCTGGGAATTGCCTGTCTCTCCTCTAATGGATAATGAGTGACATCAGTAGCTTCATTTCCACACTTGTATGCACCCCAGATTTGTCATGGATG
Organism: Sceloporus undulatus; assembly: GCF_019175285.1. NCBI lineage: Eukaryota > Metazoa > Chordata > Lepidosauria > Squamata > Phrynosomatidae > Sceloporus > Sceloporus undulatus. The sequence goes on from NC_056524.1 coordinate 243,088,364, forward strand.
ATGCCACTGTGGATGCATGCATGATGGACCATCCTCCTCATTCACTTGTTTTGCCTTATCAAGCAGGCAAAAATGTATTCTGCAGGCTGTTTTGACAGTTTTATATCCAACAAACCCAAGACTGTCAGCAAGATCCAAAACCCATTGGGGGGAAGAAATGGCCCGGTGTGCCCCCCAGGGCCCCCAGGGCCCTCCAGAGGTAACATTGTCTATTTTTGTGCCATTTGAGGTCCTCCACCCATTTTTAGGCTTGGTGAAGAAAGTGATCTTGTGGAAGAGACATTTGGTCACTGCTGGTTTTGAAAAAAGACCCCAGTGGGTCTAAAAGAGGCCAAGAGGAATGGCCTGAAATGACTATCATAGATGTTTATCACACAATATACTCTTAAAGTGCTACTATTCGACTTTGACTCCTCTAGCTGCCTCCGTTGCATTCTGGGATTGGCAGTTTTAAGGAGGGGTATTTAGAATGCTCGCAGCTGAGCATTCTAAATACCCCTCCTTAAAACTGCCAATCCCAGAATGCAACAGGAGGCAGCTAGAGGAGTCAAAGTCGAATAGTAGCACTTTAAGAGTATAGTGTGAAAACATCAAGAGTCTGCAGGGACAGAAAGAATATTAGCAAACACTTGTTCTCTAGCAAAAAACCCCGGATTCCTCTGCATAATAATTCTTCAAAAACACTTCAGGACATTCAAGTACAGAGAGAACACTGCAGAGAAAAGTCCTGGAGTGTGAGCACCTTATCACATTGTCCCTGGGGATGGAATGGGGGCGTGATGAAAGGGAGCGGGATGGAACAAAATGAGGACTATCATCCATTCCACACACAGCAGAATGCCACCACCACTGGAAGTTCCCATTGCATTCTGGATCCATCCCAGAGGAGGCGATTTTCAGGAACGCTTTTAAACAGTTCCTGAAAATTGCCTTCTCTGGGACGGATCCATAGTACTCAAGCATTTTGCCCTTGGGACCTCCCCCCCCCTTTTACTTCTACATGTGGGCATCATTTCCCACACACACATTTGATGTAATATAGGAATAAAAATATTTTGTTTATTTAGTATTTGAATGTTCATTTGCACTTTCATGTATACCATATTTTAGCAGGCATAAGGAAAAACATTATTGAAATTAGAACAGTTTTATTTAAGTAAATTCAGATGTGAAACAGATGGCTGGGAAGGAGCAGGACCCCGGTGCACATGGCCTGCTCCCAAAGTGGGCCACTGCCACAGTCTCTAGCCAGCTACCAGAGTGGGGTCAGAGTGGCTTCAAGCCACTTTGGAGCATGCAGTATATTAATGCCCCTAAAGTGGTCAGAAGTCACTTCATTTGGCCCCTGTGTTCCAGGCCTCAATATTCAACCTACAATGTGTAAATTATATACTAAAAAAATGTTTGGGAAGAGGAGTAAGGATCCGTATCTCTAAGTGTCATGCCCCCCCCCCCCCACAGTGGGTCCCACCTAACCATTTGAGAACCACTGAACTACTCCATTGCCTCCCAATCTTTTTCATGTAAATGTCAATAGGGTTGCTAGCTCTGTTTTAAAAAAAATGAAACAATAGCTGCAACCACAGGTTAGAAGTTGTTACGTCTTTTCCTCTTTGTGATAAAACCATCTGTAGAATTATCAAATATATACCCATTTTAATTGAAGAACATCTGCACCAACATTGCACTTTAAATAAAAAGAAACAATTGTCTGTGATGGTGATCTTAAAAAATACTCAGGCGGGTTACAGACCACTGAGAAGCGGCGGTCGGCTCCGCCTCTGCTTGCAGCGTCCGGGAACCGCATCCTTTAAACGGCACGGCTCCCAGATGCTGCAGAGAAGGAGTGCAGAAATTGCACTCCTTCTCAGGCCCCGGAAGAGGCGCCGTGAGTGCCAAAGGGCGCACTCACGATGTTGCTTCTGCCGCGTGATGTGCAGACGCAGAGCGTCCGCTACGTCAAAATGGCGGTGGCCTGTGTAACGGCCGCCGCCATTTGTCACGGACTCTGTACGTGAGAGGGTAAGGGGTGTCTGGAAGAGACGCCCTTTTCAAAATGGGACGTCCAAGGACATCCTTATGCGGGTCTGGAACCCACCTCAGTTTTTCCCCATCCACAGTAAGAAAGTATGTTCTTGACTTAATGAGTCACCCTACAGAACATGATTAACAACTTGGGTCCAACGCAAACTGCAGAAATAATCCAGTTGGAGACCTCTTTAAGTGGCCCGGCTCAGTACTAAGGAATGCTGGGAATTGTATTTATTGTGGCACCAGAACTCTCTGACAGAGAAGGCTAAATGTGTGACAAAACTACGGTTCCCAGAATTCCCTAGCATTGAGCCAGGGCAATTAAAGCAGTCTCAAACTGGATTATTTCTGCAGTGTGTTTTTTTCAAAGAGATTTTTCACATTTCAAGACTTTTTGTGTCAAAATCCAACATTTTACATAGAAACAGTAACATGCAAAAGGGGGTAAAAGTCTTCTTGAAAAATATTGTTTATTTGTGCACAGAACTAATGTTTGTGTGTCAAATCAAGGGGGTTTTTTTCCAGTTCTTTAAAAACAATTTTTCACACCAAAATCCCTGCATGCAATAATGCTTCTAATCTCACCTACAGGGAAGAAAACTCTCTGAAATTAATCCGTGGCAGTTTTAAGGAGGGGTATTTAGCATTCTCAGGCTGCCTGAGAATTCTAAATACCCCTCCTTAAAACTGCCAATCCCAGAATGCAACAGGAGGCAGCTAGAGGAGTCAAAGTCGAATAGTAGCACTTTAAGAGTATAGTGTGATAAACATCATAGTCTGCAGAGACAGAAAGAATATTAGCAAACACTTGTTCTCTAAGCCAAAAACCCCAGGATTCCTCTGCATAATAATTCTTCAAAAACACTTCAGGACATTCAAGTACAGAGAGAACACTGCAGAGAAAAGTCCTGGAGTGTGAGCACCTTATCACATTGTCCCTGGGGATGGAATGGGGGCGTGATGAAAGGGAGCGGGATGAGAACAAAATGAGGACTATCATCCATTCTACCACACAGCAGAATGCCACCACCACTGGAAGTTCCCATTGCATTCTGGATCCATCCCAGAGGAGGCGATTTTCAGGAACGCTTCTAAACAGTTCCTGAAAATTGCCTTCTCTGGGACGGATCCATAGTACTCAAGCATTTTGCCCTTGGGACCTCCCCCCCCCCCTTTTACATCTACATGTGGGCATCATTTCCCACACACACATTTGATGTAATATATGAATAAAAATATTTTGTTTATTTAGTATTTGAAAGTTCATTTGCACTTTCATGTATACTCATATTTTAGCATGGCATAAGGAAATAACATTATTGAAATTAGAACAGTTTTATTTAAGTAAATTCAGATGTGAAACAGATGGCTGGGAAGGAGCAGGACCCCGGTGGACACATGGCCTGCTCCCAAAGTGGGCCACTGCCACAGGTCTCTAGCCATGCTACCAGGAGTGTGGTGTCAGAGTGGCTTCAAGCCACTTTGGGAGCATGCAGTATATTAATGCCCCTAAAGTGGTCAGAAGTCACTTCATTTGGCCCCTGTGTTCCAGGCCTCAATATTCAACTCTACAATGTGTAAATTATATACATAAAAAATGTTTGGGAAGAGGAGTAAGGATCCGTATCTCTAAGTGTCATGCCCCCACCCCCACAGTGGGTCCCACCTAACCATTTGAGAACCACTGAACTACTCCATTGCCTCCCAATCTTTTTCATGTAAATGTCAATAGGGTTGCTAGCTCTGTTTTTAAAAAAATGAAACAATAGCTGCAACCACAGGTTAGAAGTTGTTACGTTCTTTTCCTCCTTTTTGTATAAAACCATCTGTAGAATTATCATAATAGATCCCATTTTAATTTGAACATCTGCACCAACATTTGCACTTTAAATAAAAAAGAACAATTGTCTGTGATGGTGATCTTAAAAAATACTCAGGCGGGTTACAGACCACTGAGAAGCGGCGGTCTGGCTCCGCCTCTGCTTGCAGCGTCCGGGAACCGCATCCTTTAAACGGCACGGCTCCCAGATGCTGCAGAGAAGGAGTGCAGAAATTGCACTCCTTCTCAGGCCCCGGAAGAGGCGCCGTGAGTGCCAAAGGGTGCACTCACGATGTTGCTTCTGCCGCGTGATGTGCAGACGCAGAGCGTCCGCTACGTCAAAATGGCGGTGGCCGTGTGTAACGGCCGCCGCCATTTGTCACGGACTCTGTACGTGATAGGGTAAGGGGTGTCTGGAAGAGACGCCCCTTTTTCAAAATGGGACGTCCTAAGGACATCCTTTATGGCGGTCTGGAACCCACCTCAGTTTTCCCCATCCACAGTAAGAAAGTATGTCTTGACTTAATGAGTCACCCTACAGAACATGATTAACAACTTGGGTCCAACGCAAACTGCAGAAATAATCCAGTTTGAGACCTCTTTAAGTGGCCCGGCTCAGTACTAAGGAATGCTGGGAATTGTAGTTTATTGTGGCACCAGAACTCTCTGACAGAGAAGGCTAAATGTGTGACAAAACTATGGTTCCCAGAATTCCCTAGCATTGAGCCAGGGCAATTAAAGCAGTCTCAAACTGGATTATTTCTGCAGTGTGTTTTATTTCAAAGAGATTTTTCACATTTCAAGACTTTTTTGTGCAAAATCCAACATTTTTACATAGAAAACAGTACATGCCAAAAGGGGGTAAAAGTCTTCTTGGAAAAATATTGTTTATTTGCACAGAACTAATGTTATTTGTGCAAATCAAGGGTGGTTTTTTCCAGTTCTTTAAAAACATATTTTTCACCAAAAATCCCTGCATGCAATAATGCTTCTAATCTCACCTACAGGGAAGAAAACTTCTGAAATTATCCATTCTTTCATGCTAGAACAAAAGACGTGGAAATTTATATCCCTGGTCTATGATTAATTAAATTAAAGGGTACAGAAGATTCTTAGCAACCTGGGAGAGCTGCATTTAGGACTACGTAATTAGCCTCTTTGAGAATAGGGTAAACCTCTTACAGTTTACAGTATCTAAAATATCACATGTGAGGATTGGTAATCGTTTATCAAGTAGGCAAAATCTTCTTCAAAGAACATGAAAATGTATAAACTTAGAATCAATGATGTAAAAAGTAAATTTTTTGTAGTAGGCAGGCCTTTCAGCCTCCATCTGGTAATAATATAAGGATTTGCTTAACATCAGCAGGCACCAGGCAGCAGCCAAGAATTCATATAAAATGCAAGCTAAGCATATATTCCTGCTGAACATTTCACTGAGGCACACTGATCCAGTAAGAATACGAACATTCATCTGGAAGCTCATGATCTTAAAGGGTGCAGTCCTGAAATGCCTACTGAGAAGCAAATCCTATTGAGTTCTATGGGACTGACTAAAAGAGTACAAGATGGTGGTATATGCTGAAGGAGGGACAGCTTGGTTTCTGGTGCCCCATGAAAACAAATGCCTTTAACCAACCAACCATTTAATTTATGTATATCCCACTTTATCTCCAAGACTGGCACTCAAATAATCTATATAAGTAAAATTTTAGTGTAATTCATTTCTTGGTTGTGTCTGGTTTCTCCAGAGAGGCGGTGAAGGAAGGATAAAAAGTGCTCACCAATACTGTGTGGTTTCATTCATTATTCTACTTTTTAAAGACAAGGGAATCATGATGGATATTTAGTGGAAATAAAACCAATCATACAAATATACAGTGAATCACATGACATGTGGATGCAGACTTAGTGAGACAAGACTTTTTCCTCCATCTCACATATTGTCAGGGTAAAGGAGTCTAAACATCCTAAAGACACCAGGTCCCATCTGATCTTGGAAGCTAAAGCAGGATCATCCCTAGTTAGTACTTGGATGGGAAACCACCAACAAATACCAGGTGCTGTAGGCTATATTTCAGATGCTAAGAAGCATGTCCTCGATTAAGAACACGAAACATACTCACAAGCCATGAGAGAGTCTCATAAACCAAACCAATGTAGGCTGAAAAGCATCTGATGTGTGTTTGATGTTGTCCATAGAGGACCAACTCACCATCACTGATCTGAGGTGATGTTTCAAATGAATGTTTCCACAGATCTGTTCATTTGTATTTAGTTTGTTACTAACTAGCTAAATTTCTTTTAAGAGACTCATGGTGCACATTTGTACCAGTAGTTCATCAACTTCAGAAGATCTAAAGCTTCTCAGTTCCTAAATTACACGGCTATATCTTTGAATTCTAGATTATATGATAGGTTTTTTTGTTTTGTTTCAGCTATTGAAAATATTCAGATTTGTCACTAGAAAGACCTTCTCATTGTCAAACTACTGTAATGCACAAATAGATCCTATAAAACCATAAATTAAAGACTGGTAAAAAGATATTGCTTAAGCCCAGAGGATGCTCTGCCACCTACAGTAGAGCAACATAGAATGAGTTCATCATAAACAAAATGCCTCAGAGGCTAAGAATATGACATAATGGACATTTTAAACCATGAGCAAGATGGTAAATTAAGAGCCGTGTCTCATACTGATGAAAATAGCCCTGAGGTAGAAGAAGACATGTTTTAATCATCTGTTGGTTCGCTAGTTCCCAAAACAAAACTTGAATCAGCAGAACATTTTGTCTCTTGTGAGCATGGAATGCTGTTCGATGACTACACTAAGCAACCAAAACTAATATGAGTCCAGAGATTAATAGCATCAATCCAGATTATTCTAGCCTTGATTTTAAAAAAAAGTTATCAAGGCATATGTCTGTAATGACCAGATTCTTTAAAAAAAAAAAAAAATCTCTCCTTGGAAGCAGGGATATGCCCAGGCAGCTCAGTCAAGTAATTGGATGGTTCTCTGCAGAGCCTAGAAAAAATATAATGGGAGGGATTACATATCCCAGAACCTTGTCACCAGCATGACCAGTGACAGCTCATGACATTTTGCTTCTTAAAGTGAGGTACAAGATATTTTCCCCTCCTGATATATAAAAAGAAACTGATTTCCATCCCTAGTTCCATATAAGGAAGCTGACTGGACTGCCAATGAAGTATTATCTCAATATTCAAGGTGGGGTCGCATTCTGGACCATACCTGTAAGCAGCAGAGCCATTTAAGACATACCATGTGGCACACACAGCTCTGTCTTCTAGTAAAAGAAAACAATTCGAAGTGATATTGCTGCTGCCCCTCCATCTGCCATCTGAAGCAGTTTGCTTATTCTGTCTAATAAATAGTAGGGTTGATCCTGAAAAATATTTTCTTTGTTCTGTGTATACTACTAATCAGATTCATTGGCAACACTGGGCCAATGAAAACAAATTATTTCTATCTTTCTGTTCAACGCACAAAATATTTTTCTCCTAAATTTAAAAGCATCAAGGACTGTAGATCTTCGCACTTGAAATCATATATATCTATATCAACAAGTGTAAGGCCTTTCTGTTTCAGAGCACAGTAATTTAAATTGATGCACAATCTTGTGTTTCCTGGTCTGAATTAGAATAGACTTGTGTGAAAGCTCAAAATGTGTGACAAGAATGAAATAATAGGAGGATAGTCCATAGATGACTCCATTTTAAAGCAATCATAGTAGAATGGGCTAAATTAACCATGAAGAAAGGAAATCAGCTCTTAACAAATGAAGCCCTAGCTGGATAAAAGGAGCCTGTGCTTGGTATCATTTCCATAAATCACATTAATTATTTTACATAAAAATATGATTATTGTATTTATGGACAATTCATCACCCCCATAGCAAGAACATCTGCACTCCTTACAATGGGACACTTGATGGAATTGCTTTCAGATTTCTTTTATATATATATTTTTTCAATTCCTTTCCATAATAGTAATTACTAAGAGTATTATTATGCTCTTGGGTTATAGAACAAGGCATAGAAATCCCAGACGGCTGCAAAATTAGAGGCTGTTTTCCTTTTATGCTTATTAGACTGTGTGATCTAAAGAGTGATTTAAATTAAAACATTCCCATCCTGAATAGTGTTTACAGTATGAAATGTAAGTTTTTCCCAAATGAATTACACTATACTAATTACAAATATGTGTGTGTTTAGTTTATTTGTTTTGTTTCTTTCCGCTCACATTACTTCTCCTAAGTGGAATAAGTAGAATCTTTTTTTACCAAACGAAAACAATGCTATCCTAGTAGAAAATGAATTGTCATGATGCTACAGGCATCACTTTTATGCTGGCAAAACTCTGACAAGTCATATGGGAAAGAAGGTGAAGTTTGGGGAGTGGGGAGGGAGTCAGCCTTAACTGAAATCCAGAGACAATCCCTCCTACAAAAGAGGTGGCAGAAGTTAATGAAATGGTTAGCTCTTTGGATAAATCTAACCAAAGTTGCTATATACAACAGCTACTTCTACATAGCCAAAACATGGTAGGGGTGGCAGGACAACCTACACCTGACTTACCGTCAGTATCTGCAGCACATGGAGTCCTTTTACACATTAACCAATTATAACACTATCATTCCACTGCTATGGTAACAGCCAGAGAGAGCCCATGCCTCACCAAACTACAAACACTAGGATTCTATAGGGTGAAGCCAGGGATATTAAAGTAGAATCATAATGCTATCAATGAGTAGCGTGAAAAGGCCCCAAGGTCTCTATGCTCCTGACATGAAACTGTTCATCTCTGTCCAAAACAATCTTTCTTCTACGTGCCCCAGCCATGTGATCTTGGGGATCCTTTTAACCTCTTGTCTCAAGGATCGCATGAGTGAGCCTACTCTCAGGAAAAGTGCCATCATGCAGAGCAAGCATGGAAGTGGTGATTAAAGCGCTGGGGATAGAGGGCAGCCCAGCCATGCTGATGCAATGTAGGCCCAGCTACCCTTGTAAACAATGATGTGCTGCCACACCGAATGCTGGTTGGTGCATGCAGTTGCCATTGTGACCAATCCATTGCCATTTCTGGAGCACAATGCTCTCAGACTGGGACTGCATATATAGCCAGTGCAGACAGGCCTGTAATCACTGTACATTTGCAACAGCATTATTGATTGATTGATTGAAATTTTATTTATATACCGCCGTTCCTATGATCACGGCGGTTTACAAAACAAAATGAAAATACGATACAGTACAGATTACAGATATAATACAATACAGATCACAGATTAAAAATCAAAATCCCGCCTTCCCTTACGATACAACTCCACACTCCTACCGCTATATCTCCCCTTGCCCCACACTACTCCAATGGGAGCCCCTCTTAACACAGCTGCACCTCCCTCTTCTTCACCAAGCCAATTACAAACCATGTCCAACAAACTCCTGACAATACTAGCTACACCCCTCTCCTCAATCTCCCTCCCTCCAGAAAGTCCACAACGGCGGCACCAGGCAATTATGCAGTTGTAAGCTCAGATGAGCTAACTGTACTCTTGGAAGAATGACAAGTACATCATGTTCTAGTAAGAAGGTGTTAATGGAGGTCCAAACAACCTAGTTGTAGGTAATTAGGGCTGATTGAATGAATAGTCAAAGGTTGTCTTCTATGCATGACTGAGTCGTCGTCGTCATCATCATCATCATCATCATCATCATCATCATTATTAACATTTATTTATAGAGCGCTGTAAAGTTTACATGGGTTTAAAAAAAGAATAAAAACCTGCCAAGTGGCATACAATTTAAAACAACATTACATGATTAAAATATCTCTAAAATAATACTAATTAGTATACAATAAAAACAAAGTAAGCAGCAGATTAATAGCCAGTAATCTGGATCGCCTCCCTAAACAAGAGTGTCTTCAACTTGGCCTTAAAATTAGCCAAGGAAGTAATAGTTCTTAATTGTGTGGGGAGGAGATTCCAGGCATGAGGAGCAGCACATCAGAAGGGACAGATCTGAGCAGGGGAGGAGGAGACCCTTGGCTGGGTCAAGATATCAGTGTCATAAGATCTCAATGTGCATGGAGGGTGATAAGGACAGATGAGCACTGACAATAAGAGGCAGCCAAGCCATGAAGGCCAGGAGAAGAATTTTGTATTGGATTATGAAAGGAATGGGAAGTCACTGAAGGGATAACAACAAGGGGCAACATGACCAAAGTGACAGGCAGAGAAGATGATCCTGGCCATTGAACATTGCACAGAGATTAGGGGGCTAAAGTGGGAAACAGGAAAACCCACATGCAATGAGTCATCAATGGAGGAATGCATGTGTGTATTTGAGATTAAATCTGTGAGGTGCTATCCATCCAGTTACTGAAACAGTGTACGGGAAATTAGACATGGGAAGTTTCCCTCATGAAAATGATGGGTGCAAAGAGCATTGCGGTCATATATTATTTTCACATGAGACAGGGATGTTGCTGTGATAAGACATTATTTGAGATGGGGAAACTGAATACAAGTTGCTTCCAAACTAGTGATGATGTCACTTTAGCTTGTTATCATAGCCTCTTGTGATGTCTTGTGATTGAAAGCTCTCATTTTCTGACAACAAAGGAAAAGATTTGAGCAGGGCATGGGTAGTTTTTTATGTAGATGGGCTGGATAATCTACTGATTGAACCTTCAGAATTTTGCAGGTGGTTTACAAGCCTCATAATATGATGGGCTGCTACAGCCCAACCATTCCAAACAAGTGGGAGCTTAATGGCTTGAAAGGAACCTTGATTATGGGCCATGCTCAAATATTGATTACGGGCAGGGTGTCCAGCCTTTTCCTAACCATTTTACAGGGGGAATTACCTCAGAGTTGCTAATACAGCTCACCATAAAGGATTATTCCCTAGATTCTAGCAACACATTCCAGTGCTAATTTTTCATTCTGTCTGGCAGCCACTCTATTCACTACTAGCCAAGGCAAGGCAAAAACTATGGGGAAATATGTAGTCCTTTTAAAAATATATAGCATATCCCTTAGGCTTGGATGACAATGAACAACCCAATTGTTTACAATGGAGGAAGAAGAATAGATGGGAACATTTTGTATCCCAATGGTATTCACATAGAACCATAGAATCACAGAGTTGCAAGTGGCATCATGGATCCAACCCTCTGCTCATTGCAGGAACTCCAGCTAAAACATCCCCAGCAGGTAGCTGTCCAACCTCTTTTTGAAGGCATCCAGAAAAACAGATCTAATCACTGCATTATCAACAACTTGCTTGCAGACAGACTCCTTTCTAATATTCTGGAGTGCACCAGGGAATTCCAAAAGAAAATCAGCATGTGCTTTACAAACTACAGCAAAGCTTTTGTTAATGCATAAATCATGGAAGGCTATGGAACACCCTTAAAGACATGGGAATGCCAACACATCTGTTACTCCTGATGAGGAATCTATACTAAGAACAAGAGGCTATTGCCAGAAAAGAACACAGAGAAACAGAATGATTCCCAATTGGCAAAGGGGTCAGACAATGCTGCATCTTATCATCCTACATGTTTAACTTAGATGCAGAACATATTGTAAGGAAAGCTTGGACACAGAAGGAAGAGTGAAAATAGGAGGAAGGAATATCAACACTCTAAGACACCCCAGCAGCACCAGAAAACCTCTCGGACCTGGAACAACTACTTAGGAAGATTAAGGAAGAAAGTGCAAAGGGAGGCATACTGTTGAACATTAAAAAAAAATGACAGTGGAGAATCTTAACAAATTCAAACTAGACAATGAAGAAACAGACGATGAAGAAACAGTTCTCATACCTGGGATGAAACATTGATAGAAATGGGGAACAGTAGGATCACGGTGTGTGTGCAAGAGGTACAGACTGCACCAGGTGACACCCCATAAGGGAACTGACACACAATAAGAAGGGTGACACCAGATTGGCTCCCTGCCCCCCACAGACACTGTTTGGGCTGTACGGATGCTCTTCCAAGCACCCAGGCCCTGCAGAGGTGCTTTTCCCAGCGCCCAGGCCCTGTGGAGGGGCTTTTCCCAGCTCCCAGGGCCTATGCACGGTTTTTCCCAGCACCCACGCCCCACGGAGGGGGGCTTTTTCAGGTGGCCTCCAGCCCAGAAACCCCACCAGAAGTCCCAGCCCCCCATACCGGGTGTCATTTATTATAATTTGAGAAGCAATGACTTGCAAAAGCATATAACAAAATCCAATTTTAAAAATCAATAAAATCAGCTTTGGGCAATGGTGAATTTGAATGGGAGTGAGGGATGCTCTCTACTAAAAATGTTCTCACACAAGCTTTCTTGTCCAGTGGAATCTACAACATTAGTACGCATACTAACCTTTCTGCTAGAATTAGAACCTAAATAATGTGTGTGGTGAATATCTTTATTGTGTCTGTTTTGCCCTTGTATACAGCAAGCTTAAGATAACTCAGAAAGACCTTGGTCTAATCAGAATAATATCCTCTGGGTTATATAGTTTTCTTTTTTATTAGTTGTTTATATTTTGAAATAGGCTTTCAGACCAAACTGCAGCCACATAGTCAAATCAAGTTTATGTGAGATCAGCACTAAAATGTACAGTTTCTCAGGAAATCAAGAGTTCTCAAACTTTTCCCCCACATGCTTACTTTTTATCCCAAATGTCAGTACCACTTGACCAAAAAAGGATATCATAAGGGCATTTCAAAGAGCGGGGAAATGCCTTACATAAAGCTGAATGGCATGGACATTCATAAATACAGCAGTTTAATTAGGCCAGGGGTTTAAAACATTTGGCCCTCAAGATATTATAAAATGGAATTCCCAACAATTCCTTAGAACTGACTGTGTTTGTGTGGGACTTTTAGGCCACAACATTTAGAGCAGTGTTTTTCATATTATCTGATGTGAGGGACCAGCAGTTTCCAATCCACAATTCATCAGGGTCTGCTCTCATATTTATGCCCTTTGTTTACAATTGTTTCTTTCCTTCCTATAAATACATCAGGGGCCTGTTGCTGATGGGTCATAGACCACCACGGACCACCACTTTCAGTAGCACTGACCAATAAGACCAAAGCTCTCCCTGGATTATGGGATCTGTTTGGAGTATCTGTTGATTTCAGGGGGTGGCTGCAAGCACCTCTTCATACAAATAAATCACATTCGATATGTAGCTGTGAAAAAGCAAACTTTTATTGCTCAAACTATTGAGTCTTTCACTCTACTCTACCTCATTTCTTCCTTGAACATGCCAATAAAACTTGTTCTTTGACCTTTTACTTTCTTTATCTGAAGGGCTGTCAGGCTCTTTTCATTTGCTGTCTTCCATTTGTAAGAAAGAAACTGAAAGATGCTGGCTTATTTTTATAACAAACTCTCAGTGTCTCCTTTGTGTCTCTAGTAATATAATGTCTTTGTTTGCTCTAAAAGAGATTGGACTCTTTTTGTTCTTTAGCATTGTGCCTTGCCTTGTCTCTTCATATTGTTTTTGTCATAACCCAATTAGTCTGTTATTATATTTTGACTATTGTTTCCTAAGCTTTATGATTATTGTACTAATGTTGTTTTCCTTACATTGAAACAGATCATTTTAATGTTAAAAAAATAAAGGAGGCAAAAGGGGACATACCATTTTTCCCATCTTGTCATGGAGGTATTGCCTGTATTCTGTATTAAAAGACTGTTTGTAGCTCCAGGTAATGCATTTGCACAACACCTTGCTCTTGCATGAAATGATGTTTTAGTATGTTCTTTGGCTGCCTGAGGCAAAGGGCAAGATGGCACCCCCCACATTCCATGTAGAAAAGTCAATCAGACAAGCTATTGAATTTTATTTCAATACTAGTGATGAGACAAGACCTTTTGCAGCTCTTTATGGAGGTAACACAGTTGAGGGGCATGAAGCTGGAAGAAAATGAACAGCAGGGTTGGGGAAAGGGTGGCCATTCAAGAATGTTTTTGTGGCCCACAGCACTCTTGTTTGTATTTTCTGCATTGTGTGCATGTGCTTTCCAGTTGTCTGTTGAAACAATGAATTTCAAAGGGTTTTTTGGGAGGTTTTTTTTACAAGGAACACTCAGAGGTGGTTTGACATAGCCTTCCTCTGAAATATTGCCCATAGCATCTGGGATTCTTTGGTGATCTCTGTACAAATCAGGCCTGATCCTGCTTAACTTTCACGGTCAGATGGGATCTAATGCCTTCAAGGTATTTAATTGCATGCTCTTACAGCTAACACTAAACATAAGACGCAGTGCTACCACAACACACTTTATATTATTGTGTTATTGTTGTTGTGTGCCTTCAAGTCATTTCTGACTTATGGGGACTCTAAGGTCAACCTATCATGGGGTTTTCTTGGCAAGATTTGTTCAGAGCAAGTTTGGCATTGCCTTCCCTTGAGGCTGAGAGACTGTGACTTGCCCAAGGTCACTCAGTGGTTGAACTGGGAATTGAACCCTGTTCTCTAGAGTCATAGTTCAACACTCAAACAACTACACCAAGCTGACTCCTATCATTGTACAACACACATTAAAATGCAACTAAAGAAACAACAGCTAAAGACATTTTTAAGCACTGTAGACTTGAATAAATGTGCTTTCAGAATTGTTTATTGTTCAGTGCCTGCAATAATGAGACCATGTGCATCTCCCTAGAGAGGGAATTTCAAAGCTATGGGATCACCACAGAGAAAGTCTATTTACTTTCTGCCCTAGTACTTGCCATACTCATAGCTCTTGCTGCTTGGCCAGAGAATAATGTTTCCAAAGCAGATCTTTCAGTTTGGACAATTTCAGACACGTGAAACATGTACAGTAATGCGGGCATACAATTGCACAACCTATAGCACTTTTTGAATCCCAACCTTTCAGTGTATTTTCAACTCAATGTTTTTCTTTTCCATAAAAAATATAATAGGTACTGTGACTGTACATGCTGAGCAGTTGAGTTAGCACCTCTCTTAAAATACCTTCTGTTGCTTTTTCTCTATTTGCTTCTTTAATGAATATGTGCCTATATTTCATTCTAAACACAGAATGTAAGGTGAATTCAAGCTACTGTCTGTGATTATCTGAAAGTTGTAGGTCTTGACTCAAGGCCTCTGGCATGTTATAGCCTGGAAATCAGTTCTGTTTTAACTTTATTCTGTAAGCCATCTGTTGTGTTCTGATACAGAGTTTCTAACAAATGCCTGCTCACTATCTCTCTTTCATTTTCTGGGGTGTATCTAAGGCGGGTTACAGACTGCCTCTTTGAGGCGGGCTGCACCCGCCCCTTTCCCCACTGGATCAGGGCCTGAGCTGCTAGAACGGCAGCCGCTGAGGCCCTGATCTGCCACTTTTCAGGCTGCGGGGAAGCAGCAAAACGCCGCTTCCCTGCAGCCTGAAAAGGGGTGTCCTTGGGGCTTCAAGCCCCAAGGACACCCCGCAGCGGCGGGGAGGGGGAGAAAGGGGCCGCTTGGCCCCTTTCTCCCTTGCTTCGCTGGGTGCAGCCGTCTGAAAGCTGCCCCCAGCGAAGCAAAGCGGCGCCGCGGACCAGGAAGGAGCTCCGAAACGGAGCTCCTTCCTGGTTCGCGGAAAGGGCGCCCTAGGCGCCCTGCCGCAGATTGAGGTCACGTCCACGCCGCCCCATCTAGAGGCGGCGCGGCCGTCACGTCCTCACGGCGGCGGTCGTATGGAAGGGCCGCCACCGTTTAGTGCGTGACGAGCATGCACTAGGGTTAGGGCGTCGCGGAAGCACGCCTCTTTGTAACCCTGTGCATGCTTCGTCACACACTAAAGTAAAGTGCCGGTTTGTACCGGCCTAAGTGTTTGCGATGCTGCAGTTAAATTAGTGAGGATTGTTTACTTTTTAAAAAAGCAAAATCAGGTACTAATTTTAAACTAAGTCCAAAAGCTAAACACGTGTTTCAGATATGACATAGTTCAATGACTGTATAGAAACCATAAGGGTTAGAGATCCTTGGATTCTCTTAAATGATGCCATGACTATATACTGTATAGTCATGTTATTTTAGACGTAATAATGATATATACTTTCATGTAATTTTGATCTTAATTAATCTCTACCATCACTGGGATGCCCAATACATAAATTCATATGTGGAGGTGCTAAATAGATTTTACAGGAAGAGGAGAACCCAAATGGTTTCACATCTCGATCACCTAGGCCCAAAGCACTACAGAAATAATCCAGTTTGAGACCACTTTAATATCTTGGCTTGTACTAGGGGCTCTTGGGAATTGTAGTTTCATTGTTGCACAGAGCTCTTGACAGGAAGGCTAAATGTCTCCCCCCAAAAAAAGAACCCTAAAGTTTCCAGTTTCCCTAGCACTAAACCAGGGCAATTAAAGTGGTCTCAAACTGGATTATTTCTGCAGTGTGTTTTGGAAGTAGTCACATGTTGGCCTACCATTTGCTAAATCCTCAGTAGATGAAAAGATAAGGTCATGAATGGAAATGGTATCTGTAGCAGATACGAAGAGAGGGTAATCTCACTCTCTTGTTGATCTAGTCTCAATACCTACAAGCCCTCAGCAGGGTGGCAAACTTTAGCCCAGTCACCACATTCCAGTTTTCAATTACCGTTTTTTTTCAGACTTCAGCCCATCCACCCTTACCTGCCCTTTTCCTTGCACAAAAACTTCAATGGGAAAAACAAACATACAAACAAACAAACAATTAGTGACATGCTTGTACACTGAGATTGGCTCAGAGGTCTTCCTCTATTCATGCATAGGTGAAGATGTTTTCATTAGAAAGGATATTAAAATTAATTAACTTCAAGAAAAAAATTATTTTCACTTTAATTGGGCTGGTTTAGAGCTAGTGGCAATAAGCCATAACTCAGCAATATTCTGGCATTGCGTCTCTGGAATTCTAAAGGAAAGAAATTTCCATATGATTCCATATACCAGCCAGAATGGGAAAATTTTTCAAGAGCTATTGTGTTAAAAAAAATTCCCTGAAACCCAGCATTTAGTTCTGATCCCTTAGGTACTGAAATCCTACCCCCTGGCCACCAGTTTCTTAAGATCGTGTCTATCATTAATGGTCTGAAAAATAACAAAGCTCCAGGGGAGGACTTCCTACCAGCAGAATTATACAAACATTTTAGTGATTGGTGGGTACCAATTTTGACAGGTTTCTTCACGCATATAAATAATGCCTGTCAGATACCAGCTGGTTAGAAGTAGCTATAGTATTCCCTTTAAAAAAGGGAATAATAGGATCCCAGTAATTATGGCCTATTAGTCGAATAGATATAGTTGCCAAAATCTCACAAGGTTCCTTTGAACAACTGGAAAGCTGGGTTAATGATAATGGAATTCTAACAGAAGAACAAGCAGGATTTAGACAGAACCGATCTACCACTGATAACTGTTTTATCCTAAGCCATATGATTGCCCAATATACCAGCAAGGAAAACATCTTATGCTGCTTTCATAGATCTTTCTGCAGCTTTTGATACAGTGAATAGAGAAATTTTATGGAACAAACTGATAGACCTGAAAATTGAATTGCGATTGTTGTTATTAATCAAAGCCCTTTATACAGGTACCTGTTTGAGAGTGAGATTTGGATTAATGGAGCCATGACAAATAAAATTGATACATACATGCTGTAACGAAGCTTTCTTTGTGCCACAAATAATGTGAAGGCCCCATCCAGTCAACTTTCACTCTAACACTGCCACCAATTATTGTGATGCACTCCACACCACCATCTTTCTATTCCTATCAATATAATAATAATAATAATAATAATATATAATAATAATATATCTCTCTGGCTTTGCTTCACGAACGAAGATTCAGGAAGGACTCATCCGCGCTTTGTACACGGTGTTAGTGACTAAAAAGGCCAATCCGGGACAAACAGGTCCGTTGCAGAAAGCACAGCGGAAAGTCTCCTTGGGTGATGTTTTGGGTTGTTGTTGTTTCTGCATTGTTGTTTCTCTTTGAGATTCGTTCACTGTGAGCTTCGAAAAGCTGCAGCTCATGGATAGTGCGTCTCTCATGCCTCCCGATGCGAGGCCAGGGCGGACCATTCTTGGTGACCAATTTGGCCAAGCCTGAGATGTGTTTCAGGGAGTCCTTGTATCTCTTCTTTGGGACGCCCTCTCTACGCTGACCCGTGGTGAGTTCACCATAGAATACTATTTTTGGGAGGCGATAGTCCTCATCCTAGAAACTTGTCCTGCCCAGCGCAGTTGCGTCCTCAATAGCATGGCCTCAATGCTGGTGATCCTGCTTGCTCGAGGCACAAACATTTGTCACATAGTCAATCCAGTGTATATTTAGAATTGTGTGGAAACAGTCTGATGAAAGCGTTCAAGGAGTCGTAGTGTTGGTGATGGTGAACTCATGTTTCAGATCCATAGAGGAGAATACACGTACAATGGCTCTATAACACATGATTTGTGCTTCGCCTCAAATGTTTTGCTCCAGATCTTTTGTGAAGCCTTCCGAATGCACTATATGGCTTTGCCAGTCTGTGATCGATCTCTTTATCCATCTTGGCATCTGAGGAGATGTGCTTCCCAGGTAGGTGAATGCTGGGACGGACTTAAGCACAGATGTACCTACAGTGATGTGGGGATGGTAGTGTTCTTCCTGAGGGTCGGCCCGGCCCGTAGCTAGGCCTTTAGGGGCCCTGGGGCAGAAAAGTACATTTGGGGGCCCTATATATTTTTATATCCTGGTCCTACCGCGAGCCAGGGCGCCATCTTTGCACACCGCTATTTACATGGGGCGCGTGTCAATGACATGACTCATGCGCCATCTCCAAATGGTGCAGCGCACGAGGGACGTCACAGCACCTCTCCAGATGCTTATGCTGCCTCTGTTGCAGGGGATAAGGAGCCGCATGTCGTGGCCAGTTGTCATAATTCTACCACCAAAAGGGACAAAATGTAGAAAAAATTGTAGTATAAAATTTACCCCAAAACGTAGGACAAGATTACCCCAAAAATAGGACATTTAAGAAAAATGGAGGACATAACCAACTAAAATCCAAAAACATTAATTTTTTAAAAAAGTAATATAAGTGCTTATATTGTGGAGATCTTGTTGCACCCTCGAGACTAATGCATCTGAAGAAGCAGACTTTAGGAAAGCTCATGCTGCCAACTTCTTCTTTCAGTTAATAATAATAATAATGTAAGAATTCAAAGACATAGAGATTTTGGAGCACCTCTGAGGCTAAATGCATCTGAGGAAGTGTGGCAGGAGGCAGCGGGGGGAGAACCAAGGGTTGATCCCTTCTTGGGCATAAAAAACTCACTGGGCTTGGGTCACACTCTCCAGCCTTAAGGGAAGGTGAAGAGAAATTCCCTCTGAACACAATCTTCCAAGAAAACCTTGGGGCAAGTCACACTCCCTCAGCCTCAGAGGATGGCAAAGTCAAACCCTCTCTGAACAAACTTCCCAAGAAAACTCTTGAAGGCACACACTCGCACACACCCAAGTCACCAAAGGAAAACTCTCTGAACAAAGCAAGAAAAACCCACTAGGCAAGTAAGTCATACACTCTCAGCCTCAAGGAAACACTGGCAAAGGCAATTCTGAACAAACCAGGATGTTTTGAAATTCCTCCTGGGTGGAAATGTAGGACATGTCCTGGATAAAGGATGCCGTCTGGTCACCCTGCTAAAATGGAGGACATTTTGACATTGCTCCTGGGCAGGCTGAAATGTAGGCCGTTGTCCTGGATAAAGGAGGACATGTGGTCCTCATAGCAAAAAATGGAAGACATTTTGACATTCCTCCTGGCCAGAAAGTTGAAACATAGGACACATCCTAGAAAAGGAGGACATCTGCTCATCTTACAAAAAATGAGGATGTTTTGAAATTCCTTCTGGGTAGAACTCTGCAATGTAGAACGTGTCCTATAAAAGGAGGCCAGAAAGAGTTAAGCTTTGAGCTCTGGGCCCCACACATATGTCAACTCCCAGAATTCCATAGCCTTGAGCCAGAAAAAACATCAAGCCTTGATATCTGGGCCCCAACAAGCTCCAACTCCCAGAGTTCCATAGCTTGAGCCAGGAAAAACACTCAAGCCTTGATATCTGGGCCCCACAGCATGCTCCAACTCCCAGAGTTCCATAGTTTTGAGCCAGAAAAAGAGTTAAGTGCTGCCAAAAACCGGTTATTTCTCCAGTGTGGATGCAGCCTGATGAAGCCTCTGTCCCTCCCTCTCCTCCAGAGCTCCCTTTTGCCAGCCTGCCACCTCCCCCTCGGCCCCATGGCCACGACTCGAGTCTTCCTGGCTTCCCTGTTGTTGGGAGGTAGAGGCTGGGCGGGCCATGCAGGGAAGACAGAAAGAGATTGGCGAGGTGAGGGGGGTGGGCGCGGGCCCCTTTGACTGGGGGCCCCAGGGCCTTGCCCCGCCTGCCCTCCCCTAGCTACGGCCCTGGTGTCGGCTGGTAGAGAACTTCCCTTTTCTTAGGCTGACTTCCCGTCCAAAGAGCTCTGCAGCTGTTGCAAAACAAGATGTTAGGTGCTGCAGAGCTGCTTCCATATGGGCAACGAGGGCAGCATCGTCAGCAAAAAGCAGCTCACGGACTAGATAGTTTAGAGTCTTATGGGGTCCTCAGGCGGCTTAAGTTAAACAGGCTACCATCAGTACGGTGCGTATATAAATGCCGTCTTCTTCTTTGAGATCTGCCGTAGCCCTTTGGAGCATCATGCTGAAGAAGATTGTAAATAGAGTTGGAGCGAGAACACAACCTTGTTTCACACCATTAGTTATTAGAAAGGGCTCCGAGAGAGCATCGCTATATCTGATTTGACCTTGCTGGCCTCCATGTAGCAGGATGATCATTTTGAGGAATTTGGGGGGCATCCTAGTCGTTCCAGGATCCGCCACAGACCTTTTCTACTCACAGTGTCGAAGGCTTTGGTGAGGTCGACAAATGTTACATAGAGTCCTTTGTTCTGCTCTCTACATTTCTCTTGCAGTTGTCTAAGGGCAAATACCATGTCTGTAGTGCTCTTATTTAGCTCTAAAGCCACTCTGGCTTTCAGGGAGAAGTTTTTCTGCAATAGCAGGGACTAATCTGTTCAGCAGTATCCTTGCAAGGATTTTCCAGCAATGAGAGCAGTGTTATACCTCGATGTTTGAGCAATCCGATTTTGCTCTTTTTCTTGTACAGGGTGATGATGACTGTGTCTCGGAGATCTGATTGCCTTTTCCCCAGCAACTCACAAGGAGCTCATGGAGTTTAGCATGGAGTACATGATCTCCATGTTTCCAAGCTTCAGGTGGAATAATAATAGGATTTATTTATATCCCTACCGCCCAATCACTGGGAATCCAAGCAATTTACAACAGAGGGGATAATAGACGTATAATTATCATATAATAGTGTGTGTTTGTGTTTTGAAACACAGGCCAAGCAGTTTTTCAAACAATAATAAAAGTTTATTTGAATAACAGAAGTATATTAAGTACCTTTGATGTACAGTTGTTATTGTATCATTACTTGGCAAATTAGTTACAGATATCTCACTACTTTCTCTCTAAGTAGTAAACCAAAGTCAGCCACTCAGGTTATGAAATCCCTCAGGATCCTAATAACCCCAAAACTCCCTTCCTAGAGTTGGGTTATCTCCAAGTCCCTCAATTTCAGACTCTTCCCAAAGATAGTCCCTCTCTAGACTTAACAAGATCTATCAGGTTATAAGCCCATCCCACTGGACTTAAACCTCAGTCCCCCTCTGGAACTCATAAAACTATGTCCACTCACTGGACTCAACAGAACCCTATCTGACTATTCCCTCAGAACCTTCTGGAACACAATCCTCTCTTGGACTTAACTGTTTCCTCAAACTGTCCAATCCCAACTGTCTCCCAACTGTCAGCCCAACAGACTCTCTCCTCTATTAGCCGGGTATTTAGAAAAGTCCCAGCCCACATCCTATTAGCTGCCTTCTGATTGGTCAGCCAGGTGTTCTGTTCACCACACCTGCCATCTGAAATGAAAGATTCTACAGTCCATATGCCAAAAGTCCTACATACTCCTTGTAACACTTTGCTTTATGCTGATGACATGATTTTGTTATCATATTCTAAAGTATATATGTGGAGATTGTTAAAAAGACTTAGTTATTGTCAGAATAATTTTCTGACTATTAACAAATCTAAGTCAAACATAATGGTATTTGGTAAACGAACGCAGAGACATAGATGGCAATTAGAGGGTGAGCCAATGGATCAAGTAAGGAGCATCTCTTATCTAGGTGTAACATTCTCAGAAAATGGATCCTGGTCACACCATCATCAAAACAGTTCACTTAGAGCAAAGGCCCATTTGAATCTCATACTTAAACTAAAAGTGTGCAAATAACCTGGCTCTCTAACCCCAATAATTAACATTTATAAAGCTAAGGTTACACCTATGCTTTTAGATGCAGCAGAAGTTTGGGGTCTAAATCCCATTTCAGTAGTAGAACTAGCACAGTCTCCACATCTGAGATATATATTGGGTGTAGACAAGAGGACATCCTCAGTTGCTGTTAGAGCTGAACTAGAAATATATTCAATTTATTTGCAAGCCAAAATCAAAGTGTTTAATTATTGATGAAAAATCAATGAAATGGAACCAGATAGACTACTAAAATTATGTCTCTTAGAGCAGTCTCAATCCCATTTTCAGTCCTCTTGGTTTATGCAAATAACAAATTTTATTATGAGCGGTGGTCTCCCTGTAACCTGTACAGTCAATGATCAAGCAAAAAAGGGGTGTGAGACAGAGAATCCAGGATACTGAGGCCCAAAAAGATATCGCCACCCTTAGTAAGGTAGGCAATTTAAAATGGCTGAGCCAATTTAAACACACTTTTCAAAGACCTAACTATCTAAAAATACAAATGTCAAAATACCTGAGGGAGGCATTTACTCGAGCTAGATTTGATCAGCTTGACACCATGGTAAGATATGGTAGATTTAATGGTATTCCTTATGATGAGCGAACTTGTATTTGTAGAGACCAAGAAATTGAAGATTCAGATCATATTCTATTCAAGTGTAATGTGTACCAACAGGAAAGAGACCTGTATCTTCGTCCCTATATCAAACGATCAATGTTCTGGGATACCAATGTTAGAACTTCATACTTCATGAGTGGTCAAGATTCAAACATATCTATTATGACAGCTTGGTTTCTATGTAAAGCAATACAGTTGAGAGCTAGATATGTGGGGACAATTGGGGTAAACTGTAGAGGTGATGAGGAATTTTGATGTGTAACTGATGTTCAATCTTTTTGTTTTATGTACTATCATTTTAAAGCTGTATTCCCCCCTCTCTATTTTACCCATTTTTGTACTTTGAACCTTTTATATAGATTGTTATAATCAAGTTTTATAATTCTGCTTCATTTATGGGTATTGTACTTAAATTGTATGACATTCACATGGTATCTATACGGTATTTTATTCATAGTTTAGATTTATTATATTTTAGCTTTTTCTAATTTCTATAGAACTTCTATATAATTTTATAGCGTGTTTTATCTGCCTTTGTATTATTTTGATATGGCCTAAGGGCTAATCAATAAACATTGATTGATTTACTAGATTCCTGTAGAAGTGGTTAAAACATTTTCCAAAGCCAGAGTCCCTTTCATACAAAATAGAGCACTATCATTCCACTTGAAGTGTCATGGCTGCATCCTGTGAAATCCTTGGATTTCTAGTTTAGGGAGAGATATTTAAAATTCTCAGCCAAAGAGCTCCAGTGTCACACCAAACTACAATCCTAAGGATTTCATTGGATTTAGCCATGGCAGTTAAAGTAGAATCCTGGTGTAGTGTGAAAGAGCACCAACACTGGACCTCCAGACACTTCTGGGTTTGTGTCTTCTGTCTTTTCACAATCTCTGTAGTTCCAGTTTCCCCCCCAGATCTTCCAGTGTTGGCTATCTCAATACACAGCTTATTTTGAATGAATAGCCCTGTAATCAGTGCAACTTGCTTTTTGAAGTTTTGAAATGCAAAGTGCTTTTTGTAGTTGCCTAGGAGGGGTGCCGCCACAATAAACACAACAACATAGTTGGAGGAATGGCCACAACTTTATTAACTCAACATTAAAACAGTGTAGGGTTGGCCCAAAGCATGAGGTCATCATCTATAAAATCGAACAACACCCCGGTTGATCGATGACCGCAATTTCGGGATGACGTATGGGCTAGGGAACGCAATCTCGCAGCTATGTGAAGTTCTGATTGCCTCTTATCCCTTAAGCCCCTAGTCACCGGATAACATAATAACATAATGGCCCCCGCAATGGCCATAACGTATGCCCTCAATATACTCGGGTCCAAAGGACTCCCTCTCCAGTGCTCCATAGCCCTGGAAACCACTCTCAGCAGATCATGGCCTATGCTGCCGTCCCTCAGTTGTGACAAAAAACACACCAACCCGAGGAAGGGAGGGTGGGGAGCTGAGCAAAAATGGCCCCAAATGCCGGGCAACAAGGCCTTATATAGGCCACTGCAAAGAGGGAGGGGCCAGGAGCACAATCCTCCCCTCCAGAGCAGCTGACCAATCAGCTCTCTGGAGGACCGGAAAACAGGACCATAGAGAGGTCCTCTGAGCCTCCTAGAGCAGCCAAAAGAGGAAGTTCCTCCCCGGCCCCTCAGCCAGCCAATCAGATGAATTTTTGGCCCCAGCAAAGCATGCTGGGCTTACTGACACCCCCAGTAAAGCATGCTGGGGTGTTCCAGGCCCGGCAGGGCCTCCTTGGTTGGTGCGACCTCCCAGAGGCAACGCAGCTCATCGGGGAAGTCCGCCGGCTGTTCTTTTTTATCATGGCTTTGGGGGAGACAGTTTCCCGGAGGTATCATCTATTAGCTACTATGCTGGACTACACAGGCCTCTTTCCTCTCTTATCCAACACAACTCTCCTTCATGCTGCTATGTTCCTTATCTCATAATGGCCTGTTACAGACTGCCAAAATAAAGCTGCTTCGGGTCTTTTTGGAGGTATGCTATTTAAATGATGCATGGGTCCTAAGAGCCCAGAGGTCGCGCCAAAGCCACACTCCATTCCTAAGCATTGGAGTGCAGCTTCCAGATTCTTAGGATGCATGTGTCGTTTAAACAGCATACCTCCAAAGAGACCCAAAGCAGCTTTATTTTGGCAGTCTGTAACAGGCCAATGTTACATCTTAGAAAATACTCAGGATAGGTGATATTGCTGAAATGTGTGTTTCTTAGCTTGAAAATATGCAATTCAGTGGCTTTATAAGGGAAGGATTGTGGCCCTGAATAAGGATGGATAGACAGAGCAGTTTATATTCAGTCCAGGCCACCAACATACATTCATTCTGTTCCATCATTTAGCCTGTTCCTTCTCATTTCTGCACTGTAGTTTAATATTTTTAAAAAATGAAAATCTCCCTGTTCAAACATAATTTCCTCTCATGCATTCATCACTGTATTCTCTAATGTATGTATTTTTATGCCATTTTCCCTTTAAAAAATTGTACACAGTTTCTGAGCCAAGATCTGCAAATTATAGAAAACAGTGCAGTCAGAAGGAGAACTGTGCTCTGATCCAAATATCCAGGAAGTGTGAATTATACTGTTTTACTTAAAATATGGACCAAATGAAATGTCCTTCCATCCCTGGTCCTGGAAGTTATTTTCCAATTTGGATTTTAATTTGAGCCAGAGTCCAACCTGGCCCCTCTCGAAAAACAATTATAACTAACAAAGATTGTGCCCCATTCTTAATATTTTAAGCTATCCCATTGGGGATAACAAGAAGTGAATGAAGAAATGTGGAGAAAACATTATAGTGGAAATTCTGGCTAAACCACAACCTCTTAATTCTCATGTCAGATGTGCATGAGAAATATATGGAACATATCCATTTCTGTCACATGCAAACCCCAACTTGCTTACATTATATTTTAATGAGAAGTTTATAGTAAAGCCCCTAAAGACCTAGCAGAAGACATCTGGAGCCACTTAAATAAAAATAGTGCACACTTTGTCAAAATGACATGGCTTTCCAAATAAAAGATTGTAATTAAAAAGGAATGTTGCTATATGGAGTCCCTTCTGCAATGTATACTGCAATGACAGTACTTATATGGTAACTCTTGTTTGTTTCAGTGGTTCTTCAATGGGGCAAGGCTTCTTCCCATGCAGTCCTGGGCTGCTAATGCTACTGGTGATATTTTTCCTCTTCATATTGTGTGGGTTTTTTTTTTTGGGGGGGGGGGGTTGCAATGTAGTCCTATTCTCTTCAGAACCATTTTTATACTACAAAACTCTCAGAGTCCACCGAACACTATGACCATTGGCAGCACTAATGAAGGGATATTGCGAGTTGTACTTAAAAAGTAACTTTCCCAAGCTTTGCTGTGTTCACTGGCAATCTACAAAAGGATTGGAGCTGAGCAGAAGAATCCTACCTGGCAACATTGAAGAGGACCAAAAGTGTGTCAGAGGCAGTGTGTAAGAACAAACATAACTTTGGATCCTATGCAACCTAAGGTTCCCATTACCTGGCCCTAACATGCCCTGATTCATCCTTTTGTTTTGTTTTGTTTTGTTTTGTTTTGTTTTGTTTTGTTTTGTTTCTACTAGTACTGGAGCTCCAACACTGGAAAGGCAAAGGCTGTAAATGTTTCTGCAGGAACTTAAACAGAGCATCAATGGTCAAATCCCATCTTCCTGCAAAGATTAAGGCTCCTTATCCAGCAAGATCCAGACTATCCTATGGAACCTCTGATGTCTCCTAGAGACAATAGGATTTCAGCCATAGCATCATTATTTTTCATATGCTTTCTCATGAAAGCTTTTAAAGAAAAAAAATATGAATTTTAAATTAATTAAATTTTGTTCATAGAATATTGTGTCAGAGGAGGGCGACCAAAATGGTAAAAGGTCTGGAAACCATGCCCTAACTATGGTTACATCAAATGGAATCCTGGGGTTTGTAGTTTGGCGAGGCACCGGAACTCTCTAGCTAGGATTTCTAAATATTCTTCCCTGAACTACAAATCCCAATATTCCATAGGATGTTAATATGAGAGAGAGGAGTCATAGGACAATAACTATGTAGTTTAAAAGAGCCCCTGGTAAGGCTGGGAAAGATTGTTGCTTGAAACTCTGATGAGCAACTAGTTTTCATTTTAGACAGCACTGGGCTAGATGAACCAGTAGCCTGACGTAGTCTAAGAAAACTATAGTAGCTGAGTGAATGGTTGTTCTGGCATGGATACAACCTTCTGATGTCAGTGGAACAAACAACTCAAGAAGCAGGCACTAGCAAGCTGGTGGCTCAAGGTAATGGTAGGAATACCTTCCATCTAGCTGCCCCAGGCTGAGGGAGCTGGGTGTTTTGCCTGGAAAGCTATTACACTCACTGCCCCAGGCTCCTTATGAGGATATGCAAACTAATCCATGTATGAAGTCATTCCTACAGCAAAATTCAAAATGCAGACATTTCCCTGGGACTTGCACTTTGATGTATCTGGGGAGAGAAACTGACATATTTGCAATAGCTATGCATATAATGACATGCATTTGTCTTCACCATAGGACATACCAAAACAAATATATATTCATGAAAACAAATAATAATAATGATCTCAGTTCATGTGATTTGCAAATATTACTATAATATCTTTCTAAAATACAAGTAAGTCCTGCTCTATCTCTCAAGTCAGCATCAGACCACATCATTATATTCAGTTATTTTTGTTTGCCACCATTTTACTAATACCAAACCAAGTCATCAAAGTTACACAGGATACTAAGTTTGGACACTAGAACCTAAACCCAGTTGTTAGCCACATCTAGAGTCGAACAACTGAATAAATGAAATTACAAAAGTGCTCACTTACTACTTCTAGTTGGGACTCATAATTAGAGCTACGCCTAAAGTAATTCATGGTTGGTAGGAATACTTCATGATATTTGTCCCTCATCCCTCCCACCCAGCAACCTTCTGCTACCTTGAAAGGCCTCCCAAGAGGTCCTGGGGACTGACTGAACCAACTTTGTTTGAGCATATTCTCTTGCAACTATCTAAAGAGATGTTTCAGTGACTAGGATCTGGAGGTGGAAGAATCAAGAAATCAATAAGCCTTCCATGAACTTTCTTATGCGAAAAAGTATTAGCATCCAAACCATTATATTGAAAATATATGACAAAATAGTGGCAGCTTCTGACATCTTTATTGTCATTTCCTAATGAATGTAGGAGCTTAGAAAAGTTCCTTTTTCATACCACAACTCCCAGAATCTTCCAGCCAGCATGGCCAACCAGCAGCAATTCTGGAAGATGGCCAACCATGCTGAGATTCTGGGATCTGTAGTCCAAAAAAAGGAACATTTCCAAACCCTACATCTGCTACAAAATCCTTGCTTTTCTGTTAGCTGGGCCAGTTTTCTTTTCATCCTTAGAAGAAGTGGAAGAGAAGTTTTCACTGCAAATTTTCTGGGTGGCGGGGGGGGGGGCAACAGCCCACCAAATAATATATGAGACCTTTAATGACTGGGCCATTAAGTGCTTTTTGCAGAGAGAGGGTGCTGTACTTTTCCTTATCTGTTAACTGCTTTACAACCATTTTTAATTCAATATTGTTTTAAACTGATTGTTGTTGTTTTTACTGTTTTGAATTTTTAAAAACTGGATTCCATTTTATTTTATGTTGTAAACTGCCTTCATCCAAAGAATCCTTAACCTGTCTATAAATAAAATAGAACTAACTAGCTAAATCATAATATTTCTTAATCTTGAGACTTACAACTGGCATCCTATTAGAGGCTTACACATGTGTAAATTCCCTTATGCATGGAGATTATGAGGGAAATCTGTAATTTCCATATGCAGTTGCAGGTTATAAAAGCAGAATTACCCATGTGGTGTCAATGCTCACCTAACACATTATGTGTTGCTCATTATGTATCACTGATTGGCTACACATGGATACACACTGCATATCAATTAACAATGTGTATTTGTTTGTGCAATGCCACAATTTTGTAACAAAGAAGTTTATCGCACCAGGGTTAAAATGTTCCCCGGTGCATTCTAACGTGCCCGCACGGGGGCGCGCACGGAACGTGACAGGAACACAATGGGGCCAAGAACCCCATTTTACCGCACACTGGAATGCTGTCTTTGTCGCCGGGTGTTCCAATCGCGTTCCCATTGCGTTCCAGAGGGCGCCATTTCTGGGAACTGTTTCAAAGCGTTCCCAGAAATGGTGCCCTCTGGAACTCAATGGGAACGCAATTGGAACACCCAGCGGCAATGGCGGCATTCCAGTGTGCGGTAAAATGGGGTTCTTGGCCCCATCGTGTTCCTGTCACATTCCGTGCACACCCCATCTTCAGAACGCACCAGGGAACATTTTAACCCTGGTGCGATAAACTTCAAAATGTCATAGTAAAACTGGGATAGCCCTGTGATTGTAAAGTTACTCTTCTTCTTCTTCTTCTTTTTCTTGGGTGCCTTCAAATCACTTCCCACTTATGGCAACCCTATAAAGGGGTTTTTTTGGCAAGATTTGTTTAGAGGAAGTTTGCCATAGCCTTCCCCTTCCTCTAGGATGAGAGAGCATGACTTGACCAAGGTGAGTTTTCATGGCTGAGCTGGGAATTGAATCCTGATCTCCAGAGTTGCAGTCCAACATTCAGACCACTACACCATGAAAGTCTTACATCTTGTCCCAGAATTCTATGTTGGTTTCACTGCCAGTATGGTGTTATGTGTGGATGTGACTTTCCCTTGAAGAAATCCTTCATATCTGAGGTTATTTTTTCCATTGAAGTGAATGAGAAAATCCTCATGAGTATGAGAATGCCATATGAACACCAGACCTTTGTGTCTTTGAGGAGCCATTGGAGTGGGACAACTATGGTCAAAATACTGCATCAGACACATAGCCACATTGTTTTCTGCACAGGAGATGCTGTTTTTTAATAAAGAAAATATATTCTGTATTAGCTACTTATTTTTTTAAAAAAATCAATGATAAAATAATAATTTCAAAATCAAAATAGCATATGTTCCCTTATCTTGTTTTGTATCTGTTTGGGTGTGTGTTTACAGGGCAGATAACTATTATCTCTAAATAGTTAAAATCATACAGTTTTGAAAAGCTAAAACATATTTTCTTCACTAAGAACTGCCTTCATGAGTAATATTGCAGATGCTGGAATATCCCCTTTGGGAATTTCATATTCTTAGAGAAGCAATGTCTGTGAGCAATAACTTTCAAGCATATTAGAAATATGAGATAGAAACCAAGTATTGCTTGCTGAGCACATGCAGATGGCATCCACCATAAAAAATATCATTGCAGGCCACATTTGTTACTGCAGAAAGTTGCAACACACCCAAAAGCATGACTGGAAGGGAAGATCATGCTTTGTAACATGATTCCATGAAAAGACTGCTAAAGAAAAATTATATCTGTACAAATCGATGTACAAAAAGAGAGAGAACTACTGAGTTTCCTTGGGATTGGTCTTACACAAAAACCCATTGCCCCATAGATTACAAAGAGTACAGACGATCCCACTCTGCACTGGGTCAGCCAAAGTGCAGTATGGCTCCAAGTACATTGCACTTCATTTAGTCTAAATTTAGGACTGGGTTATCAATTATGCTAAATAAATGGTAACAGAAATCCATCTCTCTTGAGGCCACTCCTGCCATTTATTTTGTCTAACTTTTTACAGGCAGACAATGTGCCCATATTTCCCTTCCACAAGTTTGTTTCAGCATCTCTTACAACTTGCAACATTTTTCCTCATCAAAGGAAAAATTCATAGTTCTCATCTCAACTCAAGGTACTCTTCGGGCTATATTACATACTATATTAAATAAGTAACATGCAATTGAAGAACCACTTTCTTTTCAACATTCAAATACTCACCCTGATCCTGACTGAGAGCATCACAAATGGATGGAGAAGTTTAAAATTCAAATTGGAACTTATCCCTCACCCAGTTTTAATTTCAAAATTACCCCCTTCCCAGTACCGGGGCTAAAACATGGGAGAAGAGACACTTTTATTGGTGCCAAGCAAATAAATTCCCTATAGACCTTTGGATTTCCTGAAGTGCTAAACACATTTGTTTTAATTAAGCTATATTTCCTTCCCTAAGCCAAATGTCAGCCTAGATCTAAATTAAAGACTCATTTTGTTGTTGTGAGTGTGCTTCCCTTCCTTGAAATATTGCATAATTAGCTTCGACGTGAATGAGGCAACAGTTTCAGGTGAGTAATAGGAATTGTTTCCTTATCCCTCTCTTCTGTTATCAATACTTATTTTAGCTGTTCTTTCCTTGTCTTTGTTTCAGCTCACAACTGGTTAATTGATTGATTAACTAACTAACAACCTAATTGATGTCACACTTTTTCTGCCAATAAATGGCATGTTAGGATAACAGAGGTAACTTCAGATGAAAATGAAATACAATTGGAATCTCAAAAATACAATTAAAAACAGATTTAAAACAAAAGCAAAAATGCTATAATAAAAAGAGAAGAAAGGACCAACCAGCCAACCCAAATCCTGTCTGAATAAAAAGATCTTTGCCTCCTGGTGGAAAGCAAGTATGACAGGACCGACCTAAGCTACCTCCACAGGGAATGTCAGAGCCTGGAAGCAGCCACCAACAAAGCTATATCCCATGTACTTTGTCTGTTCACACATTATGGACAGTGTTTACCAAAATGTCAAGCTTAATTTGAAGACATAATGCTGTGTATATGGCAAGCAAGGGTCATTCTCTTGGTATCTGTTTTGGCTCTTTAGAATGTTTAAAATAAACTGTACTGAATGTTATATGTAATTTTTTAAGTTGCTAACCAGTCGATTGTTGATAGAAACACAGAAGAGTGCTCGATAGCCATTTTTCCATTTACAGTGCTGATTGTTCTTATCGGCAGCATCTCTTTTGCAGAATAACAAGAACAACAACAATAATAATAATATTTATTTATACCCCATTCTTCAGCCAAGGCTATCAGAGTGGCTTACAATTTGTTTATTAGACATTTAGACATTTAGACAGAAGTCTTTCCCATTACCTGTTACCTGATCCTTTAGCCTGGAGAGACAAAGCACTAAATCTGGGTTCTTCTGTATCTAAAGCAAACTCCATTGTTTGGTTCCATTTGCAAGTGAACTCTGTGCTATTCCTTTGAGTAGGACCTGAATCTGTCAAAGTTGGCTACAACATCAGGGACACCCATGTGATAATAAATAAGCTAATGTTTATGGTGCCATAGGACTCTTTGTAGCTTTGACCAATCCACATCTTAAATCTGAATCTCCAAATTGGCATACGTGTAGAAAAAAACTAGGTTTAAAGTTGTCGTATACAGAGAGAGACTTGTTTCACATGGCACAGTATGAACAATATCTGCAGTGCTGACTAGCAGCAGTTTTTCAGAGTTTCATACATAATATCTCCAGCCCTGCCTGGAGATATTAGGAACCAAAGTGATAACTTCAAATCATGAACCACTGAGCTATTTATTGAAATTTGTTTATTTATTAATGTACAGTTTATTTATTTATTACTGTACAGTTTATTTGCATAATTTCTCAATCACTTATAAAATAGTATCTAAGCTAAGTTCAAAATAATGTGCTACTTCTAATGAGTAAATCTGGTAAAAAACATACTCTTGACAGTCCTATTTTCTGTACCTGTAATAGCTGTAACTCACTACTTTTCAGAGTGGCATAGCAGTTTTTCTGCCTGTTATTTGCTGCTGAGTGTGTTCTGACTCGATCTGATCAATGGGAAGGAGAAGAGGAAGGGTTACATAGGAGGCTACCCTTGTGACAGTTCTTTGCAGGGCATTTTGCAGCTAAGCAAAGAATAGAAGAGACAGCAAAAGGGAAGATCCACATTGTAAATATAGCATGCACTAGAAACACTGATCAGTTGGAAATTCTTTTAATTTTCTTTATCAGTTAACCTGATATTTCCCCCCCCCCCAATTCATTCTGCCCCAATCAAAGAGACCAGTGACATCTCCACCTCCAATGTCTCCCAGCATGGGTGGGGGGCTGCCAGGGATGCGGTGATGGCCATGCTCAGGGCTCTCCTTCACCATTGTGGCAGAGGATTCCTCATGAGGAGGCTTCCATCACCATGGCAAAACCCTTCTCACTTCAGAGAGGTGGGAGGGACCGACTAGGTATCACCCCTCCTTCTGGATAGTCGCCTGGTGTAGGCTGTACCCCTCCCCTGCACAACCTTAGTGACGTCACTGAAGGAGACTGTTTTGGCTTTCAGAAAGAGAAGGAGGAAGTGAATATTAATGCATGGGGTTTGGAAAAGTGGTCTCTTAATCTCTTTCATTTGTCAAAAGGGAGGAAATG
Organism: Sceloporus undulatus; assembly: GCF_019175285.1. Lineage (NCBI taxonomy): Eukaryota > Metazoa > Chordata > Lepidosauria > Squamata > Phrynosomatidae > Sceloporus > Sceloporus undulatus. The sequence continues at coordinate 243,121,629 of NC_056524.1, forward strand.
GGTAGGGGGAAAGGTCAGGCACAGATGGAAAAATAACATGCTGGAGAATAAAAGTACAGTTGGGGCTTGTCTACACACAGATATGTTATGTAAATTGCTGCGGATTTTCACACATCTGCACCAGTGGTTAATTGTGCTTCACTTTCCTGTACAAATTTTCATCTATTCACCCTCCCTGCCAAAAATACTGATCTATGCAAATCTACAGCTACACATTTGATAATGCACATCATTACAGATGGCACGAATCCATTTTCACCAGAGTTTATGGTGATCCCCTCCCGCAAAAAGTCTGAATTCCTCCAAATATCATGGGGCCAAATTGCAGTCTATTGGATTAGAATGAGGAGTATTTTAATTAATCTCTCCTTGTGTCATCATTTGCTGAGACTTGTTTTTCAGAGGGCTGATTCTCTTCAACACACAGTAAAGCAACCTAAGGTGGCTTCAGTTGATATTGTCTGCCTGTTCCAGTGCCTATATTTGTCTCCTCTACAGAGAGTTCCCTAAAAACCTAATTACACCTTTCCTTCATAGTGCCCCGAGGCCTCAACCTGGATGGAGGCATTTCTGAGACTTCAAATGTAAAAGCCAAATATCATCATCCCTTTTATTGCCTTTTTTTCCAGTCAGCTCATGGCCATTGTGAGGATGCCCTTACTTTTCAACAATACACCTTTGCTATACAACTTTCCAACACAAAATGGTGATGCTGTCATTACAACATGATTATTTTCTTTCCCCTGCCTACTATTTTGCCATCTGTGCCTGATGAAGAGGACTGTGAGCATCAAAAACTAGTGTGATGTATTTTGTGCCTTTTAGTTAGCTAAATAAAGGTAGCACCACAGGATGGATTTGAAATCTCTGTTGAGAGAGTAAGAGGCTCTTTGCTCTCTGCTAAATCTTCCTTCATAAAAATGAAACACCAAACCACAAGAGACCAAAGGGCAGAGGGTCTCTTTTTCGCTTCCTCCTTTTTCTTTCCCACAAAGCAATGTGACTTGTTTGCTTGTGGCTTGTTCCCACTGTTTCACCACTGATGACTCTCTGCAAAGAATGCCAGAGTAGCATTTTAAAAAAGCAAATTACCACCCCAACCATCTGGCCTTTATTTCTGGATACTCCTTTGGAGAAGGGAGTTCCTCTTTGGCAGTTTTCCCAGGTGGAGATCAAGTAGAGTTCGGGAGTTTTGAGGAATGAAGATAAAATGTGGTGTTTTGGAAAACTGTATCTTGGTTTCAGTTTGCTTTTCTGTGCTTGTCTGCACAGTTATGGCTGGCACGGAGGTGGGTGGGTGGGTGGAGGAAAGTCAGATTCTTTCCACATTCCCACTGGATTCTGTTTCTAGCTGACTATTTTAAAGTATCAAAATCATTCAGAATCACAATTTAGGACAGCTTTTGACTGTGGAAAGAAAGCCACAATGCAGCTTCATTACTTAAAACCATCAAAGAGACCATAAAGTCATGAGGGTGAAAACTCTGGTAACAGGTCACTGACATGAGCCAAGCCCAATTCTCCAGAAAGAAGAGCATGTATAGTTAGGATATGTACAAGTTCCCCTTGCAAACTATACCAGCTGTTTCTGGTATATCCCAGGAAGAATAACCTGTATGAATGCACCTGTATCACTGCAAATGATCTGGAAACTTAACAATACCCAGATATTAAATCCTAGCCCTTTGGTGTTGATACCAAAGTTTCTAATTAATAATGTACACAGTTCATACTATTTGGAAGTCTTACAAACTGAACACCAATTCTCTGCTGTAATTTCTGGCCTATTTTTAGACTGAGCTGAGGTGCTCTATGCCCACCATCATTTTCTGATAGTTCCGTATATTTCACTCTGTGTTACTTCATATGTCATTTCACCCCTAAATCCATTTTATATTCATTCTTCTTTAAGCTACATTTTTTCTTTTTAAAAAATGCATGAAAATTCACAGTGAAATACGTATCTTTTTTTAAAACAAGTGTTTTTTAAACATTTTTTTCTTTCAAAGCAGATATTTTAAAATATATTTGAGAATTAAAAAGTGGGGTGGAACAACAAGAAAGTGCAAAGCCAGTGAAAAACTAAGACCAATTCATTCTGCAATTTGCAAAGATCAGATTCCTCACCCCTCAGGCAAAATACAAGATTGTGTCTTTTTATTTTCTTTGTGCAGAAGCCAACCTGGACTTGCAGTTTATTTTTTCATCTACTCACTGGCTGTGGGTAATGTGCACATCGAGAGGCAAGAGACTAGTTTAAGAGGTGTAAAGCCAGTGTGGCCTAGTGGTTTGAGTGTTGGACTATGACTCTGGAAACCACGGTTCGATTCCCAGCTCAGCTGTGAAACCCACTGGGTGACCCTGGATAAGTTACATGCTCTCTGCCTCAGGAGGAGCATGAACAAATCTTGTCAAGAAGACCCCATGATAAGTTCACCTTAGTGTTTCCATAAGTTTGAAACTACTTGAATGCACACAACAACAACAGTAGGGCATACCACATGTCACTGAGGACTTTCCTCTGGTGCTTTTTGCCAATTCCCATATTCAGTTGCCTGAGGAACACTCTGCCTAATGGTAAAACCAGGCTTGTCCTCAATCAGCCCTAATACATACTACTGTTGGTTTCCTATAGATGGGGTGGGGAAATAGCAATAGCAAGCACATTTCTATACCGCTTATCAGTGCAGTTTACAATGTGTAAGCTGGGTACTCTAGTAGAGGAACACTACTCCAGCCCTGAAGCCAGAGCCAGAAGCCAGCTCCCCACACCATTGGGACCCCTCAGGCAGAGGCAGAGGCAAAAAGGTGCAAAGGCAAAGAAGGCAAAGGCAGCTGAGGAAAAGGGGTGTGGCCTGGGTGAGACATTTAAACCCTCCCCAGCCACTCCCCTTAGGAACAGTACTCCAGCCCTGAAGCCAGCTCCCCACACCATTGGGACCCCTCAAGCAGAGGCAAAGGCAAAAAGGCAAAAAGGCAAAAAGGCAAAGGCAAAGGCAAAGGCAGCAGCAGCAGCAGCTGCTGAGGAAATGGGCATGGCCTGGGCTGTTGTTGCCGGAGTGGTTCCTTGGGATTTTCCATCCCTGCGCAGCTGCTCATTTACCCAAGGCTGCTGCCAACAGAGTCCATTGCTGCAACAGTGCAACAGTGTGCAACAGAGCGCTGCATCCAGGACCAAGGGAGACTGAGGAACACCTGGGGGAAGGTGGGGAGGAGCGTGTCGGTGGCAGAGACATGCCATAAAGCCAGTCGCTGGTGAACCTCCTTTGTCCCACCCCCCCTCCAATGCCCCAAAGGACTGTTTGTTGTTGCCGCTGTTGCCGGAGCGGCTCCTTGGACTTTTCCATCCCTGCGCAGCTGCGCATTAACCCAAAGTTGCTGCCAACGGAGTCCATTGCTGCAACAGTGCAACAGTGTAAGGGAGCTTACTTAACTGCCTCCCCCCCGAACCCTATTTTGGAACCATCTAAAGCCTGCTGTGACGAGTTTAATAACTTATTCGCGGATAAAATCTCTCGGATAAGGGCTGATCTCAATGCCAGTATTAGTTCAGAATCTAGAGTAGAGGTGTCCAGAGCTTCCGTGGACCCTGTTGTACTGGATCATTTTGAGTCTGTAAGAACCGAGGATGTGGACAAGATTCTTCGTAGCGTTAGGAAGATGATGTGCTCTCTTGATCCCTGTCCTTCTTGGTTGGCAGCTCTGGGGGGAACGGCTGTGACAGAGATGTTACGCCGGATTATTAATTCATCTTTTAGGGAAGGGCAGTTTCCATCGAGCTTAAAAACGGCCGTAGTAAAACCTTTACTAAAAAAGCCCTCCCTAGACCCCCTAATTCGGAACAATTATCGGCCTGTTTCGCTGCTGCCGTTTTTAGGGAAGGTGATCAAGAGGGCGGTTGCCTTCCAGCTTCAAAGGATCTTGGATGAAACGGATTTTCTGGACCCATTTCAAACTGGTTTCTGGGTGGGTTTTGGAGTTGAGACTGCCATGGTCGCCTTAGTTGATGATCTCCGTCTGGGCATGGACAGGGGAAGCGTGTCCCTGTTAGTGCTTTTGGACATCTCAGCAGCTTTCGATACCATTGACCATGGTATCCTTCTGGAACGCCTGAGGGAGTTAGGTATCAGGGGCACTGCGCTCTAGTGGTTCAGTTCCTACCTCTTGGGTAGATTCCAGATGGTGCAGCGGGGGGACGTTTGCTCCGATAAGAGGGCACTTACATCTGGCGTCCCTCAAGGCGCGATTCTGTCCTCCATGCTATTTAACATTTACATGAAACCGCTGGGAGAGATCATCCGGAGACATGGGGCGCGGTGTTATCAGTACGCTGATGACACCCAAATATGTTTCTCTGTGTCCCCGACTGATGCAGTAACTAGGGTTGCCTAGAGTTGGTAATGGGCTGGATGAGGGAAAACAGACTCAGCTTGATTCCAGAGAAAACGGAAGTACTCATGATAGGTACTGAAGACCATCCTGTTCAGAGATGCGTTCCCAGGCATTGCATAATTGTCACTGGCTATTTGATGTTCTTTTGTTGTCTGTTTTATTTAATCACTTCCTGTATCGCTATGTATTTTATATGTATTATCCTACTAGAGAGGTCCCTTCCCCACCACCTTTCCCTTCTCCTTTTCTGTCGTGTATTTTAGATTGTAAGCCCGAGGGCAGGGAACCGTCCAATTAAAAAGATTGTATGTACAGCGCTGTGTAAATTTACAGCGCTTTATAAATAAAGCTTAATAATAATAATAATAATAATAATAATAATAATAATAATAATAATAGGTTCCCCGGGCCTGGGGAAGGATATTTGTCCACCTGTCCTGAATGGGGTCACGCTCCCCTTGAAGGACTCTGTTCGCAGTCTGGGGGTGCTCCTGGACTCGTCGCTCCACCTTACATCTCAGGTGGATGTGACGGTCAGGAGCACCTGTTATCAGCTTCGGCTGATACGCCAGCTGCGACCCTACCTGGGCCGGGGGGACCTAGAAACGGTGGTACATGCTCTGGTGACCTCTCGATTGGATTTCTGTAATGCGCTCTACATGGGGCAACCCTTGTACCAAACTCAGAAGCTACAATTGGTTCAGAATATGGCAGCAAGGCTGGTCACTGGATATTCCAGGACCTGCCATATAACACCTATACTGCGAGATCTTCACTGGCTGCCTATTTGCTTCCGGGCGCAATACAAGGTGTTGGTAATGACCTATAAAGCCCTAAATGGCTTGGGCCCAGGGTACTTGGAGGACCGCCTCTCCCCATACAGTCCGCCTCGCACTCTCAGATCGGGCGGAAAACGTCCTTTAAGAGTTCCCAAGGCAAGGTTTGTGTCTTCTTCACAAAGGGCATTCTCCATCATGGCCCCGCAGACCTGGAACTCTTTGCCCGACAAGCTCCGCTCAGCAACCTTTCTAGATCTTTTTAGGAAGAATCTGAAGACCTTTTTCTTCCGTCAAGCCTTCCCCCATGTGCTTTGATGTTATCCCTTTCTCTCTATGCATTTTGTTCGATCTAGCTAATTTGTTATATGTGTTTTAATGGGTTTTAATTGGTTTTTATATTGAATGATTGTTTAGAATGTTTTTAGAATTGTTGTATTGTTTTTAAGTGGTACGTGTGGGTTTTTTATTGTCGGGTTATGGGCTTTCACTTTGTATTGTCTTTTGATGTTAAATTTTGTAAACCGCTATGATCTTTAAGGAATAGTGGTCTAGAAATAAACTTTCATTCATTCATACTCATTTTAGCAACCTATGGAAGGATGCAAGGCTGAGTCACTCCTGAGTCCCTGGCTGGGACTGAACTCCCAGTTTTGTGGTTTGTGAGTGAGGTGCTATACAAATAGCCCATAAGGGGAGGCTCTATGCCACCCCTCAAAGTGCTGGGTTGGAGATGCAGCAACCGCACGCCACAGCCCCAGCAAAATGTGACTCCTATTTGCACCATACAAAGGGTGCCATAAGCGCCCTGGTGTGGCGTTATGATGCCCCTCATGCACAGCGCTGTTTGGGTGCTTCACACAAGGGACATCATCATGGCGTGCACCATTTGGCCTGCAAGTGGCAGTAGGGCTCTGAGTATGTGAATGCTAAGCCCTACTGCAACCCTAGTTCGAGTGCAGGCCAGCATAAAGTGCCGGTCTGTACACCCTCTCAGTGGCTGTAGTACAGGCATTTAACCACTGCACCACTAGGGCTCTTATTTGGCCCAAGGACCTTAGGCCACTTTTAAGACCCCTGTGGATATCCCCCTTTTAACCACAAATGTCCCCTTTTAACCACAAATTAACTCTAGGAGGGCATGGGGCCCGTTTTTAAGCCTCTTTAGACCAAAAGAGGCCTTCTTTCCAATAGGAAGTGACCAGAAAATGTCTTGCTGGAAAGGCAGAATGATTATCTGAACAATAACATTTCCAGAAGGGGGCAAAAACATTGTGAAAATGCCCCCATCCCATTACCTCTAGGAAGCTTGTGGGCTTTTGGTTTTTAAAATACATTTTTGCAGGGAATGCAGCAGGAATGCAACATTTCAAGTTCCCTCTGTAAGATCAATGCTCCAATGTTTGCCCACCCCTGGTTTATAGGTTATGGTGATTCCCTTCTTTAGTAGAAACTGTATAAAGGTGAAATTGCTAAGGAACACACTTTTCCTCCCTTACAGAACTGAACAAAGAATCAAGCATCAACATACAAATAAGTAAACAGCCTAAACTGAGGGATTTGTTTTGTTCAGGATCCTTATTAGTTCAGTCTTTTCTCCTCAAGTTCCATCTTCACTCAGAGACTTGCTTTAAAAAGCAAGAGATGTATTTACATAAGTCCTGTATTAACAAACACCCACAGTGTCCCTAAGCATACATGCAGCTGCTACCTGACCCCATGTTGTCACTGGCTGCTTTTTGAAGAGAATGAGGAATAGCAGATGTTCAGCTAGGAATATGTGAAAGTGGATGCTGGCTAGATTAACTCATTGGAAGGAAAGGGCAGCTTCCTAAAAAAGCACTACACCCTACATTTTCCCAACTTCTTATTCTAAAATAATAAATAATAATAAAAATTTTATTTCTATCCCGCTTTTTGCCAGGCAAACAAAGCGGCGTACAACAGGTTAAAATACATCCATATATAAAACTGTCCTGTTGACATCTAACTGCATTTGGGATGGCTCTCTCAAGGAAAAGGTCATGTGCTATGTGACCCAGTAACTGATAATGGCAACAAGCGGTCACAGTTGGACTAGAGATGGGACTGAGATTGAGCACTAGGAAGATCCTATAGAAGAATAGGGCCCTAGTAACTGCACACTGTGACCCCGATCTGGCCTTTACAGGGTGCAAAAAGGAGCCGCAAAAAGTGGCTTTGTTTTGCGCCCTGAAAAGGGCATGATAGCTGTGGCACCATGACTTAATGGTGTTCTTTCAGCACTGTGTCATGTGGATACAGTGCCAGGAGAGTGCCATGATGCCATGTGGAGCATCATGTGGCATCATGCCGCCCTGTGGGCAGAGTTAGGGCATGCATCCTGTGGATGCTACACCCTGACTCTGCCCCCAAGCTGGCCTTTAAGGCCAGTGTGCACAGGGCCAAAGAGGGTTTAGGAAACACAGGGGCTCAACAGATCGCCCCAAAAGGGCAGGCTGGAGGTGCCCATTTGTGCTCTGGAGGGAGGCCACAGCAGCCAAACTGTGCGACCTCCCTCCACACCAAAAAGAACCTGCTAAACTCAGGTTCTTTTTGCTAAACTCAGGTTCTTTTTGGTGTGTGCTGCGGATGCCATGAGTGTGCCAATGTCATGCGTCAATGACACAAGCATGACATTGCAACATGTGGATGCTGTGCCATGCTTACGTCACAATGGCGGCCCCCATGTGGATGGGAGGCCGCCATGATGGCGGCGTTGTTACGTACTAGGGTTAGGGAGCATGCAGTTTCTCCACTCTCCCAAATCCTAGTTTTGGCCCCAGGGCATCACAAAGCACCCATCTGTATTGGGCTGTAGTCACATAAGGATCAATCTTATGACTCATAAGGCTCTCCCTCATCTCTTCTGTTGTTGTTGTCATATGCCTTCAAGTCATTTCTGAATTATTCGTGACTGAAAGGCAAATCTATCATGGGGTTTTCTTGGCATGTTTCTTCACAGGGGGTTAGCCATTGCCATCCTCTGAGGCTCAGAGTGTGTGATGATCCTAAGCAGCAGTAAGTCGCTTTTTTTTTTTAGCATTGTGATAAACTCCTAAATTTCATTGTGTTACTCCTAACCTCAGCTATAGTTCTTTCTCAGATCCACTTCTCCTGTTAAAATAGTGCTGTTTTCAAAAGCACTATTCAGTTGGGACTGTTCTCTTCCCTATCACATATCTGTAATCTTTTTTTTAAAGAAATTTAATTTTAAAAAAAACCTGGAGCCTCTCCTTTCTCCTACCACTTTTTCTCAACCCACTCACATGGTGCTTTCAGCATTTTTTTTTTATTTTAAGGGATGCAGGTGAACACCAGAGCCCATTTCTGCCAAAAGGTAGATGTTTGGGGCACGATGGTGTCACCACCCCCCTTGGATGCCAGCTGTTGCCGACTGAAACCCCCTAGCGATGCCCCTGAGCTGCCACTCTAGTAATAACAAGAAAATCGCCGTGGTTTGGAAAAAGATATATTATTGTGAAGAAAACAATTATGACAAAAAAGGGTACAGTGTTGCTACCAAAGGATATAACATTCCCTACATTATAATGTCTTCTGACAAATCACATTTTAGTGGCAGTAATTTGTGGTGTAGATTTTGCCCTTAAATCAAACTGGCATTGGGTGGAGATTTGATTGAATCTAAATAGATATGTTCGTGATTCTCTGACTGTCAGGGAGTAAATGTCATAGCAAGTGATGTGTCATCTGACTGAAAAGAGAACAGATCAGTGAGACAAGCTAGGTATCACTCACTCAGGTGATTTCATGCCACTAAAATTGTCTCTAAAAGAGTTTATAATTTCCAGTGTGGTTTAATACAAAGTTTAACACCTACAGATAGCTGAGACAATCTATAACTTCATATACCTCTCAAGCAAACAAAAGAAGCAAGAATATTCTTTGGAATATGATGTTTTAGAATTTCTTGATACTGTGAAGCATGAAATCTGATCTTATGCAGTGTCGGCTGGCTAGTGGCTGTCACATCAATGGGGAGATGAATTTATTCCAGATTGTAGCCCAAACTTTAAAGAATCTTGCCAAAATGGTGAATCTGGCCCAGGTTCAGCACTTTGGGAAGCTCCTTTGAAAGTCAGATGAAAACCCAGAGAGGATTCATCACCCCACTGACATAAGAACTACCAGCTACTACAGAACATAGGCATATTTACTCAAGAGTTCCACTGATTTCAAATGAAATATCACCATGGAAATTAATAGAGAGCCAGTGCAATTTACTGGTTAGAGGAGCAATGAGGAATATATGTTTCTGAACGCCTATTGTATAATTTCTTTAATTGTGTTTCAACATCATCATCATCATCATCATCAATCAGGTAGTTTCATGTCCTGGAGTAATTTACCCTCTTTCCTTTCTCTAAAGTGCAGAAGTGAATTCATGTAGCCCACCACACACTTTGGTTTGGGCATAAAAATTTGGGCTTTGCCCACCACCACTACCACCACTTTGCAGCTCTTATAGCTTTTCATACAGGCAACGTTGCCTTTGGGCCAAAAATAAACTGCATGCTTTGCTTGAGCAACAAGGTCTTCCTGAGCTTGTCCTTCAATATCCTTTAGGTGCCTGTATCTTTAGTTTGTGCCAGAATTGTGTAGTGGTTTGAGAGTTAGATTATGACTATGGAAACCAGAGTTTGAATCCTGGCTTAGCCATGGAAGCCTGCTGGGTGACTTTAGGCAGGTCACACCCTCTCAGCCTCAGAAGATGGCAATAGCAAACCTACTCTGAAGAATCTTTCCAAGAAAACTCAATGTTAGGTCCACCTTACGGTCAGCATAAGTAGGAAACAACTTAAAGGCATACAACAACAACAACTTTTGTTAAGCCAACAAGAGTGGCTGACTTTTACATGGCTGTACAGTCTGGCTTTTCCTTCATGTCATCAGGACATAGGCAACTTCTTCAGTACCTTAGGGTATAACAAAATGTAGAAGGCAACTCACCTACTCCCTTGGTTCCCTCTCTAATATTCATTACACCAGACTGAATGAGGCCTGCATTTAGAAATAAGAAGGCGCTAATGTTTCTGCATCCTTTGGGGCTAGTCAGTGACATTAATTTGTGGCACAAAATAATAATTTGGCCTATGTGGCCAATGTTGTAGCAACATGTGTGCAATTCAGACCATTCCCCTTCTTTCAAATATGTGATTTTGGGGTATGAATAAATACAGTTATGGAACCTGATCTCTTGGTGTGCTGAATAATTAGCAATAGAACAAATCTCTCCCCATCTGGCCTTAGTGAAAACATCTGTTCAACAGCTGCTAAAAGTAAAACGCACTTTAGAGAGGAGGAAAAACTGTAATTTAAGGAAATTGCCTGAACACAGTAATCAAAAATCATCTGGTGAATCATCATAATTTAAGTTTTCATACTTTTATATTTATTTATTTATTTATTTTCAAAAGATGAAAAAAATGTGAGGAGGTTACCTATCCTATAAATATAAGCACAGCTGTTCTGTACAGCCCAGCTTTTAAACAAACTCTCAGCCACCCTGGAATGCTTTGCTTCATGTAAACAAGGTTATCCCAGGATAACAGGGTGAAGATAATGATCTCTGCATCTTTACTATACAGAACAGTAGCTTCAGCTTGTTCTTTGAAAAGGAATAGATTCACAGGCTTCTATGGACACACAAACACTTCTTAATCCAAGTTTGATACAAAGGTGTGAAGGGATGTGGAAAATATAACACCCTTTCTATCTGTACATTGGCTGTGATGAAGGGCTCATCTCTATTATGTGTAGGATTAGGGTTGGCCATGAGACTCCAGTTCTCATGGGTCAACTCCAGGCAGGAGAGTACACATTTTGCAACTTTGGTGGCCTCAGCTCTAGGCAAGAGAGAAGGGCTGTGCGAAAATCTCTAATTCACCTAGTACAGAGATTCCCAACCTTTGGTCCTCCAGAAGTTTTGGACTTCAGTCCCCACAGTTCCTGACTGTTGGCCAAGTTGGCTGGGACTAGAAAAGGCAGTTCCTCCATAATACAACTTAGCTGTTGGAAAATGTGTGAAACAGACATGGATCTCTAGTGCTGCAGGTCAGAGTGATGCAGGAAGAGACTGTATCCATACTACAGAATTAAAGCAGTTTGACACCACTTTAGCTATAGAATCCTGGGATTGGTAGTTTGGTGAGGTATTCTGTCTGGTCTGTCAGAAAGCTCTGGTGCTTGACCAAACAAAAAAATTCCAGGATTCTGTAGGATAGAGTCATGGCAGTTAAAGTGGTATCAAACTTTTTTTCCCCTGCAGTATGGCAGCAAGTCTTATTTTCTGTTTCTTTGCCATGGTTTAGTGTGACACTAGCAGTTAGTGCATCTGATGAAGCAAACTTATGCTACCAACTTATTTCCCTCAGTTAGTCGCAAAGGTGCTACAAGATCTCTTTGCATAGCAGTGCGTGTAAGTACGCAAAGGCAGCTAACTCTAACCTTACTTAGGGGCACATGCAGATGAGCATCCAGGAGTGGCGAGAAGCTGCTCCCAGTCCAACTGCCCCGGGGCCTTGGCAAACACATGCCATGGCCCCAAAGGTGCCTCCTGCCACTGTTGCAAAAAGAGCAGAAAAGATCTGCTCCTTCTTGGACCACCTTAGATGGCCCTAGGGCAGCTTTGGGGCACTCCAGGGTTGTGCATTTTGGAAAGCCATGTCCCTGGAGTGGCCAGAAGCTGTCTCCGGCTGTTTTGGATCTCACTATCCAACTCCCTCCCTTGCCTCACTTTATGCCCTTGCAATGCACCACTTCCTTACTTTTTAAAGATCTCCACTCACACCACTTACTCAATTGTCTCTCCTAGTTGTGCTTCATTTCAGTGCCCTCACAGTGAGCCCTCCTTTGCTTCTTTTTTAAATAATACATTTTATTGTTTTATAACATACATTAAATACATTAAAATACAAACAGTACACTACACTAAAATACTAATGTTCCCTTGTTTCTTGAATGTTGTCACTCACACTGCTTGCTCTCATTTCCCTCATGTTTGAAATTCCTCTGTTGAATGGTTTCTTGCAGAATATCTTGACAGAATAAGGCCTCCACATTTTGCTCCATATCTGAGCTTCTACAGGGGCTAAAGCCTTTTGAAATTAAAGCTTGGGATCTGGGCCAAATGATAGCCCAAACTGGCAATGAGTCCAGGGAAAACCCAGCTATCCAGGTGATATGTCAAGCCTACTCATGAAACATTCATGAGTATCTGTGGGAGTAAATAAACCACTAGGTCCCAGTTTCCTTTCATAACTTTCCAACGTTTTCAAGAAAATATAGCATATTAAATATTAACTATCCATGACACTGATGAGGTGAATCAGAAAGAGAAAGATGTGTTTATGTGTAGTAATTTGTGAGACCTAAATTGTGTATGATTTAAAAAAGTCCTTTTTATCTCTGTTGAGTGCTTCTGAATATGTCAGATTTATAAATGAATTCACACAAATAAAGCATCATTCATTCATTCATTCATTTATAAATAAATAAATAAATAAATAAATATTCACATCAGTATTTGTAGCATAGGTGATGAATATTTCCTCGGATAACTGACAAAACAAACAGTACAAAATTCCATTCAATGCATGAACAGCATAAAGAGCTGAAACAAAACAATCAGGACCAGTTTTATGACTATTTGTTTCTTACTAAATTTGATTTAATTTGAAGTTAAGCTAGGACTCATCTAAACCAACCAGAATACTCAATGCTGTTCTAGGAGTATCCTGGCATTACTTCCATACTCATAGCAAAGCTGTGCCAGCCGGTGCCACTGTGAATGGTACAAATTGTTCCTCTGAGGTCAGAAATGAGACACCCAATATTGATCATGTGGCTAGATTGTGACCTCAGAGGGAGAGACTTGCACCACTGGCAGCAATGGGACGTGTGTGAAAATGGCTACCCAGCATTCCTACAGAGTGCTCTGGATTTTCCTGCAAAATTTGGAGCAAAATGTGCATTTTAAAAGTCTGATTTAGGCAAGAATAGGGTGGATTTGGTATGAAACTGGACATCCCTCATGAAGACAGTCCACACTCAAATTGGGGGTTTGGTCCTGCATCATGTAAATGGGTCATGGTGAGGCTGGGGGAAATTGGCCCGTGTAGGCATATCTCTAGACATGGAGGGAAATGTGTATTTCCTACAATTAACCTTTTCTTCTCTCCCACAGTGGATTTTCCATAAATACCAGTGGTAAATTCCTTAAATCTACATATCCTTAAAGATGTGTGCCTCAGCAACCAGACTTGCAAATTACGTCCATGTTTTCAAAGCTGAAAAACAATGAAAGAAAAGAAAAGCAGATGAACACAATCAGAAACTCCAGTATTTTAAAAAATGGTGAAATGCAACAGTCAGCTCAAGGTCTATCTTTGTAAAATTGATTGACTGACTTATTTATTGAAATGTGTATAGATTTATATTTTAATTTGCCCCTAAAGATGACTATAAAGTTAGCAATACATTTACTTTGATGCCAAGCATATATTTCAGGATTATTTATTTATTTACAATATTTATATCCATCTCTATATCACAAGCTCTAGAGCAACATACAGGTAAATTTAAATAAATTGAGAACAATATTAAAAATTAATAAAGCAAAGGAATAATTTAAACAGTCTAAAAGCATATTAAACAATTTAGTGGTTAAAATAAATTAAACAATTAAAAACCTTGTGCCTGTATAAAGTTGGACAGAATAATTAAACCCCAAAGGACCTGATAAATTAAAAAGCCTTGCTAGGAAAAAGTTGCCTATCAGCCAGTACCTTACTGGTCTGACCAGATTTGTTGTGCAATTCTCACCACTGTATTTTTGTCTATTACAAAGGAAGCCAAGAAAACTTAATTTATACTCTGGTAGCATTTCTGCATTGTAGTATCAGTGTGTGGATAGGAAGAAAATTAATTCATTTGAGATATGGTGCCGGAGAAGAATGCTGAGGATACCATGGACAGCCAAGGAGTCAAACAAATGGGACCTATTGCAGATGAAACCAGAAATCTCTCTGGAAGCCAAGATGACTAGACTGGGGCTGTTGTACTCTGGCCATATCATGAGAAGGCACAATTCACTGGGAAAAAACAATAATGCTAAGAAAGGTGGAGAGAAGCAGAAAAAGAGGATGGATTCTATAAAGAGGGCACAGGTATGAATTTGCAGAACCTGAGCAGAGCTGTGGGAGATAAGAAGTCTTGAAGATATCTTATCTACAGTGTCTCCATGGGTTGAGATTGACTTGAGGATGAATAACAACAACAACAAATGAACCAAGAAAAATTGGGGAAGATAGGAACTGGGCCTTGCATTTTTCTTTCCTAATGTAAAGGGGTATTAGGATGGGTACTACTTGATGCTTGAATGGAAAACATGTGAACTGATTCAATTAAAAAGTATAGTGTTTTCTGCTTAAGTAACTCATACATTAACAGCATTCTATGTAGCCATGCTGGTCACATGACTGCAGAGTAGTCTTTCACAATGCTGGCTCTTTGGCTTAGTAATGGAGATGAGCACTACCCCCTAGAGTTGGACATGACTTGACAACATTGTCGAAAGGGAAACCTTTACCTTTACTTTTAACTCATAAATTTAGGATCTGACATAAGCCTGAGAAGAGGCAGAAAACCATGTACAGGTTACATACACCCATGAACTTTTTGCATGGATGACAACTTTGCTTTCTGATGGTTCAGTGTATACAAACTTTGTTTCATGCACAATATTATTAAAAATTATTGTATAAAATTATAATCTCCAAGATATCACATTATGTACGTATATATTCCAAAATCCAAAACAACTCTGGTCCCAAGCATTTTGGTTAAGGGAGAGTCTACCTGCACTAGTTTCTGATAGACAAATAAGAGCATCATCACTTCACAAGTTACTTTTTAAAAAGGTATAATCAGACCTGTTTCCAGGTTTGTGACAGCTTAGAATGTTAGAGGTGTATTTTATTTACTACAGCTGACAGAACCCCCAAGCTACCATGGGCAGAAAAATAACCTTTCCAATCTTGGCTTACCACTTTTAGTGAGAGAAACTTGCTGGCCTTTCCTTTGAGTCAAATGGGACTTTATTCCAAGCACAGAAGACAAGGTATACCAATGTTTTGCTGTTTTGCCTTTCTTTTTCATTTCCAGATTGCTGGTTGAGGAGAACAGGAAGAAATGCTAATCAGGAGGCATGTTAGGACCAGGAGGTTCAAGAGATTGCCAAGAAGGCCCTATTGGAATGTGGGCCTTGGCAGATTCCCAGCAATGCCAACATAGTCCTTAGGACTGGAGCATGGCTTTGGTGTGGGTTTTGGACTCTTAGGACGCATGCATCATTGAAATACTATACCTCCAAAGTGACTCGAAGCAGCTTTATTTTGGCCTGTCTGTAACAGGCCTTTGTTTCATTTGAATACTATCTTTTTGGTGTTTCAAAGGTCATCACAACCTCCAATGCTGGCACCCAAAGGTTCAATATAAAAATACAGAAGAATCAAAAATACATTGTGGGGATACTGGTTTAGTTTAGTTCAGAGAGACTTTGCCTTTGTTTTCCTAAGAGGCTGAGAGAATATGACTCGCCCAAGTCAGTTTCTGTAACTGAACAAGGATTTGAATCCTGGCCTCCATACTCAGACCACTATGTCATGCTGGCTTTCCATACCAACATTATTTACATAAATATTTACATTATCAGAAATAGGTGCATACTGAGTTTCATTACCATTTCCTTGCATTATATGAAAGTGATAACAGAAAAAGGCTGGCAGAAATGGGAAGGAAGAGTGCTTTGCTTCAATGGGTACATGAGAGTAGTGCGTGGCTGAAAGCTTAAAGAAGATAGTCTAGAAGACACTCAAAAGAACTATACTTGGAGTGTACACTTATAATTACTAACAGTCACACATAATTATCTCAGCAAGGCCACAATTACCATACATGCCACACAGATGTTTATAATGTATCTAAAATTGCAAAAGGGTAAAAATAACAGCAAGTATCTGAAATTCAACCACAGAAAGAAGTTAAAAATTTTGATCTCCCCTCCCATGAAGCTATGACATCTCTTCTTTACTTTCAAGGAAAAAGAAAATATGGCATAGCTCATGTCTTTTAACATAACTGAAATACAATACAGATTTCTACATGTGTACATTAGAGCTGTGCAAACTGATTTGGCTGAAACCCAAATTGGTTGGAATTGGGTCAATTCCAACCAATTTGTAACAGCTCCAGGTCGGATTTAATTGGCCCAGTTCATGTCTAGAGTGGAGAAGCACCAAAGTGATTCAGAGCAATCTGGAGATCCAGATGTCTAAAATAAGTGGGGAAAACCAAGTTAACATGTTTCTAACATGACCATATAACAAAATGCTAAGCTGTTAATGTGAACAGTGCAGAGGGTGCTGGGCTTTGCTAATTAAAAGCTATAATTTTTAATCTGAGGCAAGAATATTGCCAGCACTCTTCAATCATAATGTTTATGCGGAGGGATTGCATAAAATCATTGAAGTCCTATAGTCAATTATCCTGCATCTGTTTGTTCATTTACTAGATTAAACTGATAGTAGCAGATCACTGTAACTGAGTTGAAGGTTAAGGCAGTTGTTGATTGTGATCAGATATTGGTCTCTAGGTCCTTCTCTATATATTTCTTAATGATTTGTCTTATTGAAGAGCTTAGGTCAATCTTCTGTTTACCTTTTTTGTTATATTGAGTAGTAATCCTATTAGTCTCTGTCTGCTTTACATAGTGAAATGTATCCCCCACTCTTTCATCCCAGTTGTCTCTACTTCTTGTTAAATGTCTGGGGACTTTTTTTCAGTGTGATTCACTTTTTAAAATATTTTGTGTCTTTAGTTCTGTGTGTGTGTGTGTGCGTTCTTATGCACATGCACGTGTCCATACATGCAAATGTACACAATTTTAGTCTGCCAACAAATACCTTAATTTATTTTATAAAGTATGTATCGTTATTGCATATGTCTGATTTATATTTTGAAGCAAAATAAACACAGTTATTTATTGCCCGTTTTGGTTGAGTAAGAAAACTATTAAATTTAATTTCCTTTGGGGTGCATCTACTCTGTAGAAATAATACAGTTTGGCACCACTTTAACTACCATACAAATACTGGGATGCATGGTTTTGTAAGGCACCAGCACTCTTTGGCATGGAAAGCTTTTCAAAGTACAAATGCCAGGATTCCATAGAATAGAGCTACAGCACTTAAAATGGTGTCAAGTGGCAGTATTTCTACAGTGTGGATGCAAACTTGATCTCATTAGTTAAACCTATACATAATTTATAGCTTTAACAATTATTACTGCTATTACATCTGATGATAACTTTAATCAGTCAATCAGAGGTATTTCCAAGGCAGTCTTACAGATCCACACAGTGCCCTAGAAACAGAGGAAGGCAGACTTGTTTGGCTTCACACACAATAAAACTTGAAATTGGCAGATGCTTAACTGGTAGCAGGAACAAACTTGCCTCATCCCCAGTAAAATGTTAAATGGCTCTGGATGGTGGTAGTGAGAGCAAATCTTCTACCATCAGGAAGACTCTCTTTGAGCCTGAATATGAGAGGTTGGCAGGAATCAGAAACAATGACAGAGGGAACCCTCAGACAGAAGGCAGACAAGTCACCACAGAAAAGGCAGAGCTTTACCTGGGATCACTTTGCAATAGGAGTCGATCCTAGGGTTGCTGTTTGCCTTACTGTAGGCAGAAATTTAGCAAGGTAAATTGGTGGGACAATAGCACCAGTAGCCTGCTCATTAACCTTAAGAAGCAGCACCAGCTTATCTTGCTCTAGTGTATCTGTGCCTTCAAGTTGCCTGTTGATTTATGGCAATCCCATGAATTTCATAGATTATTCTTAGGCAAGGAACACTCAGAGATGGTTTTGCTAGTTCCTTCCTCTCAAATATAGCTCACAACACCTGGTATTATTGGTGGTCTCCCATCCCAGTACTAACCAGGGCTGACTGGCTACATTATCAACATTGACTAAAAATATACATCTCTTTTTATTATTTATATGTATATCCTTAGATTAGATTAGATTAGATTAGATTAGATTAGATTAGATTAGATTAGAGTGATGCAAATCTGAAAAACAGTAAAACACTATAACAAGCAATGAAACTCACAGCAGTCAGTGAACCCAGGAGGGCTCAAAAGCCTGAATATTTGTTTAAATGAATTGACCTCCTAAATGCAGGCAATGAAAGAATCATACGGATAACCAGCACTGCAAGAAATGTTATGACTTTTTGGACTGCAGTTGCCATCATTTCCAGCCTATCCTCTCTAAATCCATTTATACAGAGCAAAGCAGTTCATATTAATTAGCTCTTTAAACAAAATAGAAAAGGAAAATGGTCTAAAATACTGGTGGTAAGAATTAATCACATGAAGAGGAAAGCACTGGCAAATACCTTGAATCTATTGCTCTTCCACTCCTTGAATGTATTTTATTGTGTTCTTTTCTTTCATAATTGATTCTTCCATATGTGCAGGCTGATCATTTGATACAAGTTTTCCTCTCTCTTAAACTGATTGTTTCCTCATTGTCTCTTGTTATATTTCCCATTTACAACAGGAGAACAGAACATTTGTCTGATAGACTTACAGGGTTCTCCAGATGGAGCAAGTGTGTTGGGAGGTTGCAGTATTTGTTGTTGTGGTTGTTGGGTGTTTTTAATATATCAAAATGATATTTCTGTTGTCCTGTTTTTTTGGTAAATCAAAGTAGTAGCTGCAAGGTTTGACTTTCACTCTCAAATGAGTTTCCTTTTAATTTTGAGATGTAGCAGAAAAATACAAAAGAAGTCTCCTTGTCTTCTCGTTTTAAAAATCATAGGTGTTTATCAGACGAGGTTTCTGCAGGGACTTCTGCAAATTGGGCCATTTGCATTGACGTGATAATGAGAATATATTTTCATACCTGGTCACTGTTACGTTACCCTTCCAAACTGGGGGGGAATCGAATTGAAGGAAGTCACGTGATGCGGATTCAGGGAAAGCGGAGTGAGTGCAAATGGTAGTTCCACACTGGTGCATAACATGTGGGTTCCAACGATTTGAATTGGGACCCTTGCGCATGCCCAGTGGGGCCCTGAAGGCATCCTGAACCTTTGCACTTCCAGGGGCAAGAAGGGAGCCTGACTCCACTTTCATGCGAATGTTAGTCTCACATCAATGACAGCTTCCCCATTTTTCTTTCTCCCTTCTAGTTCCACTGTTCACATTATATGCTCACAAGGTAATTTTGTGGTAATGTCCTAGGAGTGTAATGCAGATATGGCAGCCAAAGGGTTGTTTGACTGCAGCTTCCAGCATTTCTCTCCTTTAAATATGCTGGATAGGGCTGGTAAGATTTATAAGCTGAGGTCCACATGGTAGAGCACATGATAAGGGTTCTGCATACACCGCTATGATCAACACGGAATAGTGGTCTATAAATAAAAAAATTATTATTATTATTATTATTATTATTATTATTATTATTAAAAATCTGCTATACCTGCCTGTTACCATCCTTCAGGATTCACCATTGTGCTGCAATAGCCACCATCATCAGTCCACATCCATTCCATTGAAGGGAGAAGGAAAGAAGCATCTTGGTATGTCCCCATAGCTTGAGGAAGACCAAGAACTTCTTCCATGGAGATACACTGTGATTTTCCAGAGGTCTCACTGGATGATGTCATCAATTTGCATCTGGATATGGGGTGATAGCCATATATTTTATTGATTTCCTTTCCTCTTCACCAGGATTGAAATAACCATGGGGAGGGCTATCACAGTGCAGTGGTGAGTCCGGGGGGGGGGATGTGGTCATTGAGGATGGCAGAAGAGAATACCAACAGATGTTCAAAAATACATAGTGAAATATAAGGAGGGTTTATGCTTTGATATGTCATTAACACCCACTATGTGACCTGGGCAAATCACACACTCTCAGCCTTAGGAGAAGACAATGGCAAACCTTCTCTGAACAAATCTTGCCAAGAACCCTCTGTGATAGGTTCATGTTAGGGTTGCCATAAGTCAAAAATGACTTGGAGACATGCAACAATAACAACATTGTAATTAACAGGACACTAGCCAATGTCCAAAAACCTCTGGAGAGTCGAATAAGTGCAAAACAAGGCCTGGTGTAAATCAAGGCAGAAGTGCATTGTTCAAATGTAAGCAATCTCTCAATTAGAATGGCAATCTGTTCACATCAGAAAATGATACACAAACGATTGGACTAGCAGTAAATAAATAAGGAAGTGGGGCAAATAATTGACTTTATGGCTCAGGTTGCCAAATTGCTAGAGGGAAACCTTCATGGCTCTGGTTGCTGAATTGCTACAGGGAAAGACTTCAGCAGTAAAGAAGGAGCAAAGAGTGCAAAGGGGAAGTCCCAAAATAAAACCAGCCCTTTGTTCACAAGACAACAATATTTCAGAAGAACAGAATGAAACAGAACACCTCATCTTGGAGTGTTCAGAAGAATTTTTCTAGAGGAAGAGCAAAACTGCATGCTAGTTGATTGTACATCCAGTTGATTGTATATCCTACTACAACACATTGACACATTTCCCTTGTGTGTGTGCGCGCGCGTGTGCGTGCGCATACATACTTTGATCATTTCTCTTACATTCTATGACATAAAGAAACCTACAGATAGTGGGAGGACTATCCTCAGACCCTAGAATTAGGCGGCACTAAAGCAGAACAGAAGGAGCATCATGAACTGCAACAAAAGTTTATATGGAGTAACCATATTTTATAGCAGCTATCATATATATATAGTAGTTTTTAAATTGCACTTGAAATTTTTTTACACTGTTTTATTGTATGTTTATATATTGTGATTTTATTCTGTATTGATGTTTTGTTGTATTCTTTGCTTTGTACACCACTTTGATCGATGTGGAAAAGTGGTATAGAAATAAATTATTATTATTATTATTATTATTATTATTATTATATGTTTGTCATTGCCTTCCTCTGAGGCTGAGAGAGTATGACTTAAGGTCACCCACTGGATTTCATTAGCTAATCAGGGATCTTCCCTTTATCTCTTGGAGTCCTAGTTCAATATTCAAGCCACTACACTACACTGTATCTCATCTGTCTGTGTACATTATTAATAAATAAAAGATTGGGGTAAAACCATGCCCCATGGGTTCAATCCTCTATAGAAACCCATGCCTCACAATACTGAGGAGGTTGATGAAAGCTGATGAAAGAGAACTTGATGAATGAAACGTTGAATTATTGTCACCAGAGCCCTCAGATCTATCACAGTCAAGTATGAGATTTGTAAGCACTTATCTGAGGATGAATGCATGATTAAATCATTATCATCAATAGCAATAGCAACATAATCATTTACTTACTCTGGAAGGAAACAATTAATGAAATGTAGATGGATGCATTATGGTTATAACCTTACATTCCAATGCTCTCAATGACTGTTTTCCTAACAGCATTTTAGCTAAAACATTAATTTTGTTAAGTGTATGTTTCTGGGAAACTTGAAAGCATCATCTTCAGCCTCTTAAGTACAGTAGATTGTCAGGAATATGCTACTGTCAAACTATCTAATATGGGAAACCCTGAACTCACAATGGCCTCAGACCAATCAGTACTGAAGCAAAGGCTATGTTAAGTGACATGATAATGAAATGTCTATGTTGAGCCATGGGTCTGCAAACAAAATAAATACATTTTCCAACAAAAACATTTGTTTGAAAAAAAGAGGAAGAAAAACTACAAAAAATAATGTTTCATTTATACACCAGACTACATAACAGATCATATATCACTGCATTTATGTGTATAGAGCTAACGGAACACAGATCATTATTAGCTCATCTCTCACCAGTGCCCCAATTATTGTGAAATTATGAGGAAATATAAGATATAAAATGTTTGTTGTGCTATAGATGGGTCAGCTGACTCAGGCTCTGTTGGAATAGTGGACAGCATCCTGCCAGTGACATATAAAGGCATAAATCCAATGCAGGCCTGTGTATGTCTTTCTTTGTCATTGTGAAGATTGGTAGTCTCTTCTTCCTTCTGCCAAATCCCCTGCCCCAGCTCACCATTTAGCCACTATGTAGCATAGTTATGACTGTAGAATTTTTGCACTACACTCTGGTGTGCAGGATCTTGGCCATGATGTATTCAGAACATAAGAATCCTGCTACTTCAGACTAATGGACCATAACTGAGCATCCTGAGTCATACTGTGGCCAAACCCAGTCTCTTTCATACTGTACAAACGATAGCACTTTCATACTATTTTAACTGTCATGGCTGCATACTATAGAATCCTGAGACTTGCAGCTTGTTAAGGCATAAAAGCCACCTGGCAAAGATTTCTAAATATCTCAGCAAAGTATAAATCCCATGATTCCATTGGATGGTGCCATGGGAATTATAGCACGTTGATATACCTTTAATGGTCATGGTGTCATACTATGGAATCCTTTGGAAACTATGGAGTGTGAAATAGACGTAGGACTTGTCTGCACTGACAAAAAAACCTGTACTGACCCCATGGATCAGGCACATGACATTCTTGACAATTTGCAGGGACGTTGCTGTGTATTCACAGGAAATGCTGTTCAAAGGACTTTAATCTGATATCTAAAATCTTTTGCCCTGAATTTTTTCTTATCTTTTGCCCTGAACTTTTTCCAATAAATCCAGAGTGGCTGGCACTCTGAGGTGGCTTTGGTGTGGAACTGAAAAGTTTCTGGTGGGCAGAACTGGTTGTGTCTGATAAGTCTGGTGTGTGTCACTATGTTTTTCTACTTCAATGTATGTTCAGTCACGAGGTCAATCATGAGGGATTAGATTTGGCTACTCCTTCCCTCTTTCTTCCCATCAGCCCAAGTGTTGCACTTGTTTTCATTCCTTTTACTCTTCCCTCAACTCCGATCCTCTCCTCCACATCTGATCAGCATTCAGTCATCTTTGTTTTTATTTCAGTGAATGGAGCAAAGACACACACACACACACATCATTCACTTTCTTACTTGTATGGAGATCTTATGTGCTCCTTCCCCCAACACACACACACTTTAATTTGCTCACACTCTCATACAGAGATCTGCAATGTATGAATGGGAATATGGGGGAGAGGGTGCATTAAATCTCTGCACAAGTGAGATCAATGGTGACAGGTTAGTTCTGGCTACCCCTTCCCTCTATTAGGATGGGGCTAGATTAGATGATATTTGAGGACCCTTTGAACTCTAAATCTCTATCACTGAATCCTAGGAAGTCATACACACACACACACACAACCTGTATCTTCTTAGATGATTTTTTTTTCAGTAGAAAAACACAAAGGAAATTCTGTGCATATAATACAGTCTGCCTTACATTTGATATTTACCCAGCAGGGTAAATAAAAAAGTTACTTCAAGAAACCAGAGTTTCACAGAGCTGTTTGTGTTCAAATGATTTCAGGGGCTTAAACATATCAGCTATTCTAAGGATGTGTATCATGTTCTTCATCCTGCAGCCAAGAATGCAGTATTCTCCCTGCTGCATGAGATCATGAATATTCCTGTGCAATTTCCAATTGCTATTTTGTGCTTGAAAACACATTCATCTGTGCAGAAATGTACACTTTTTTCTGTTCAGAAACATTTTTCTGTAAAGAAAACATATTTTCTGGGAAGAAATACACTTTATGTGTATAAATTATGTTGCTGCTATTATTATTATTATTATTATTATTATTATTATTATTATTATTATTATTATTATTTCTGGCATGCCTTTTCCCCAGTTTGTGACTCAAAGAGATTTAGAACAAATTACAAAGCACATTGTTAAAAGTTCACAATATACTAAAAAGTTGAAAAGATATTAATCAATAAAAAATCAGATTAAAGCATACATCAGAAAAAACACACACACACACACACACACACACACACACACACAGGGCAGAAAATTCCAGGAAACAAAAACAGCAGAACAAAAATAGCATTATCCAATGCATTGTTTTGGTGAGACATGCTTTATACAATCAGCCATTGAATGCCTCTCAAAACAGAAAAGTGTTTACTTGTCTATAAAAAGAAAGGGAGGGCATCAATGTAAATTCTCTGGGAAAGAGAGTTCCAGAGCCTTGTGGCAGCCTATGAAAATACCCTCTTTGGTGTTTCCACCAGATGTACCTTTGAGGATGAGAAAGGCCTCCCTGTGAGATCTCAGAACATGGGCAGGTTTCTAAAATCTTCTGCATTGGCTCAGGAATAATTCCCATTCTTCTGATTGCAGTTAAGAGACAGCCCAAGAACCATGCCCACTCACACCATGTGACTGGCAAAATATCAGAACCGTGGCAGAAGGGACCTATTGTAACAGAGGCAGTAGTGGAAAAGCAGCAATATTGGAAGCCATTGATGGGTTTTTCCCATCAGTGAAAAAGTGTGTTCTACCAGTGATTGAAATGCAAACCAGTAACAGGAGAGACATAACATCACATGATAAGTACCTGCAAAAGACACTACTATCCTACTGTAATTGCACTTTACCTGCCTCATGTGATAAACTCCTGAGTGTACTAAACACTAAAAAGAAAAAGTGGCTTTGAATCTCTTGTTGGAGTTGTAATGTGACATGTCCATGTTGAGGGCATGTGTGTCAACTATCTGTTAAGATAGTTTTTTGTGGGTTTTTCAGGCTATGTGGCCATACTCTAGCAGAGTTTCTTCCTGACGTTTCGCCTGGAAACTCTGCTAGAACATAGCCACATAGCCCGAACAACCCACAAAAAAATATGGATGCCAGCCATGAAAGCCTTCGACTTCATATCTGTTAAGACTTCTAGACAAGATTTTAGATTCGAAGAAAGCATCCTAGTAGACTCATTCTAGGAAAACTTAACTCAGTTTCCACTCCTCTATTTGCCTGGTATAGCAAACAATTGCTGCTTTGTTATTTAGATACAAGCTGTGTTATGTTTACTTTCATCTCCTCCAGTTTGGGGTGAAGGCTTTGCAAAAAGGAGATGTACATTATAAAAACCTCTTTTGTCGAGTACAGTAGTCTGGTGTTGGGGGCATTGGCTCACTGCATGGAAATGGATCACTGATGCCTTAGTCAGGTCATTACTCTCCATTCAGTAAGTTATTATAACAGTAGTGACTAAGACTTTGTAAAACAAGGCAACAAATAGTTAGCTGTCACAAAATTTGCAATCTCATATTCGAGTGAAGTATGCAAATAAAATTGCTTTAGTGCCACATTGTGGTGAAATTAAGAAACAGACAATTTCACAGAGTGGTGAAATTAAGAAATATACCAACGTCTGAATTTACAAACTGATACAATTTGAGGGCACACAACAACAATGTTAAAACAACATATATAAAAAAACACAGGGGTGTGTAATGATACAGAAAAATGGCATAATAGTACTTGAAATAAATTTTATGCAGACTGGCACCCTTAAAATGTGTTGAACTAGAGTTTCCATGTTTGCTGAAGATGAGGGCCACAGTATTTCAATACATTTGAACAATCAGATTGAGGATACCTGATTCAAAAGTGTCACTAAACCACTAAAATACAAATTAAATTCTAGGGCCAAATTAAATTATTGGCAAATTTATTTATTTATTTATTTACATCCTACCTTTGCTCCTGTTCCAGGGCTCAAGGAGGCTTACTAAAGGACGCTTATTAAAATTAAAACAGAGAGAGAGACAAGTTAAAAACAAAATAAATGTTGTTATTAAAATGTAATTAAGCTAGCTATAAAGCCATTAGAATATATCAATTTTAAGATATACACAAGAAAAAGAAATAGTGCAATCCTTTCCTTATGAAGTTTTATATACAGTCAATTTTTTTAATGCCAGACTTTTTAATGAGCCAAGGAGGACAAGGGTCTGAGACATAGAGCTTTATCGCACTGCGTTCCTTCTGTTCCTTCTATTCCGTTCTGAGCACGGAAGGAGCAGGGACGAGTGCAGAATGAGTGGGGGATGGATTTTACCGCACGCACCCGTCCCTCATTCGTTCCGTTCCCCTCTCTTCCATTCTTAATCCGTTCCAGAGGGGGAAATTTTTGAGAACTGTTCTGAACAGTTCTCAAAAAGCGTTCCCTCTGGAACGGAATGGGCAGGGAAGAGAGGGGGAACGGAACGAGTGAGGGATGGGTGTGTGTGGTAAAATCCGTCCCCCACTCATTTCCGTTTCCTGCTGGGCCGGGCCGAGAACCCGGTGCGATAAAGCTCTTGGGAGTTCTCCGTTCTCCAAAGATTCTGTTTGTATCCTCAGGCTCTTTAAATTGAAAAGCCTCCATTAACATGGGAAAGAAAGGGTCAAAATTATATTCACTGGACTTCTGTCAACTGTAATGTCCAAGTCAGAATGGAGCTGGAATATTAGCATTTGTCTAGCAAAGACTGACCTGAACCAACCTGCATTTTGTTATGTAGCATGGCTTCCTAGGTGATAGTTCAGATTTGTGCCATGGATGGATATGGGGAAAACTCACATCAGAATTTGGAAAGGTTACTTTTTCTGACTATGACTACAAGAATCCTGAAGTTAGCATGTTTAAAATTCCATGTTTGTAGATTTTTTTTATCTGTAGAACAGTTTGTGAAATATCTGAAAATGCCTACAATGTGTCTTGCAAAAACTCTGATTCTGAAATATCAATTTTAAAAAATCTATCCTATAGGAAACTGATTTTCAAGACATTCCAGACCTTTGGCCAAAGCCAGGGGTAAGACAGTTATGGAAAGCATGAGGGTTGGAGCACAAGACTATGGCAGTGGGAATAATCCTTTCTCCTAATGTAACTACTTTTATTCAGTGTCAGTAATATTATGACTCTATTTGTGGCAAATAAGCAGATTTACACTTGCAAGGGATCATAGTAATAGACAGGCAAGAATTATGTGGGTTTAAAAACAAAACACACACACACACACACACACACACACACACACACACACACACACACTAGAACTTTCCAAAATTTCAACAGTCCTTAAGAAATGTAGTGGGAAGAGCTTGAGATTTTAAAAACATTGAATGTGAGAGAAAATGAAACATAGGCCTGTTACAGACTGCCAAAATAAAGCTGCTTCGGGTCTCTTTGGAGGTATGCTGTTTAAATGATGCATGCATCCTAAGAGTCCGGAAGCTGCACCAAAGCTGCACTCCTATGCTTAGGAATGGAGTGTGGCTTTGGCGTGACCTCCGGACTCTTAGGACCCATGCATCATTTAAATAGCATACCTCCAAAGAGACCCGAAGCAGTTTTATTTTGGCAGTCTGTAACAGGCCATAGATTTTCTTACCCCAGAAGAAGACTTTTGAGACCTCGGTTCCCAAAAGACTGGCTTTGAATTTAATTGTAATGGTGAAGATAATTTGTGATCTCCACCTCTTTTTCCCCAGAAGGTTCTTTAGCAGTGACAATTATAGCATGAGCTGGCAGCTAGGTACATGTTTGTCTAGATACTGAGAATAATTCTGCTTATTGAAATCAGTCGGTAATGTTGGTTGAGAATTTCATTTGGTTTGGTTTCATTTTTTATCAGTACTGATAGAAAAAAGTTGTGATTTAAATCATTTGAATGAAGGAGAAAATGAAACTAAGGCTGTATCTGCACTGCAGAATTAGTGCAGTTTGACACTGCTTTAACTGCCAAGACTTACTGCTATGGAATCCTGGGATTTGTAGCTTGTTGTGGCATCAGAGCTCTCTGATGGAGAAGGCTAAATATCACACAATGAGTTATAGAAGTTGCAGTCAAAGACATTCGAAGTCTAAAGTTCCCCATCTCTGCAATATAATATATTTTTAAATGTTCACTATTCTTATTTCCATGGCCTGATTCACACAGATGTGCTTGATGCCATCTGTTAGAGACTCATATTTCTCCATGTTGTTGCTTACTTTTCTGCTTGGATTTTATAAACAAAGCTAATACTAATCATTTAAAAAATAACAGAATTGACATTTTTCCCCTGTTAAATGTTACGTGGCATATCTCTCAAGCAGATTCTAGAATTTAAGGCTTTTTTCAACTTTGAATCTTTCATCATAATCACATTAGCATTGCTTCACTTGATTTCCAGTGGAGACCTCTCCATATAGCTAGATGTTAAACACTTCTAAGCATGGAGAGGGTGTTAAATGGTATCAAATATGGAATCCCAAATAAGGAATCCTAAAATTCAAGAACTTCTGTGTTACCCACTTGTTGTTATCTGTCTTCTAGTTGACTCCAACTTCTGACAACACTATCCTAGGATTTTCCTGGCAAGACGTATTTAGATATTTTTCTTTATTTTCCTTTAAGGCTGTGGTCACCCAATAGATTCCATGTCTGAGTTGGAATTTCAATGCTGGCCTATGGGAGTCATAATTCAGCAATCAAACCACAACATCACACCGGCTCTCAAGTTCCAGCAACAAGTGCCCAATATTCAATGAATCCATGAGGACTGTTCTATCTGAATGTTCAGTTTCTAAAGTAGAAGAAAGAGTAGATGAAACAGAATTTGGATTTGCATACTACTCTTATTTTTTGCATGTTACATTTTTTTTCTTAAAGGGTAAAAACTATTAGTCAGTCACATCCTGGTTTTTATTTGGAGCTCTCCACTGGGAATTGCTTATTCCATTCATATCCTAGCACTCTACTGCAACATGTTTCAAAGGAAGCAGCTTTAGGATGTGGGTGGTATTTGATCTTGTACATATTTTTTTTAACCATCTGTTGTTTGTAAGACTATTGATAGGAAGGGAATAAAGCAAATGAACTCTACATCTCTTAACATGTTGCTGTATAATGTTGACTCCTCACAAGATCTGAATTATGTCACTTCCCACACAGACACCCTAATCCAACAAGAAAGATCAGTTTGCAGAAGAAATTATCTCTGTACAAGGAACTAATGTACATCTTCCATACAGATCCATATTGTGAGCTTATTCATGAAAAGACTTTTGAGGGGAATCAGTGTATATTGCCCTTGAAGCCACTGCTCCAAGGCTGGGAACTGTGGAAAGAGACTGAAGGAAAAGCAAATGAAACAGGAAGAGCCAAAGAAAAGTAGGAGACAGTCTACCCTGTGGATTAGCTGGGCTCTATGGTAAGGAATGGTCCTCTGTCACAGAGTGCAACTACAGTTGCCAGCAAATTTCATTGGCAATTGCAGCAGTGGGACCCTTAAGTGACAGCCAACAAAATCTGGTACAGTAATATTAAATGAAATTAATCAGTGTTGCAGTTTGTGCTTCTCCTGGTGGTTTTAAGAGAGTCCAATGCAGCAGATGTTGCCTTCCCCATTATTGATGCCCCGATCATCAACCATGTTTACATAGGCTCAGGCAGTATTACCTGGCTTTTTTTTGGGGGGGGGGGGCACTGATGTATAAAGCTTTTGCTAAGCTGGTCTTAATGATATTGCTCCTTTTTGCAAGAGCAAGGTAACATCTCGTCAGATAAAAACCCAATAGGGGTGTAAGCCAGAATGAAGACAATGGAGTTTTAAGGCTTCTTTTCATCTCCTCCAGAAAGCCGCAGCACCTCATCACAGCTGCCATTTGGGACAAATAGATGTGATAACACATCAGTCCCAATCACCCAAACAGCATTTTAATGTATTTGAACATATAGGAAGTGTCAAAAAAAACCACGTGCCTTTAGTCAAGAAAATATTTAAGGGGGGGTTCCACAATCAATGGGAGTTCCAAGACCCTCTCCCAGATTTATGCAGCTTGGAACCTATAAAGTTCCTAACCCCAGTGTAAGATTGGATATAGAGGAAAACTGAGATAATGGCTGTGATTCTAGATCAGCTAGTTAGTTATGTAACTACTTTTGTCACATAGCTAAGCAGCATCTCCTGGCCCGCCCACCCACCATCTGGATTTACCAAGTGACAGCCACTGTAAACAGCACAAGTCTGTTCTGTTTGGCTAGGATGCAGGTGACAAATGTTTCCACTGTGCTCTCATGATTGATCTCTGGATTCCTGTCGTAATTCTTCCTTGCATTGGAAATCACTTGCAAGAAGTATGGAGTGGAAATGTCAATCCTTATTGATAGAAGAAAAGACATCTGTCACTCATGGTGATTCCCCAGTGTAAATCATTGGAAACAACTAGTAATCCAGATTATCAAAACTCAGTATGGATTCTGAATCAGATCAGATTGGGTTTGGATCAATCTGAATTAAATTATGACTAGATCCAAAGCACCAAACTTAGCTCTGAACCAAATTCAGGGCTAGTCCCCAGTTCAGTCCTTGGCAACTCTTCTTAAAAGTGTTAGTCAAACAGTGATTAAATGGTTTCAGGATTGAGTCCCTAGAAAGCCACTATCACTCCAAGAAGATAGTACAGTGGACCCTTAGTATCTGCTGGGGTCTGGTTCCAGGACCTCACTCCCCCCCCCCCCAAAATCTGTGGATGCTCAAGTTCCATTATATGGAATAGCAAAATCCTATTGTATATCCCTTACATAAAAAGGCAAAATCAAGCTTTGGATCGTTTTAAAAAAAATTTTCAAGCCATGACTAGTTGAATCTGTGGATGCAGAATACAGAAGGCTGACTATACTGGTGTAAATGGGCAAACCGGCTAGCCTATGACAAGGCAGCTTCCTATGTTCCTATGGCCATTAAGCAAAATGAAGCAGTTGCCTCAGATGACAATTATTGGGGGCTGCAAGTTGGGGGAGGGAAACAGGATGCACAGGCTGCTTTGTACACTATAAACTATCCTGCTGCCCTCAGAAGCAGCACAGAACACTATCTAACAACTAATACCGAAGAAAAATTCAAGTGTTAATTTAGTTGGGTTTTGTACATGGCATGGAGGGGCTACAATTTTGTCCTTTGTGTCAGGCAGCAAAATATCTTGCAACGGACCATCTTTCTAGTAGCTAGGAAGTCTTGTGCTAGGAAGTCTTTCTTGGTTGCTTTGGTTTGCTTTGCTTTTCTTGCTAGACATTTCAGCCCAGCCACTGAACCACTGGGCCGTTTCAAACTACAATGTGGAGAATCATCTGCCATGTCTGATTTTACACTGTCTCTTCAGGGCTCACCATCTGACAGCCCACGGAGCTGTGAGAGCTGGTTAGTTTCCACATGATTACAAAAAGTCTGGCATTTTTAAAAAAAGCAATCAGCACTGGACTCATTAGGTACTTGGAGGCACTTCGCTGTCTGCTGATGGCCCCAATGGAGTAGAAGTGGAGAAAATAAGTAAAATGGAATCAATATCATCCTGACTTTTTTTTTTTTCAAAATACCTGCTCACTATGGCTTATCTGTGCTGCCATAAACAGAAATTTAAAGTGAGTCACCACATCATTCTCTCAAAAATATTCCCAGTTGTCCTATTTAGATTTCTTGCCTAACGGCAACTGAATACAATTTACATACATACCCTACTCCTCCTGATATTCGATAAGCTGTCTTTAATTGGAGTCACAGTATTTACTGGAGTCCCATGCCAATGTATTTTTTTTATTTCTAAAATATATACTGCTTTCCAGCCAGTGTGTGTGTGTGTGTGTGTGTGTGTGTGTGTGTGTGTGCACTTAGCATTCCCCCACTTACCCACTGGAGTATTCTGTTGGGAAGGGCAAAATCTTTGAGTTTGCCAGAGCAAATGTGTGACCAATTGTACCAGTGTCACTTTGAAGTGCTTTGAGTGTGTGAACTTAACAGGGTTGCTGTGGTGTCTCTGTGGAACAGAAAAATGCAAGGTGAAGTCAATTTATTTCATCATTGTAGAAGCACTCTGTGTTGTCTTCATTGCTGGGACTCTTTCCAGGTTGTATAACACCTATAATCCGATTGCTGGCTGGGGATGGTGGGATCTGTCATCCAAGAGCTTTGGAAAACTGCCTGTCTGGGGGAAGCTGTCTTTAAAGCATAGTAACTAAAAGTTGATAATTAAGTTTGGCAACTGATGCACTGCACCCCTTCACCTCACTTTCTATGCCCATCTGTTCTGGAAACTTGTGTGCTGTTCAGTCAGCATGACTGTTGAAAAAATGGCATAAAACTTAGACAGTTCCTATCAAAATGTTTCAAAAATGTCTCTAGGTTTTAAAAAAAATTAAATTCACTTTCAAAAATAACTACAATATGTAACTGTTGCACCAAACTAGAAAATGTGCCTATATTTTAAAGAATAAAATAAAAATTATTCTAAATATTTACAATATGTTACTGTTACACCAGATACAGCAAATATTGTTACACCAGATAGATAGCGCTGATATTGCTCAGTACACTATTTTTAGCAATGTAACTCTGGAAGAAGTTTAACCATCCATTACGAAGCCAAGCCCTCCCTCCATTCCATCTGCCTTGGTCCAGGCCTTGGAGGTAGAGAGGAACTGCTGGACCTCTTACCCTTTCCCTCCATCACTCCCTTCTCCTTCTGTGTCATGTCTTTTTAGATTGTAAGCCTGAGAGCAAGGAACCATCTAACTAAAAAGATTGCATGTACAGTGCTGTGTAAATTTACAGCACTTCATAAATAAAGGTTAATAATAATAATAAATAATAATAATAACTCCTTTCTTGACCAACCAAAATGCACAATATACTTGTTGCGAACTTTCGAAGCTCCATGGACTTCTTCATCAGGCAAGATGTTACAAACCAAACAGGAGAAGAAGAAAAAACAATTGGAGATATTAATCAGGTGCCTATATGTTTTTTCAGTCCTTAGTAAAGATGTTATGATGGGGAGGATATCTTTTGTGTAGGCAGGCTCCTCCTCCATCTGGCCATTGGCAATAAGGAGATTTTCAAAGTCCAGGAAATTTAAAGTCCATTTGCATCTCAACAGCGACCCCTCTTTTGCAATCTAAAATGTCTCCATTCGAGTGAGGTATAGGCCTCTTTGTAGGCAGAGAACAATGGATTCCTCAAGAAGTCTCCATGTTTCTGCATCAGGAACATTTGGGTGATGTAAAGGTAAAACATGTGAATTCAGTCCAAATTTAAGGAGAAAAAGATTGTTTTATCTCAGTTGAAGTCCCTGTCCACAGGCTGCTTGTCATGGTTCCCCTTTTGCAGCTACAATGCAGCATCTCACAGTACAGAAAACATGCAGGGATAGCTGTGTTCGCCATTTCACAAATAAAAACAAAAATCCATTGGTGATACCTTTATTGGCCAACCAAAATGTACAATATACTTGTTGCAAGTTTTGGAAGTTCCATGGGGTTCTTCATCAGGCAAGATGTTACAAACCAAACAGGACGGGGGGGGGGGGGACAATTGGAGATGTTAGTCAGATGCCTGCATGTTGTTTCAGTCCTTAGTAAAGATGGCATGCTGTGGAGGATATCTTTTGCAGGCAGGCTCCTCCTCCTTCTGGCCATAGGGAAATAGGGAGATTTTAAAAGTCCAAGAAATTTAAAGTCCATTTGCATCTGTTTTGCAATCCAATGGTGGGGAGGTGACACGATCAGTTACCACACTGGATGAAACCTACTCTGGAGATGCCACTGGACAAAGGTCCTCCACTTGAGTAAAACAATGATCCCCACAACTGTCTTTGATGAGAACCTCTTAAGAAAAGCTCAGTGAAGCCTCCATATTACAAATGGATGGGTTATTATTATTAACCCATCCATCTGGATTAATTTTAGACTACAGTGGGCCCTGGGAATCCACTGGGGTTTGGTTCTAGGACCACCTATGGATACCAAAATCCATCTATGTTCAAGTCTCATTTCAATACAATCTAAAAATGGTGTCCATTATATAAAATTGCAAAATCAAGGGAGTTGTTCCCACTATGGTTTAAACTGGATCTCAATCCAGTTTAAGCCACAATGGTTCCCACTTAATTCAAATCCCTGAAGCGATTCGGAAAGGGGGGCCATGGTTTTTACCCATTTTTACCCATTTAACCCATGTCAAAAAGGCGCTGGTAAAATGGGGTGCTTTTGGGCTGAATCAATTTATTTGGAAATTTGGAAATAAATTGATTCAGCCCAAGTGGGAACCAAGCGGAATCGAATCAGATTTGATTCTACCTTGGTTCCCAATGGCAGTGACTTTCCCAGCCATACCTCCATTCTCCGTCCTCAGTCCTCCATACCCCTGGCCTGCCTCTCTCCTTCTGCCCCATCCTCTCCTCCGCCCCTGGTATGGCCAGGAAGGACAGAGGGAGACATGGCGAGGAAACTGCGGCTGTCACTTCCTGCACCAATTCTTGAAACTGGTGCAAACATAGTGGGAACCAGGCTGTTTGCTGAACCGTTGTCAGGAATCAGGGCAGGAAGTAGATCAAGAGGTAATGACTTTTTGGAATGTATATATTTTTGGAATATTTTGAAGCAGTGTGGTTGAATCCATAGATAAGGAATCCATGAATATGGAAGACTGACAGTGGCAGTATCCAGACCAGCCTGGATACGTGCTAGGGTTGCCTCAGGGCGTCCTTTCCAGACGCCCCGCAACACTAGCACATAACTGCGGCATTGTAATGGCGGTGCCTTGTCTACATGGGCGCCGCCATTACGATGTCACGGCTGCGCTGCAGCCAAACGGCACAGCGCGGATGTGATGTCTTGGCGCCGCTGCAGGGCACCCCAAAGGGGCGGTCTGTATCCCACCATTATTTCTCTTCCTCTAGCTGGTCTCTAAGAACTTATCCTGTTCTTTTAGGATAAGAGGAACAGTTTTTATCTGTCAGCCCACTCTTCCTGAATCTCTCTGCTGCCCTGCATGTTTAGGATTCTCAAGAGGCAACTGCAATAATAATTCTGGGTGTTTGTTTCTTTTTAAAAAACTTCTTACACCTTTCAACATTTGTTACCACTTTCGGGGGATTTTCTTCCCTTTGAAGAAAAAAGTATTCTTGCTACAAACATTCCTTATAATTATCAGCCTATTAACACCTCTCTAGCTGTGAATCTTACACATTTTCAGTACTTAAAAACAAGATAAACAGCTCTTTCTAGTGGCAATGGAAATAATTACACCAGCAACAGAAAAAAGCCATTCCTAAGGGGAATACTTGAGACTATTCCTACAGGGAATTCTTGGTTGGGGGCTAAGCAGTTAAATAATATAGAAACATCTCCACACACAGTGAATATTTTATGCCTTTACTGTATATTCCCTGAAGGAATACACTGAAGTATTTGAAATACATTCTCCAATAGAATGTATCATTATCTAACATAATGGATAAATCTGTGATGTAATTTACTGTGCTGAACTACTGAAACTTTGTGATTCAGCTTTTAGACTGAAAGGGAGGGGGAGGGTTGGAGTCCCTGGAAGTATTGAGATTTTCTTGTTCTTTCCTGTTTTGATTAGACTTGCATAATAATTAATAATAAATAAATAAATTATTTATATTTCCCCACCTCTCCCTATGAATCGAGGTGAGGTTACAACCCAATAAAAACATACAGAAACAATTAATAAAATACAGTAATATCCAATCTAATACATCATGTCAGCAATAGTGATATCACTTAAAAATAAATAGCCATGCTCTTCCATCCAAACCTTTACTTCAAATATCCCAGGTTTCCCTCATTCTCCCTCCTTTGGGTTCTTCCTCCTCCCCCTCTTAGTGATCACATGTCACAAGCAATGGAATTGAATTTCATCAATTTTCACTGAACTCTTTTTAATTATTTTTCAGGAATTATATTAAAAGATGGAGCTGCTTTAGCAATATTATACTAGTAAAATGTTAGAGTCATTTTCTTTTATTGCTAGCATTCGTCTTTCCCTTGCTTGATCCCTGCTGAACTTGAATCCTGGAAGTATTCACTGTGGGCTTGTCTTCACTACAATTATACATCAGATTCACCCCAGTCCCAGTAAGCTCTGTCCAGATGATGTATGGACACACCTGCAGCAAAACCACTGTTTTAAGATGTTAATACAGTTTAAGAGAACCCACAATTTACTCGGGAGTTTCCATGAAATTTTGGAGTGAACCTGGGTGTGTTGGACATAAGGACTGCTAAATCAGTCTGGATTCAGAATGACCCAATATTCATGCATCCACATTGCTGACCATCCCACTGCCGTCCCACTGGTGATGCCACTCTATAGCCAGTTCCCAAGTTTTATTTTAAGATATTGTGGAAGGGTTTTCTATTAGTCCTACCAACATCATAGGCATATTTGGTGAGGACCAGAAAACCAGTGGTTGTCACTAGTGTTGATTTTACCTGGTGCAGTAACTCATGATGTCACCTCCCCCCCTTACCTCCTCCTCCCATATAACACCATACAGAATCCTTAGTAATGTTTGTCTGTACTAATGTTGCTCCTTACATCATATCCCATATATTCTGATATAAAGATAATAGTTGTGACATGAACAACTAGCACATTTTATAATTTCAAAGGATAAAGATATACTTTTAAATTACAATACCTACGCCAAGCCTAAATGTGTTTACATATACAGTTTCATGTGCTTAAAGTGAAAAGGTAAAAGGGTGTTTTTTTAAATATTTTTTTAAAAAATAAATATAAAATAAAATATAAAAATAATATAAAAATATAAATATATTTTTTTGAAATTGAAATTTTATTCAAAAAAACCTGAGGCCTCTCCTTTCTTCTCTCACTGAGCCTTGCCTTTTTCAATCCATTTCTTCAACATTTTAATGGACACAGGTGAATGCCACACGCTGTTTCTGATGTTTGAAGAAGAACCTTGGTATCACCTCCTATTAGGGCAGGGGTCGGCAACCTCCGGCCTGCGGGCCGGGATGCGGCCCGGAGGCCTTTTTTAAGCCAGCCCCTGGCTCCTCCTGCCGCCACCGCTGCAGTTGCGGCTTTTGCCCACTATGGGCACCGCCATTTTTGGGGGGGGAAATGGCGGAGAGAAATCTCACGCGATCTTCCCTAAGGTCATGCGAGATTTACACCATTTTTTTTGCCCAAAATGGCGGTGAAATCTCCGCGTGACCATCCCGGAGGTCGCATGAGATTTCGCCGCCATTTTGGGCAAAAAAAATGGTGGCAAAATCTCGCATGACCTCAGAGAAGGTCACGCAAGATTTCGCTGCCATTTGTTACCCCCAAAAATGGGCGCCAGGCTCCGACGGCGGCGGCTGGCACGAGCCTCTGGGAGGACCGTTGCCATCGCTGGTGCGCTCCAGGAGGGATCCTGCGATGGCAGCAGGCCTCCAGAGGCGCCCGTTGCCTTTGCTGGGGTCCTCCAGGAGGGCTCCGACGGGGGCCTGCGGGCCCCTGGGAGGCCCGTTGCCTTACGTGGGGCCTCCAGGAGGGCTCTCGACGGTGGCAGCGGGCCCCGGGAGGCCAGTTGCCGTCACTGGGGCCCTCCAGGAGGGCTCCGCGCGGCGGCAGCGGGCCCCTGGGAGGCCAGTTGCAGTCGCTGGGGGCTCTCCTGGAGGGCTCTGCGCGTGGCACGGGCCTCTAGCGTTAGGGGCCAGCAAAGACGGGAGGCCTCCAGCGGTGTCCCCGCCGCTCTCCGGCCTTCGACAGGGCCTGGGGCCCCGTCAGGGCCGGCAAAGAGGAGGTGGACTGCCCCTGGGGGTGGAAGCTCCGCCCCATGGGGGGAGGCTCCACCCCAGCACACGGGCCCCTCCCCGGGGTGGAAGCTTCCACCCCCGGCTTTGGCCCCACCAGTTGTCTGAGGGACAGCAAACCGGCCCCCCAGCTCAAAAAAGGTTGCTACCCGTATTAGGATCTGGTACCATCAGCACCTCCTGCACCCACCTAGTGGTGCCGCTGCATGGGAGAGATCCTTCTTTGTGACTTCTCCCAAGCTATGGAACTCCCTTCCATAAGATATTCAGTTAGCCCACCTCTGCTCTCCAGTCAACAAGCAAAGACCTTTTAATTTAGACAGGCTTTTGGTGTTTAAATTATGAGGAGGAAGTTTTTTTTTTAATGTGGTGCACTGTGGTTACATCTTTTCATCTTTTAAATATGTTTTACCCATATGCTTTTTAATAGAATTGTTGGCTTCATAGCTTTTTAACTTTTGTAAATATGATTTTATCAAGACTTGTTTTAAATTTTTTGGTAAGCCACTTTGAGTCCCTTGTCTGGAGAAAGGTGGAGTATACATTAAATAAATAAGAAGAGAAGTGTTTTCAGAATACTATTATATGATATTTGACTGAATTTGATACCTAACATGCAATTGTGATTATTATTTTTAAAATATTTGACAATTAACATGCAACAGTAATATGTAGCCTCAAGAAGTTCCTCTAATATTCAAGTCTTGCCAATAAATTTTCTTTTTCAGATATATCATTCCTAGTTTTTGTAGCCTTGAATAAATATAAAATAACCTTCAAAAGATAATATGGCACATACAGATTGTGAAGAGACATAAATTTGCCCCAGTGGAAAGCACTCACACATCGCATGTTGGAACACCAGACTTTTCCCAGTTTGCCACAACCTACTCAAGATAGTGTGGTGTGGTGGTTTTAGTGCTGGACTATGGCTGTTGCCCGCACTGCAAAATTCATGCCATTTGACACCACTTTATTTGTCATGGCTTCGTCCTATGGAATACTGGGATTTGTAGTTTGTTGTGGCACTCAGGTTCTCTGTCAGGGCTCTGTCCCAGCCCAGGATTTCCTCTGCCCCAATTCAGATTCGCCCCTTTTCACTCACTGCCCCTCACTCCTGGAACCTTCTTCCCCCGTGAGCAAGAGCCATCACTTCTTTAACCAGCTTCAAAACGGTGCTGAAGACCATCTTGTTCAGAGAAGCATTCCCAGGCATTGCATAACTGTCACTTGCTATTTGATATTCTTTTGTTGCCTGTTTTATTGAATCATTTCCTGTATTGCTATGTATTTTATATTTATTATCCTACTAGAGAGGCAGGCTAACTCCAACAGGCCTCCCTGGAAGAAGTTTAACCATCCATTAAGATGCCAAGCCCTCCTTCCAGTCCATCTGCCTTGGTCCAGGCATCGGAGGTAGAGAAGAACTGCTGGCCCTCATCCCCTTCCCCACCACCACTCCCTTCTCCTTTTGTGTCGTGTCTTTTTAGATTGTAAGCCTGAGGGCAGGGAACTGTCTAATTAAAAGATTGTATGTACAGCGCTGCGTAAATTTACAGCGCTTTATAAATAAAGGTTAATAACAACAACAACAACAACAACAACAACAACAACAGAGAAGCTGCTCTGATAGCCTTTTGGCTGAAGAGTGGGGTATAAATAAATAAATATATTACTGTATTATTATTATTATTGTTATTATTATCTCACAAAACTATAAATCCCAGAATTCCACTGCTTTGAGCCATGGCAGTTAAAGTGGTGTCAAATTGCATTAATTCTGCAGTGTAGATGCAGCTGAGGACTCCAGAGATCAAGAATCCCCACTTGACCATGAAAACCCATTGGGTGACCTTGGGCAAGTCACACTCTCTCAGTCTCAGATGGAGGCAAAAATGAAGCCCTTGCTGAGCAAATCTTGCCAAGATAACCCTGTGCCAGGGTCACTATAAGTCAGAATTGACTTTGAAGGCACACAACAAAAACAACTCAAATCTAGGTAGTCTTCACCTGTACATCTGTACACATGTTGAATATTCATTCTCAAAAATGTTCATCAAGGGAAGGGAGAAGTGGTGTATGATTCTAGTAGTGGTTCAAGCCTGAAGCCTGTAATCTCTTTGGGGAAAACGAGTGTACTTCTCCCCTAGGATCTTTTTTTAAAGAAGTTTGCCTTTTGCATTTCTGTAAGGGTAAAGGTAAAGGTAGTTGTGAATGTCTAGTTCTAACTGACTATAGGGGGTGGAACTCATCTTTGTTACTAAGCCGAAGAGCCAGCATTGTCTGAAGATGGATCCGGTGGTCATGTGGCCAGCATGATTGCACCAAATGCTGTTATCTTCCCACCAAAATGGTACCTATTTATCTACAGTGGTACCCCGGGTTACGAAAATAATTCGTTCCGCCGCCGCGTTCGTAACCCGAAATGCTTCGTAAGCCGAAAAAGCCATAGGCGCTAATGGGGAAAAGCCGCGATTTCGTGCGAAATAGCGCCGAAAAGCACCAAAAAATTTTTCGTAACCCGAAAAAACCTTCGTAACCCGGAACAGTTTTTTCCTATTGATTTTTTTCGTAACCCGGAAATTTCGTAAGGCGGCGCATTCGTATCCCGGGGTACCACTGTACTTGCATTTGCATGTTTTCAAACTGATAGGTTGGCAGGAGCTGGTTCTAGTGACAGGAGCTCATTCCATCATGCAGCACTCAGGCCTCAAACTGCCAACTTTCTGATCTTCCAATAATCAGAACTGGTGTCTTAACTACTAAGCCACCACATCCCACATTTCTCACATGACAGATCATGGCAGTCACTATTTAAAGAAAACCACTTGCTTTAAGAAAAGAGATCATTTCAGAACAGGAGCCTCTGTAAAATTTATAGAATAAGCTAGGGGTGAATGCTCAGCAAGAGCCTAATGTGAAATAGGTCCCACAAAGTCTACTCACTCAATACTTTCCCTGAGGGTGGATTTCTCATTATTATAATCACCAGAATTATTTACGTGAATCTGAAAAAACAACTGATATTGCAAAGTGATCCTTGAAGAGTAAAATATTAAAACTTTGTATTACATGCTTCAGTCCCTCAGGCTTTCCTTTGCTCTGCTTTGCAATTTCAGCTTCAGTTGTGTTCTCTACTGAGCCAGCAATAAAAAAGCACGTTCATTTGCCTGCAATGAGAAGTAATTATGTTTATTCTGCAGTTATTACAGTGAGTAAAGCAGGACTGGGTGTTTATTGGTAAAACAAATTATAAAGATAATTAAAAGGGATATTTATACTAATACTCAATTGTCCAGTCCTTTAGAGTGTGTTGTCAACACTTCCAGTGATTTTCGCTGAATGCCCATGAAGATGGTCTGTTTCCTTCAAGGCCAAAATATCTAGAGCTTTTTTAAAAAAGAATAACAGCTGACCATCTAACGTGGAACTTGTCTCCTTTCTATTTACTGCTGTATACACATATGTTTTTCAGTTCTCCCTTTACCAGTGGGAAGCCACCACATTAGAAAATTGCAGCAAGACCTACTAGTGAAATTCAATGACATCTCTTTTCCTTCTAACAAAGAACTAAAATTTCATCTTACTTTGGTAATGAGTAATGGGTCACCTTCAGTAATTAAGATGTGCACATAGAAAGTCTTAGTTTCAGTTTCTAACAGAAGGAGTAAAAACTGTGGTCCAAAACACACTGAAGAAATAATACAACTTGAAACCGCTTTCACTGCCCTGGCTCAGTGCTAGGGGATTCTAGGAACTGTAGTTTTGAGTCTTTAGCCTTCTGTGTGAGAGAGCTCTGCTGCCACAAAAAAACCTACAATTCCCAGGATTCCATAGCACTGAGCCAGGGCAGTTAAAGCAGCCTCAAACTGGATTATTTCTGCAGTGTGTTTTGAACCAAAAAAGAATATTGAACTGAGTTGGAGTGGGGAAAAACATCCAATTAATATCTTAGAGGGGTGCTTTCCAAAACAGACAATACTGAGCTAGATGGATCAAGACT
Organism: Sceloporus undulatus; assembly: GCF_019175285.1. NCBI lineage: Eukaryota > Metazoa > Chordata > Lepidosauria > Squamata > Phrynosomatidae > Sceloporus > Sceloporus undulatus. Next base: position 243,163,425 of record NC_056524.1, read on the forward strand.
CAGTGAAAGGCAACTTCTTCTATTGTGCACATGAATAAGTCTTTAGGAGAATTCTGCTGTGATTACTTATGCAACAACTAGTGATTATAGTTTTAAGATCATAGATACACACACACACACACACACACACACACACACATTTAAGATAGATAGGCATCACTACAGAAACGGATGAAACTGATGGACCAGAAAACAAGTGACAACCTGATAAAGTTTGGCTGGCATCCTGTTAGTGATGACAGCATAAGTCCAAGTTATTTGAATTTTCCTGTAGATGAGCACATGTCAAAGATGTCATTTGTAGGGTTCTGGTGAGCCCTCCCAGAGGTTTCTCTTCAAACCTTCTGCAGCACATCCAGCTACAGGGAAATAAATGGATGCATCTCCACTGACATACCTGTTTTCCAACAACATGGAATTGTTGAGGGGGTCATTTCACTTAAAATATGGCTTTAGGGGGAATGCACCAGGAAATGTAACTATGGAGACATAGTTGATCATATGTCTAGATCAAGGTAAGTATTAGTGCCACTTTATTCTGCTTTGTTCAGATCTCACATGGAATACTGTGTCCAGTTCTGGACACCACAGTTCAAAAAGGAGGTTGAGAAACTGGAGCATGTTCAGAAGAGAGTGACTAAAATGATAAAGGTCTGGAAACCATGCCCTAAACAAACAAACAAGCTTCATTTATATACCGCTTCATATTGCCTAAGCAGTGTCTAAGCATTTTACGACTGTAAGCTAATTTGCCCCCAACAATCTGGGTACTCATTTTAGCAACCTCGGAAGGATGGAAGCCTGAGTCAAGCTTGAGCCCTTTTGCTGGTTTTGAACTCGCAACCTTGTGGTTTTGAGTGAGTGGCTGCTGTACCGGCATTTAACCACTGTGCCACCAGGGCTCCTATGGGAAGAGACTTAGGGAACTGGGTTTGTTTAACTTGAAGAAGAGAAGATTAAGAAGTGATATGACAGAAGGTTAGGAAGTGATATTATACTGAGGTTGGAGCAAGCTTGTTTTCTACTGCTCCAGAGAATAGGACCTGGAGCAATAGACTTCAAATGCAGGAAAAGAAATTCCAGCTCAACATGAGGAAAAACTTCCTGACAGTAAGGGCTGTTCGCCAGTGGAACACACTCCATCAGAATGTGGTGGAGTCTTCTTCTTGGGAGGTTTTTAAACAGAGGCTGGATGGCCATCTGTCAAGGGTGTTTTGACACTGTATTCCTGCATGGAGGGGGTTGGACTGAGTGGCCCTTGCAGTCTCTTCCAAATCTGTAATTCTATGATTCTATAGCTATGTGCCAGATATACATCTCCCAATGTACCATCTCAGCCTACATTTAATAATATTTAAGTCTCTCTTTCTTCAGGACACGTTTCTGGAAGCCACATATGATGTACTAGAACAAGACTATTGAATGAGCATCATCTGTTTCCACTAAATATTACTATATTTTTAGTTGGATCATTTTATTTAAGATTGCATTTATAATTTCCTTTATGAGTTGTCACAACGGCCTATGATGCCATAGCATGGGGTGTGAATGCAATGAATAAACAATTATTATGATGTCAGACTCTTCTGCGATATATTATTTTCAATTTCATCAAGTTTTATTTAACTATTTCAGTCTACTGAGCCATCAAAAGATTCCTAATCTTAGGGTTTTTGCATGATGTTGATATTATCCCAAGCCCCCTAAAGTGATTGAGTCATTTTCTTGCTAGGCTAGTTTTCGAAGACTGAACATTAAAGATGTTTCCAGAAGGTAGAGACAAAGAAGAAAAATGTTGTATTGTTTTTGGGAAACAGTTACATCCTGAAGAACTTTCTAAGGGTCCTGAACTTTACATTTATATCCAAGATCTTCATTGATACTGTTACTCACATGAATCAATGTGTCAAAGAATGCAAGAACTGGTCTCTGTTTTTCATGTCTGGGAAATGTCTTCAGTCAGCAGCACATCCTTCAATGCCCAAGGACTGAGTTGCCAGAAGAGTTGGACAGAGTCTGGACCAATCCAGCTGAAGACAAAGTTGGGCTTCTCAGTCTCTTTCTCTGTCTTTGGTGGGTCAAATGGATATTGGTATGCTGGGCTTGCTGTCTATTTTTATCTTGCATTTTTAAAAACGCCTCAAGTCTTGGAGCTATCTTGCTTTTCTCTGTCCACCCTTGCACTGGCTTTTCTTTCTTCTATCTCCTTTTATAAGCCCTGACTCATTTCAGTCACTTTGTGTGTTCTCTCTTGGCATCTCCTCAAGCAAGTGTCTGCCAACTCCTAGCAAATCCTCATGTCTGTTTTTCCACTTGGTATGCTTTTTTGGCCAGCAGACAATTCTCAGCCTTTAACATTTTCCAGTCCCCTTTCTCAATAAGGATGTCTTTCTTTCTTTCTTTCTTTCTTTCTTTCTTTCTTTCTTTCTTTCACCCAAGTGTTTAGCACATGATGTGGAAGCAGCCTTATTTATTTCAGTGGAATTTCCTTTCAAGACAGTGGACTTTGGATCCCAGCATATTCTTTACCCACATACAACCATCCCTGTTTTAACCAGTTGGGCAGAATAAGAAGTACAAATGAAAGGTGAGGATCTCAGGGTGTTTTAAATACCTGCTCTTAATAATATTCAGACTGTGTCTACACCATTCAGGAATTGCAATTTGGTACTATTTGAAGTACTATGGCTGCATCCTATAGAATCCTGGGATTTGTAATTTGGTGAGGTACTTAGAATTTTCTGCTTGCAGGTTCTAGTGATGCAGTGCATAGGATTTGGACTTGGGCTCTCTTACAGTGAATTTCAAGTAATTCAATAAACTACAAATCCACGGATTTTGTAGAATGGAGCCACAGAAGTTAAAATGGTATCCAACTGCTAATGGGAATGTAGTATAAGATTTAAAATGCAAAAACAAAACAAGTCACCTCAAGATACATATTTTGGAAACTTTTAAAATGCTACATAGTAGTTAAAGCACTGGTGTATCAACACAGATTTAAGACCATCTATCTATCCATCCATCCATCCATCCATCCATCCATCCATCCATCCATCTATCTCTTTTTACAGAGGGATTTGTACTATTGCCATGGAAATGTTCTAAAAAGATTATTTAATGATTGTCCACTCCTGTTTCTTTAGATTGAGGGACTAGGGGTCCTTAGCCACTTATAAACTAATCTGGATTTTGTCTGGGGTCTTGGTATCAACTTCTTGCCACCTGAATGTCCATCTTGTGATGGTGGAGAAACTCAAAAAGGCGGAGGTAACATCAACACTCCACTTAAGAATTCTTAAGTACTGGAATCTCAGGATATTTATATGAGAAAATAAGCATACTCTTTGGTAATTTATTATATGCATTTACAGATATATAAACATATATAGAGAAAATCAGACTTTCCATGCATCACATTATGTTACACTGTATTGCATGAAGGCGTATGTTCAAATCAGATGCTATCCTTTCATAATAACTGAATCCTCACGTCTGCACCTCTGGAAGTTCCCGTTATGAAGAAATGGCTGCTCCGCAAATGCTTTGATGATGGGAGAGGAGAGGGGATGCCTCAGTGATGCTTCACACTTCTAACCAGCTACCACACCTTCATGCTTCTGGAGAATTATACCAGTGTTTTAACCATGGTAAGCTTGGGTGTGATAATCCCCTAAGAGAAAGAAGAGGTGGAGGAATGAAATGAAGCCATACATGAGAGTATCAGTCTTCAAAATAAAGAAGAAACATTGCAGAAAAGGCAACGAGAAAATAAATACTCAAAGAAATTTTGATGTGCTGTTTCTACCTTTGTTGCCCCTAGTGACACACATTTACTTGTTCAATCTTGGCTGTATCTTTCTTCACCAAAAATGAGATAAAAATTCGATGCATATTATGCCCTAGAGTAAACAGCTATAACTGTCTCAGTGTACAGAAAGCTATATAAAAACTTGAAAAACATTAAAAGATTAGTGTGAACTTGGAGGGGTGAAACACCAACATTGTTTTATATAAAGGATGCTGGGGGGGGGGGGGCTTTGGGGGGTCCTCCAAACCAGTGATGTCTGGTTTCATAAATGTTCATAAATCTAAGATTCTGCTCTGGGTCTTAGTATAAACTTTAAAGATGTTATCTGAGGTGCTAAATCTATTGGGAGATAGGGTTCAACACTTTGGAACATTTTCTCCAAAAATAATATTTTGAGGGTTCATTTTTTAAAAATTGTGTGTGTGTGTGTGTGTGAACAAGGTCTAAGACACAGGAAAACCCCTTCCCAGCTGCATGCAGCCCAGGACTGCTGTATATAAATATGTTTCAGCAGCACAGGTTTGGTGAGGCAGCATGAATAAACCGATATCTTTGTTATTGAACTAATACAGATTGAGAAAGAAATAACTGATCTGTAATCAGAGAACTGCTAGCTCCTGTGGAGAGAAAATAATAATAAGGGTCATCAAAGAAAGAAAAAAGGACCTCAAAGTTGCCCATCATTGATACAGGGTATAAGGAAGTAGCAATCCACATTCACATGCCCTCATTCTCATTTCCTTCTTATTGTCAGGTGTCTGAAATAGTATTTTTGCAGTTTAAAAAACTGCTTTAAAAGCCACTCTAGTGGGGAGGGGAGCCAACAAATCACATGTCCTCCCCTGTGCAAAAGAAAGTGTTTTCTGCTAGCGCAAAGGCACCATTGGGTGGCATGACAATCCCCTATATATAATTACCACTGTAATGGATTAGGTCATACATCATTCAGTTAAGAGACTTGTATAATCATGTACCTGTACATTTGTGATGTATGTGTTTTGCTTAACATTGTACTATTCTGTTTAAAAATGCGCAAAATAAAATGGCAATAGTTATTTATGTGCCGAATGAGTGTGTTATTGAAATTGCATGGGATTCTGAAGGGGCACCCACTAACTGTATTCAATGGGGAGATTAGTTTAGCTCAATGGGGAGCAGCGAGAAGGCTTTTGGTAACAGAAAGTGGGAACCTCACCTACCATATGTACTCGACCATAATTTGACCTCATGTATAAGTCAAGGGCAGGTTTTGGGGCCAAAATTATGGATTTTGCCATGACCGTGGATAAGTCAAAGGTAAAACTTTGAGGCTTCTTCAGTGTGTGTATGTGTGCAGGAAGCAAGAAGTACTCTAACTAAAGCTTTTTGCTTCAACATTTCAGCCTTCATTTTACTCCCTTCACAGTGGCAGTGCCTGAGGGAGAGGAACTCTGTTTAACAGCAATCAGTCACCCAGGACTCTCTCTGCTTGGCTCAAGAGAGAAAGAAACTGCTCTCTTGACTGGATGGGGAAATCTGAAAGAGCTGTTATCACATTATCATACTGACCCATAAATAAGTTGACTTGGAATTTTGGGCTCAATTTTGGGGCATTTTTTTTCAATTTATAGACAAATATATATGGTATGTCTAACAGTTCAAAACCCCAGAGAGCTCCAAAGGTAGTTTACAGATTAATGTTATTATTAAAAAGAGAAATCAACATGCACATACACAAACTCTCTCTCACACACATATACTCTAGAACTAATGAAGCAAAGATAATAAGAGGTAGCAAACTGTGGGGTGGTGAAGATGCAATACCATACCTATCCTGAAAAGTAGCTCTGATATGTGGGGATGCCAGGATGAAGATAACTCAGAAGCTACCACAGCACATGGGGTGGCCAGTTTGCTGAGATGCCAAGTTGAAATTGGACAGAGGTTCTGTTTGATACTCAGAAATGGCTCCTAAGGGCAGGATGTTAGGAGCTGATTGGTTTAAATGACTTTCCCAGGGGAGAAGAATCGAGTGTGATATGCAGTAATGACTGGACAATCAGTGAAAATGTTCTCAGATGAAAAGAGTTTCATTCCCAGAAGGAAACTCCCTTTGCTACATGCAAGCAATCCCCCAATCCAGCTCACTACCACCTTCCCATATTCTAGGGATTATGCTGATTCTGATCTTAAGAGATCCCATCATGTCTGAGTGCCTTGGGCTTCTCCCATGGTGAGCTATCCAGATCACCCTGGTATAGCAGGTTTCCTGTGCTGGGGAGCCCTGGTTTGGGCTACTTGCCTAAGACATCCCTTTTAATATCAATTTGATATCAGATTGACAGAGAGGTGACAGAGGGCTGGTTCTTGGGCTGTAGGTGTGTTGGATCACAATTATGGATGTTTCCAAAGAGTAATTGCATTTGGTCTGAAATGGAGCATTGCCTTTCCTCTCTGAACAAAACCTGTGCATCTGTCTCTTAAAATATAGAATAGTCTTGTTTTATTTATTTTTCTAAAATCTGACCAGTTTTAGAAAACATTGTAAAGAGATGTGCATGTGTGTTCCCAAAGGCATCTGCATCTAGAGATTTTCCACTGCATTTCATCTGCAGCTTTGCCCGATAACCTCAGTGACAGCTATGAAGACATGCCAGTCATATCAGAGTAGAATGTGTTTGCTGATAATCTGTAGTAGGTGAAATGATTAGGGATTTGGTCTGCTTTGATGTTTTAGGCAGCTATCGGTAAAAGGGAATAGATTGTATCAGTTTCATTTCCAGCTCCAGGTAAAAGTTGTCTAGAAAACAAACAAGACAGGAAAAGAACAAACATTTTTCATTTTCATGGCCCCATAATTTTATTTTCAGTAGAAATTCAAAGAGCCGAATCTGTTGTGCAGACTTGAGCTAATTGTAATTGTTTCTGTGTGCCTTCCATTAGTTTCCAACTTATGACAAACCTAAGGGGAACCTATCACAGGATTTTCATGGCAGAAAACATTCAAATAACCCCAAAAATGTTTAACAACAATACTTCTAACCTATCATAACAGACAGAATAAAAATGCCTCTATTATTATCACCTTTATTTTTCTTTCTAGCTTACAATTAATAAAAGGAAAGGAAAGGAAAGGAAAGGAAAGGAAAGGAAAGGAAAGGAAAGGAAGCAGCATTTTCTGTACAATTTTAATATCTTGAATTTCAGTAAATAAATTGCATTCAACTTTTACAGCAAGGGTGGGCAAGCTGCAACCTTCCAGTTGTTGATGAACACTAACATCCCTGAGACCTAGTCAGCATGGCCAATTGTGAGAACTGATGAGTATTGAAGTATTACAGCATCTAGAGGATCACATGGTCCCCATCTCTGCTTTACAAGTAGACAATGTCAGCACCCTGAATGGCACTCAGAAATAGGCTGGGAGTCAGGGGACTTATTTCAGCACTAGTAAGAGATGTTCTCAGTGACCCAAGCCATTTAGAATACATCTATTTATTTATGTTTATAGACAGTACCTTTTTGCTAAAAAATATAATACTATGAAACTGATGTGTAATGATTTCAAATACAGCAATAAAACCATAAAAATAGAGATTGTGTATAAAACCATAAAAATGCATACTGCATGGTGTACTGGTTTGAATGTTCGACTACAACTCTGGAGACCAGGGTTCAATTCCCAGCTCAGCCATGAAATCCTTTGGGTGACCTTGGGCAAGTCACATACTCTCAGCCTCAGGAGAGACCAGTGGCAATCCTCCTCTGAATAAATCTTGCCAAGAAAACCCCATGATATGTTCACCTTATGGCAACCATAAGCTGGAAATGACTTGAAGGCACAAAACAACAAAAATGCTTTGCTCAGATGGTGGGGTATCTGTTGCTGGACCCAAGAACCTCCAGTCCACAGACTGGGATTCAGCTACAGAATTTTGAATATCTACACAAAACAATGGATATTTAGACTCACAATTGACTAATGTTTTACTTGATAGATCATCTGATTTTAGTATGATAAATCAATCAATTTGAGCATACATCAGTCAGCTTGAGTCAGTCAGTTTGAAGCATATGTACATATTACTTATTAGTGATGCATTTTGAGACAAAGAGAATCATTTCTTTTAAATGTGAAAACTTGTAGATCAGACTTCAGAACCATCTATATTTACATGAAAGTACATCCCATTGATTCAGTAAGGGCTAATTCTGAGCAGGCATGCAAAGATTGAACTGTTACTCAATTGAGAATAAGCTTTAATGTCATTTATCACTGTTGTTTTCCCCTCCTGCCAAACAACAATCCCATTAATTTAAAGAACACATAAGGAGTTTGTTAGGCTATTTGATGTAGGGGATTATCAAATGGGGACAGGACAAGTCCTGTCCCTATCCCATCTGTAACTGTGATGGTGCAAAAGCCTTTCATAACGTAGTACTGATCCTGTCATTATCTTGTCATTGAAGTAGAATTGTATTAGCATGAACTCCAGTTAATACAAAATGCCAGGACAATTCCACTTTAATGATGGGACAATGTCCACATAAGCGCGACATCATGTGAACGTCCTTCCCATGATCGCACAGGAAGGACAGGACAAGGACAGAAAAAGGACGTCCTTTTCCATTTGATAATCTCCTTTGTTTTCTTCATACAAGCTGACCCATACCTGTTCTTTCCTGCAGACATGTCTGTCAACCAAGATATAATTAAAAGGAAAGCTCATCATTAATAATTTTATGTAACATCTAGGCTGGAGTATAGATTAAAACACAAAATCCAAAAGGACTTCAAACAAATCCAAAAGGAAAATTTCAAATTTCACCAGTATTTTTTAAAGATTCCATTTAAATGTATATTTGCCATTAGTTTCAGCTGAACATTATGGATTTCCATGTCATGTAGTCATTTTATTGTAGGAACACTCCAGTAGTTTAATCTTGCAATATAAAATAGATCTCAGTTGTTTTTATCTTCCCCCTCCCGTGCACACAAGCAACTATAAAAGAATAGCCAAGGAAACAACACTACTTCATGTATCTCAGACTTCCCCTACCTAGTGCTTTTCTAGTTGTTTTGAACTGCAGCTCTCATCATTCTTGGCCACTGACCATGCTGGCTGGAGTTGATGTCCAAAACACCTGGAGACCTTCAGGTTTGAGGAAGGCTATTTTAAATGTAGTATACAGCTCATCATTTTTTTATTGTCTTATTCTGAGTGGCTTGGGGACCTGGGTATGTTTAACCTGGAGAAGAGAAGGTTAAGCAATGATATAATACCCATGTTTAAATATTTGAAGGGATGTCATATTGAGGATGCAGTAAGCTTGTTTTCTGCTGCTCTAGAGACACACAGAACAATAGATTCAAGCTACAGGAAAAGAGATTCCACCTAAACATCAGGGAGATCTTCCAGACAGTAAGGGATGTTCAACAATGGTCCAACACACTTCAGAAATAATCCAGTCTGAGACTGCTTTAACTGCCATGGCTCAATGCTAGGGAATTCTGTGAACTGCAGTTTTGTAAGTCATGTAAGTCATCGAAAGGGCAGTCGCCTTTCAGCTCCAAGCAGTCTTGGATGAAGCCGATTATCTAGACCCATTTCAAACTGGCTTCAGGGCGGGACAAGGAGTCGAGACTGCCATGGTTGCCTTAGTTGATGATCTCCGTCTGAGCATTGACGGGGGAAATGTGACCCTGTTGGTGCTCTTGGACATCTCAGCGGCCTTCGATACCATCGACCATGGTATCCTTCTGGAACGCCTGGGAGAGTTAGGTATCGGGGGCACTGCGCTCCAGTGGTTCTGGTCCTACCTCTCGGGAAGGTTCCAGTCGGTGAGGCTGGGGGATAGCTGCTCCCGTAAAAGGGAGCTGACATCTGGCGTTCCACAGGGCGCCATTCTATCCCCCATGCTATTTAATATTTACATGAAGCCGCTGGGAGAGATCATCAGGAGGCATGGAGCTCGGTGTTATCAGTACGCTGATGACACCCAGATCTATCTCTCCATGTCTCTGACTGATACAGTGACTAAGGATGGCACCTCCCCTCTGGACCCCTGCCTGGAGTCAGTAATGGGCTGGATGAGGAAAAACAGACTCAAGCTGAATCCAGAGAAAACAGAGGTACTCATGATAGGCACCCCGAATCCAGACAGGGAAATTTGTCACCCTATCCTTAACAGGGTTAAGCTCCCTCTAAAGGATAAAGTTCGCAGTTTGGGAGTACTCCTGGACTCATCTCTACAATTATCATCTCAAGTAGATGTGATGGCCAGGAGTGCTTGGTACCAGCTTCGGCTGATACGCCAACTGCGCCCCTGTCTGGAACGAAAGGACCTTGAAACTGTAGTACACGCACTGGTAACCTCTCGTTTGGATTTCTGTAATGCGCTCTACATGGGGCTACCTTTGTACCAGGTTAGGAAGCTTCAGTTAGTTCAGAACGCCGAAGCCAGATTGGTCACAGGTACCCGTAGATTGGACCATATAACACCTATATTAAAATCTCTCCACTGGCTGCCTATTAGCTTCCGGGCGCAATACAAAGTGTTGGTCGTTACCTTTAAAGCCCTACATGGCTCGGGCCCGAGTTACTTGAGGGAGCGCCTCTCCCTACATAACCCCCCCCCCGCACCCTCAGAACATCTGGGACATATGTACTTGAATACTCCAGGGTAAAATTAGTAAAAACTTATCAGAGAGCCTACACGGCGACAGCTCCTGCTCATTGGAATGCTCTCCCTGAAAAGATCCGGCTATGTTCCACGCTGGAAGCCTTCAAGAAGGCTTTAAAAACGCATCTTTTTCAAATAGCATATCCCCCTGATTCTCTTTAGAGATAGAATACCCTAACTAAGATCCAGATATCCAACCACAACCGATTGTTTTTAAATGGACTTGTATTTGTTAGGAGATTTTTACTGTACTGTGTAATGTTGCTGATGTAATGGATATTTTATTGTATTGAGTATTGTAATGTTTTGTATTATATTGTATGCTACTGTGAACCGCTTTGATCAGACGGAAAAGCGGTATACAAATAAAATTATTATTATTATTATTATTATTATTTATTTATTTATTTATTTATTTAGCCTTATGTGTCAGAGGTCTGATGCCACAATAAACTACAATTTCCAAGATTCGCTAGCACTGAGCCAGTGGTCTCAAAGTGGATTATTTCTGCAGTGTGTTGTTGACCAGTGTCTCTTTCTCTGGATGTTTTTAAACAGAGGCTGGATGGCCATCTCTTGGTGATGTTTTGATTGTGTATTCCTGTATGGCAGGGGAGTGGAATGGATGGCCCTTGTTTTCTCTTCCAAATCTATAATTCTATTTTTTTTTATGCAGTAAAGCATGTTTACGCTAACAAGGAAAATTTCCTCTCCTTTGCAGCAGAAAGAAAGAAAGAAAGAAAGAAAGAAAGAAAGAAAGAAAGAATCAACTGGTAGCAAAAGATATGTATCTTTCATGAACAGAATAGTAATATGGGAACAGGGGGAAATGTGAAGAATTAAATTTCCCCTTTCCACAAACCATGGTCATGATCCAAATCAGGAATCTTCATTTATTTCAAGCAAAATCAGCCCCAAGCAAGCTATGCCTTTAATACAATATTGTATGTAGTTTGATCCTTATTCCCTGATATAAACAAAACTATGTATCAAGGGATCGTGAAAACAATCAACATTTTCATATTTTAAGCATCAATTTCATGTTCTCTATCTGGGGGGAAATTCCAGGTGGCTCAAAATCTGACTGTAAGTTTCCCTTACAAAGGTTATGGCAACAGGATCACTGAAAGACTCTTATTGTCTTCTAGTCATTTTCATTAATATCACTTACATGTAATCAGCAGTAATTATTCAAGCAGGTTTTCATTAAGCATCTGCTCCTACTCTTCCATGTCAAAGGAAGATGCAGATTTATTATGAACTCAATTGGTATGCATATTCTCACAATAACCCTCATAATAAATGTACAGCAATGCCTTGTGTCATGACATGAATTGAATATTCAGTAGTTTAGAACTAAAAATTAAACTGCGATCGGATTTTTTAGGCAGCTATATATAATAACAATAGGTAATAATGTTACTACCACATGAAGCACAATAATCCATTGGTCTGTCTGGTATGCAATACAAATCCTTGTGCTTGATCACAAACACATTTGATGTGTTATTGAATGGAACCAATATGAAGGCAGAAGAAGTTTAGACCTGATCCATCAACTACTTTTGGTACCTTCCAAGCAAATTATTCCAATTTTCTGATTAGGTTTCTTTTCTTTTTCCCCCGATATTTACAGGTTGGTGCCCCTATTTATTTATTTAATTTCATAATCCTAGAACATGTCCTTTCTCCTAGGACACAAATTTGGAATCAACAGAAAACATTGGCTTAAAAAGAAATGCTGGTTTGAGTCCATTCTGCATGGCACTTGGTGTAAAACTAATTCTAAGGATTGTAGGTACCACGAGTCAAGCTCTCCCCACCCTTCAGTCAAAGTATATTAGCATCAGCCAAAGAAATGATGTGTAAATTCTGTAATGTAGTGGCCGTTGGTATCCTCTAGTTTTGGTTCAGCAACCACCACCACCACCACCACCCCCCATGGATATTATATACAATGGCATAGAAAAATGGTGCCTCTTATATAAATGGCAAAACCAATTTTTCTTTTTTGAATAATTTTTGTTTTGAATATTTTCAAGACAAAAATGCTATGGATGCAGATACAAAGGCTGTAATAATATAAAGCTAACTATTTGGAACCTGGCCAAAAACTCTTCCAAGCTATTACAAGTCCAGTCTACAAGTCTGACCAGAGATTTAGAAACATGATGTTCACTGACATTATTTTAGCTTTATAAATATGTGCCAATAATTTTATTATTTCTTCCCCATGCAAATGGCCTTTCAGTTCTCTTTTTTCTTTTCCTTTCCTTGTCCCTTTCCATTTCTCAGCATGGCTCTCATTTTAAATGTATTTGCTTTTCTTTTGCCAATCCATTCTAAACATCACTTCTTCAGTTACTCAGTTCCATGTTGTTCTGTAAGAAGCAGGCTATTGAACTGAAAGGATATCAAATGGGCAAAAAGCAAAGCTTACATAAGTGACATGATGGCTTACCAATACTTTGTGGGAAACAGTGTATTTATGTTTAAAAGAGACTGTAAGGTCTTTCTGTGCTGTTGCTGATCCAAAAGAGGCTCACTTGATTGGTTGGAAATGCAAACCCCCAGTGTAGCTGCTGCCTTTCTTGGCTTGGAAAATTGCTCTTCATAGCATATTTTCATAAATTCAGCACTAAACGAATACCATGCTGAGTTTTTATTTTGCTGGAACGGAGGCTATTATGTATCCAGCTTGTACCCACTCACTAGATTATAATTTAGTCTTCAAAATATATTTAAAAATAAAATGACCAGAACAAAAAAAAAAGGGGGGGGATTAATTTTTACTATCACTCTATGTTTCCAGATACATGGATTCTTTTAAGCGTAATAGTGGCGGGTTACAAACCGCCAAAAAATACGTATGGAATATGTATTAGGGTTAGGAAGGGGCGGTGCTTCCGCACCCCCCTAACCCTCGTACGTATTCCATACGTACAACATGGCGGCACCCCTTCCACATGGGGGCCGCCATGTTTACGTATCGGACGCATAGCGTCCAGACGTGTCGCGGCGCTAATGACGTCGCGAGTGCGCCAGCGGCGCCTTGCGACGTCATTAGGGTGCCGCAGAAAGAAGCTCCATTTTGGAGCTTCTTTTTTGCTCCGCAAGGGAGCTGCATGGTGTGGCTGCGACGGCTCCCTTACGGAGCAAACGGCAGCGGCGGCAGACCGCCTCAAAGCGGCGGTCTATAACCCGCCTATGCCATTCCTCCAGTACAAGCTAGCAGGCAGACTAGGCTCCTACTGACATTTCTGCTCACTTTTGCCATCTGAGTGGCTAGCAAATAGCATGTGTTATTCTACTGCTCTGTTGTCTCTCTTTGTAAAATTATGTGCTCTGCCTTGTATTACTTTTATCCTGGGTCCTGCTTTAAATGCAATCCAGGGTATTTTGTAATTCTGCTATTTATGTCTTTAAAAGAGTTTCTCTCAAAGTCTTTCAGCATTACGCCCTGAAGTTAAGGTTCTCTCTGGACCATTTATACATTTTTAAGTAAACTGTTTTTGTTTTCAGTTGGTGTTTTGTGGACGTTCTCAGATCTTCTCTGAATTTATGACTTGTGAGCTAATTGTTGTATTTAGATGATCTGACACAGGAATTTCTCTAGGCGATATTTTTATCCCAGTTGCGAAGCTTATAGTCTTTTGATAATGGGAATGTAGATAAAATCATGCCTCCTTGAATTTACTGTTCTGTGTCTACATGGAGTCATTCATGATTACTTAACAAGCACGTGCATCCGTAGAAAAAGCTAACATACTGGATTTATACAAATAAAAGGTGAACTTATGCAGTAAATACCATAGCAGTTACTAGAGTTAGCATGGTATAGTTTGACTGCAGGATTCCAGGTTCAACCCTACTTGGCCATGGAAACCCACTGACTGACCTTGGCCAAGTCAGACTTTCTCAGTCGGGGAGGAAGGCAATGGCAAACTCCCTCTGAATAAATCTAGCCAGGAAACCCTGTTATAAGGGTCATCATAACCAGAAACAACTTGAGAACTCAGAACACAACCAAAAATAGTAGTTATGCTCATAAACAGATTTTCAATCCTATTTTATTGCAGACACTATTTGTATAGGTTGCATTTTAAAAAAATAATTTTAAAATATTTGTAGCTATTGGAAACTGGCATATTGGTCATTGAAAATAATCACTGAGGAAGACCAACAAAACAACTCGATGGGTTAGTCATCTTGCTATTTTCTCTTTTTGGCACCAGAGATTCAAGGTAGAGATTATTCAGACTTGCTGTGTAGGACAATTGCAGTTGAAAGGCGTATCACATGCCTCTTTTCCTCTTGCTATCAGACTAAATTCACAATCTCAATACACAAGCATGCCCATACTATTTTAAAAAAAAAAAGCAAGAGGGTTATTTGCAAGCATCCCGGCATAAAACGAACAAAATCAAGAAAATTCTTATTATGGTAGGTATCTTTCTATATGTTGTTCTCGAATCCCTTTCATGTTAAGGCCTATATCCTCCAAGCTTGCTAAAACAATTGGAAGAGAAAACAGATGTTGCAAAAGAATATATATAAAATGCTTTGTCCATAACTTTCTGACTTTATTAGGCATGTTTTGCACACTCTCAAGAAAGCAGCCAAGAGCTACAAACAAAACCTCAGTTTTTCTTTCATATCTTAAAACTAAGTATAATCGTTGCATCATTTGGTCAGCAATAAGGCTGAGCCCATTTTTCATGTTTTAATTATATATTGAGTTGCCCCGTTTACTAATTGTGAGAAATGTAATGGCGAACCTTTTAGAGACCGAGTGCCCAAACTCAGTGGTGTTCCCACACAAGATATCACCCAGTGCTGGGGGGGGGGGGGACATAGCGCAGTCTCTGAGCCTCAGGCTAGCAATAGGAAACCCCCCTCTGATAAAAGTTGCCAAGAATGTTTCCCCTTAGGGCAGGGAGTAGCCAGGATTTTGGGAAGGGGGGTCCAGACTAAGTGGCACCTTTTGAGAGGCTAAGAGCCCCCCCCAGAGGGTTGAGCGTTTACCTCAGAATGGCACCACTTTACTTCCGTTCAAAAATGGAGAACACACCAAACTAAAAGCCAAAAACATTATAAAAAACAATATAAATTCATGTTTCTGGTCATGCTCAAAATGAGAACATTTTGACATTCTTCCTGATAGGAGGTTGGGATATAGCTTTGTGTGGTTAGACTAGGAGGAACTTTCTGAGAGTAAGGGCTGTTCAACAGTGGAACACACTCTTTCTTTGGAGTGCAGCGGAGCCCTTCTTTGAGGTCTTTAAGCAGAGGCTGGATGGCCATCTGTCAATGGGGATGTTTTGATTGAGAGTTCCTGCATGGCAGAATAAAGGGGTTGAACTGGGTGGCCCTTGCAGTCTCTTCCAACTCTACGATTCTATGACTCTGGAGACCAGGATTCGATGAAAATCTGATTCTCTCCAACTGGGGGCATTCCCACTAACTTTTAAATCGCTATATAATACACCATTGTATTAAAACGATGTAAAAATACCACGCTATTTACCACCACCACCGCTTTCCCGAATCGGATTATTTTTCGTTCCCATTCATCCCTATAAACCGGTTTTAATGTTACCGATCGTTCCCATTTAAGAAATAAATCGATGTATTTAGAAGCCGAATTGTTGCATATAAACCGGTTTTTGTGGCTGTCAATCAATCTTCGTTGATGACGTTAGTATTAACCTGGGTAACATAACCCGATATATGTTCGATCTTCGTTCCCATTTATCCAACCGTTATCTATTTCTTTTCTTTTTTGGCGCTTTTTTTTGAATGGACCAATAAAGCAGTGCTTAAGTTGTGAAACGTCATGAGCGCTTCTGCTTAAAAGTCTGCCCCCCCCCGCGCAGTTCACTCTGCACTCTCCTCTTGTGCTAGTGCTGTCCTAGCCATGGACCCTCGAGGCGACCTACAACAATATTTTACGTGATATCACGAGCCTTGGGTCTCAGGAGAGAAGGAGAAGTTTGCAAGGGAGGTTTTCTGTTTCACTCCTTGCTTCCCCAAACGAAGGCAGTGATGGAAATTATAAATGAGAATATTACATCCAGGGAATATTAAATCCAGGGAAATAAATGAGAATATATATCCAGGGAAATAGATGGGAATATATATCCAGGAAATATGAAATCCAGATGGAATTATAAATGAGAATATACATCCAGGGAATATTAAATCCAGATGGAAATATAACTGGGAATATTATATCCAGGTAAAATATAAATGGGAATATATAATCCAGGGAATATTAATCAGATGGAAAATAATGAGAATATGCATCCAGGGAATATTAAATCCAGGGAAATTAAATGAGAATATATATCCAGGAAATATAGATGGGAATATTAATATCCGAAATATTAAATCCAGATGGAATTATAAATGAGAATATTACATCCAGGGAATATTAAATCCAGATGGAAATATAACTGGGAATTTATATCCAGGGAAATATAGATGGGATATATATCCAGGAAATATTAAATCCAGATGGAATTATAAATGAGAATATACATCCAGGGAATATTAATCCAGATGGAAATAAACTGGGAATATTATATCCGTAAAATATAAATGGAATTTATATCCAGGGAATATTAAATCCAGATGGAAATATAATGAGAATATTACATCCAGGGAATATTATCCGGGAAATAAAATGAGAATATTATAGCCAGGAATAATAAATCCAGATGGAATTATAAATGAGAATATTGCTCCAGGGAATTTAATCCTGATGGAATAAAATGAGAATATTACATCCAGAGAATATTAAATCCAGATGGAATTATAAATGAGAATAACATCCAGGGAATATTAAATCCAGATGGAAATATAAACTGGGAATATTACATTCAGGGAAATAAATCCAGCGGAAATATAAATGAGAATATATATCCAGGGAAATATAGATTGGAATATTATATCCAGGGAATATTAAATCCAGATGTATTATAAAATGAGAATATTGCATCCAGGGAAATTAAATCCAGATGGATTAAAATGAGAATATTACATCCAGGGAATATTAAATCCAGATGGAATTATAATGAGAATATTGCATCCGGAATATTAATCCAGAGGGAATTATAAATGAGAATTTACATCCGGAATTGGTTCGAGAGATGCAAAACACCATCTGGAAGGAGCTGTACACTAGGATTTAGCAGACAGGAGTTAGACAGAAAGCCCAATGCACAAGAACAGAAATGCCCCCCTTTCCCTGGGAAAAGAACCCAAGCCTGGAAAACCTTTCCAACCCAGCCATGCATCCTCCCAGCCCTGAAAGACAGAAGAGGTCCAAACTGGGATGGTACTGGACGATGCAGCCACTGGAAAGGACCAAGAGGACAGGTCACACTGTCTCAGCTCTTATCAGTTCCTCACCACCAGGCAAATGAGCTCTCCCTGTAAAATCAGTTCAGGGTTGGCCGGAACTGCCAGTTGTGAATTTGTCTGATTCTGTTCTGTTTTGTGGCAGGTAGTTTAAAAAGCCCTCCTCCTTGGAAAGGAGATAGCTCAGAAGTCTTACTTGTTCCAAGTCCTGTTGACACATTTTGTGACAGAGTTGTGGGATTGGCTTTTGCTTGTAGTTTTATAGTTTTCTGTCCTTTGTCCCAAATCTGAGAAAGTGGTGCTATTTAGAAGGGACAACACATAGTTTGGTTCTTTTAGGGTGCACAAACCCTGTAGACAAAGAAACTTTAGCATTCTTCTTCAAGTTAGCATCTGTACTTAGTGGTACTTAGAAGGAAACTACGTCTTGTTTCTCTCTTCACTGGCTGATCAGCCCTGAATTCCTTTGTAGCACAGCAAGTCCTGAGGCTGGGCAAGGCATATTAACCTTGGAAGCCAGCTGAGTGGAGCTAACATATTAGGGGATTACAGGTCACCATCAGCCCTTGTGATGTTTGCTGGCTGCAGGCTTTCAACATCCCAACCTGTACGAGGCAGGGATGGGATTATATTCCCATCACTTCTCAGGAGGGAAGAAGGGAAGAGAAAATTGCAAGGGAGGTTTCTGTTTCACTCCTTGCTTCCCCAAACTGAAGGCAGCGATGGGATTATATCCCATGCACTCTCTCAGGAGGGAAGGAGGGAAGGAGAAGTTTGCAAGGGAGGTTTCTGTTTCACTCCTTGCTTCCCCAAACCGAAGGCCAGTGATGGGATTTATATTCCATCACTTCTCAGGGGGAAGGAGGGAAGGAGAAGTTTTGCAAGGGAGGTTCTTCTTTCACTCCTTGCTTCCCCAACACCGAAGGCAGTGATGGGATTTTATATCCCCATTTATATTCCCCCTCTGGATTTTAATATTCCCAGAAGTTTGCAAGGGTTTTCCAAGGATTTGTGTAAAGCGGGTATTTCTATGTGCATCTATTAAGAAAATGGTTTTTATTAAGAAATAATGTTGCTTTTCATATGGTTTAGAAATAATACAGATTTTATTATTGAGCATAATTCCATTTCTGCCCATAAATTGTTAACTCCACAAAATAGAATTAGGGTCAAATATTTGGCAGATGAATATAGCACTACACTAGTTTACACAATGTGATACTATTGTAAGACTACATTCGCATACATTGTTAAGGGTTACAAATTGCTAATATTAACACATATCTTGTTACTAACCCTATCTTACTGCTGAATATTATGGAGAAAGGGAACAGGTTTCCG
This sequence comes from Sceloporus undulatus, assembly GCF_019175285.1. Taxonomy (NCBI): domain Eukaryota; kingdom Metazoa; phylum Chordata; class Lepidosauria; order Squamata; family Phrynosomatidae; genus Sceloporus; species Sceloporus undulatus. Next base: position 243,182,602 of record NC_056524.1, read on the forward strand.
AATAATTCCTTTGTGACCTTACTTTGGACGCTGGTACCATATGCTACTAGTACCTGGGTCATTCCCACAATGTGTGCACCACACATTCTTTATCACCAGGCTCAATCAAAATCCTGCTTGTGTTCACTACCCTGATTCTTTCTTTAGTTTGCAATTTTAAACAAGCCTCCTTATACGGTTTGACGAGAGATCTTTCAAAACAGAAATAAAGCTCCATAAAATTGAATTAGTTTTATCCAAAAACATTTTATTCCACTGCATCTCTTTCCTCAGTCGATCATCATTGTTCGCCCATTTCTTGCAACTAGTCTTTTCATGCTTTCAAAGGCTTCAAAGATGCAATTTGCGGGCAGTGTTGGTTGCTGTAATAAGCAGAAAAAAATTCTTAGACAGTGAATTCCTGCATGGAAAACACACACTATCAGAACTTTTCCCCAGTCTGGCTTATCAGATGTTAGGGTTCTTTCAGGCTTGCAAAATGTCACTAGAGAGGGAATTCCCTGCATGGAAGATCATGCATGCCTCTAACAAAACCATGTTCCTCCGCATTCTAAGGTCACTCACTAAAAGCGAGTCCCCTGGGGTGGCTAGACTGCTGACCATGAGAGGCTTGCCATCCTTCCAATTGTCCTGCAGGAAGTAGTGCATGGCACATTCCAAGGGAGCTGCTGGACTGCCACCTTGCAAAATGTCACTAAGAGGGAATTCCTGAATGGAAGATCATGCATGCCTCTAACCAAAACCATGTTCCTGCATTCTAAGGCCTCACTAAAAGCGAGTCCCTGGGGGGCTAGACTGCTGACCATGAGAGGCTTGCCATCCTTCCAATTGTCCTGCAGGAAGTAGTGCATGGCAGATTCCAAGGGATCAGCTGGACTGCCCCTTTGCAAATGTCACTAGAGAGGGAATTCCTGCATGGAAGATCATGCTGCCTCTAACAAAACCATGTTTGTTACTGAGCGGGGCATCCACAGTGGAAAGGCAAAGTCAATGGCAATGTTTGAAAGTTGCCAAGAACACGGTCATTAGAGAGGGAGTTTATATTTCCATCTGGATTTAATATTCCCTGGATTAATATTCTCATTTATAAGTCCATCTGGATTTAATATTCCCTGGATGCAATTTCTCATTTAAATTACATCTGGATTTAATATTTCCTGGATATAATATTCCCATCTATATTCCCTGGATATAAATTCTCATTTATATTTCCCTGGATTTATATTCCCTGGATGCAATATTCCATTTATAATTCCATCTGGATTTAAATTCCCTGGATGTAATATTCCATTTATAATTCCATCGGATTTAATATTTTCCTGGATATAATATTCCCATCTATTTTCCCTGGATATAATATTCTCATTTATATTTCCCTGGATTTAATATCCCTGGATGAATATCTCATTATCCATCTGGATTTAATTTCCTGGATAAATTCCCATCTAATTCCCGATTTAAACATTCCTCTGGATTTAATATTGCCCTGGATATATATTACAATATTCCCTGTGTAAATTCTCATGTATAATTCCCTGGGATTAATATCCCTGGATGTAATATTCTCAGATTATAATTCCATCTGGATTTAATATTCCTGGATATAATATGCCCATCTATATGTCCCTGGATATAGATATCTCATTTAATGTTCCCTGGATTTAATATTTCCCTGGATGATATTCTCATTTATAATTCCATCTGGATTTAATATTCCCTGGATAATAGTCCCATCTATATTTCCCTGGATAGCTAATATTCTCCCATTATATTTTCCCTGGGAGTTAATATTCCCTGGATGTAATATTCTCATTTATATTCCATCTGGATTTAATATTCCTGGATATAATATTCCCATCTATATTTTCCCTGGAATAACATTCTCATTTAATTTCCCTGGATTTAATTTCCCTGGATGTAATATTGCTCATTATAATTCCATCTGGATTTAAATTCCCTGGATGTAATATTCCATTATAATTCCATCTGGATTTAATATTTCCGGATATAATATTCCCTGATATATTCCTCCGGATGATATTTCTCATTTATATTCCCTGGATTTAAATTCCTGGATGTAATATCTCATTTAATTCCATCTGGATTAATATTTCCTGGATAATTTCCCTCATATTCCCTGATATATCCATATTTCCCGGATTTATTCCCTGGAGCAATATCTCATTTATAATTCCATCTGATTAATTCCCTGAGCAATTCCATTTACATTCCATCTGGATTTAATATCCCTGAGTAATCTTCTCATTTATATTTCCCTGGATTAATATTCCCATGTATATTCCACAACACTCCCAAACACACATATGCCGACCCTCAGAAGAAAAGGCTAGATAGATGTATGTGTGTGTATGTGTGTGGTGTATATACAACACACACACACACACACATATACCACACACATTGGCCTTTCTTCGGAGGGGGGTGGACATGTCACAGAATTCCATAGCACTGAACGGGGCCGTTTACAGCAGTCCGGATTATTTGTCGGTGTTTTTGGGCACTGATGCTGTAACTGCAAAGGACATGACAAAATTTAGTAAACCGAGCAAATTCAAGACATTACCAACACAAACCTTACAACACATATTTCCTTACCTTCATTATTATTATTATTATTTAACCTTTATTTATGAAGCGCTGTAAATTTACACGCGCTGTACATGCAATCTTTTTAGTTAGACGGTTCCCTGCCCTCAGGCTTACCAATCTAAAAAGACATGACACAGAAGGAGAAGGGAGTGGTGGAGGGAAGGGTAAGAGGTCCAGCAGTTCCTCTCAACCTCCGAGGTCTGGACCAAGGCAGATGGACTGGAGGGAGGGCAGGCTTCATAAGGGATGGTTAAACTTATCCAGAGAAAATACATAATCACAAGTGTAATACATATACAGTACATAGCAATACAGGAAATGGATCGATAACAGCCAACAACAGACATCAGATAGTAAGCGACATTATGCGATGCCTGGGAAGGCTTCTCTGAATAGATGGGTTTTCACTCCATTTTGAAGCTGGGTTAAAGAAGTGATGGCTCTTGCTTGTGGAGGAAGAAGGGTCCAGGAGTGAGGGGCAGCAAGTGAAAAGGGGCGAATCCGGGATGGGGCAGAGGAAACCTGGGCTGAGACAGGAACCTTGACTACCAGAACGGAGGCCCTGGTGGGAAGGTGAAGAGAAAGAAGGTCGATAAGTAAGGAGGGGCCAGTCCATGAGACAACACAATTATTTCCTTACCTTCAGAACACAATCCCCGCAGACAAAGGGGGCGATGAGGAAAATGGCGACGGCCACGACGGATGGGGACAAGGCAAGGAGCCAGCCCCCCTCGCGCTTGACTCCTCCCATACTGGTAACCCGAATCACGGATTATCGTTCCCATTTAAAATACATTGATTCCTATCCCGGAGTAATGGAAAATAGAAGGGTTGACCCTTCTATTTTTTTAACGCGGGTTATACGACTTTAACGCGGATTATAAAAAGAACGAAAAAAAGAATCGATTTCAAATGGGAACGCATGCGGGGTGATCTAGAACCGTTCTAGGTTTAAATCGGGTTCAAATGGGCACGCCTCTCTCTGAATTCGATTCGTAACTCGCGTTAAACCCCAGTGGAAACAGCCCCAGAGAAGGCTAAATATCTTAAATAATAATAATAATAATAATAATAATAATAATAATA